>NC_140948.1:153571013-153961345 GCF_014529385.1 Adiantum capillus-veneris
TGGGCGGCCTTGTGCATCTCGAACTGGCAGGTCACGGCGATTACCTACTTGGGCGTTTTGGACGTCGATGTCCATGGGGGTCGGCTGATGATCAGCCACTTGCCGTGGATGAACTGGTTGTGCGACCAAGATGTTATTTTCCTCATCGTTTGCTGTGCTATCAATTCGAAGTGTAATATGGATTGCAGCATGAAAGGAAGTTGGGCCTTGATCACGAACTCGACGGGACAAATCATGATGAAGGCGAGGCCAAAGGAAGAACAACTTCATTTCTTCAGACATGGTGGGATCAGCACCCAGCAATAGTTGATTTAGCTTAATTGCAAATTGTGCTACTGGTTCCAATTGCTGTTGCTTGAGTGTATTCAATTGCTGGAGAGCAGTCTGTGTGACATTTTGATTAGCAAAATTTTGAATCAATAAAGACCTGAGAGTTACCCAATCTGTTTTGATGGCATCATCTTGCTGGATAAACCATGTGGCAGCTACGCCTTCGAGTAGAGTGCGAGCCTCCATCGCCTTGCGAGTATCCTGCCATTGTTGATAGCTAGCAACATTCTCCGAAATTATCCAACCAAGTCAAAACATCTTCTGTTGGAAGGCCGGAAAAGGCTTTGGGACGCACTTTGGGGTCAGGCTTATGTGTGTGTGAGCTTTTCGTAGATAGATAACTGAGGAGGGACTGATTAGTATGGTTGATCTGAACCAGCGTGCTAGACACAGCTTGGAACATCTGTTCCATCGGAGTAGCTTGGGAAAACTCTGGATGCATCGAGGCATCCTCATAATGTGGGCTTTGAGGAGAACCGTGAGCCTGACGGGGTGAAATCGGGTGACTCATATATGAGGGCAACGAAATGAGGAAAGATGACCGGAGGTCGGCTGTGCAAGTTAGCAGGTGACGTGAGGAGTAGAGAACTGGTGCGTGATTTAGGATAGGTGACCCCGTCAACTCCGCCAACGTAGAGTACACTGGATTCTCAGCATTCACCGTGTTACACAATGGGCGTGACCCTGTGGTTTGTACAATATACATATAAATATATAATATTAGCCACCATGAGTAATTAGGCATTTAGTTGATTTACGCCCCTTACTCACACACTCTACTTCCTACGTATCCTAATGGGGTTAGCTTCAAAAAGCAAGCATACGTATGATTTGGCATGCACATTTAGCACCTGCCGATTGAAAATTCAGTAATTTAAGGATTTTGCTTGAAATTTGAGAAAATTAGTGCAAAGCTATAGAATATATCTTGAATTTGAGACGATTAGTGCAAAACTGTGAAAAAATATCTTAAACTGCTAAAACTTTCTCCTTGTAAAAGCATGAAACGGAGTTGTTTACGGTTGGGAAGATAATTCTTCTTGAACTCTGATTAGGACCAATATTTCCATGGCATGTTTTGATAGCAATTTATGCTTGTCAAGGAAGGCTTTTGACTGGTTTTTTGAACATATGTAAGACCAAGGCATTCCTTTGAATCCATGTATCTTAATTAGCGTGAGGTTTAACTAGAGAAAAACATCATCTTTTAGATCATTAGTGTGAGTGTGTGTGAGTGTGTGTGTGTGTGTGTGTGTAGTAGCTTGTATGCTCTGATAAATGCCGAAGTAGGCACACTAGTTCTCTGATAAGTTCATCCAAACTTGAACGAGATACGGATCGATTTAAAAGAAGATGATGTGCTTGCTTCCCACATACATGTCTAAATGTTAACTACAATTTCACTCCTTCCTAATTTGACAAAGAGTGCTGCATTCCTGCTACTCTGATAGCTCATGAAACAAACTTTTGTTCAAGTTAAACACAAGGCAGTCCAAGATTTGAATGCCCTGTAGCTACAATAGAATGGTGCTCACAAAAGAACCTTTTGTTCAAGTTGAACACTCTTTAGTTCACGGTTCGGTGTGCCATTGATGCATTTTTCACAGAGGCCGTTGATGTTGAGCCGAAGAAAGCAAGTGCGTAATGCCTTCGGTCCATAACCGATATTCGGTTTTATTCTTGCATTCCAACTCTATCACTCCATGGTCTGTTTTAATGCCAAAGTACTGCCTTTCGTCCACACCATCAGGAACATCCCTCCCAGGCCACGCAGGAAGGTTCATGACAACATCTCGGACATTACCTGATAAGAGTTAAAACCATCTTAGACACTACCAAGAGCAGAGTCAATACAATGAAGAAGCTCTAACATATAAAAAAAGCACGCAGATGAACATTCATGATCACTCCTTACGTTTTTTACTCTTGGTGATCCCCATACACTTGCTTTGTGACTTCACAATCACCTGCATTGTCACCGATGATATGATAGCATTAGGCAGAGTGCTAATCGAATGCCCAACACTATAGAATAAAATCACAAAAGCAAGCTCAAGTTACCTGGGAATGCTTGTTGATGTATACACAGACTGATCTCCAATGCAATTCTCCTGCCAATGCCAATTAAGCATGTAAGCTGAATTCAATGCAGTGAGTGTATCTGTGTGTGTGCACGCGCGCGCGCATGCATATGTTTGTCTGAACGTATCTTATTTTCATCACGTAAGCACAATGAAGCAGAGTAATTCTTATAAGTTCTCACCCTTGCTTGTTCTCACCCTTGCATATGTTTGTCTGAACGTATCTTATTTTCATCACGTAAGCACAATGAAGCAGAGTAATTCTTATAAGTTCTCACCCTTGCTTGTTCGCTTCAGAAATTCGCTGCCTCTGCGCAGAAAGTCGTGGTTACCAAACTCCACTTCACAATCCTCAATCACAAACTCTCCGTTGTTGAAATTCAACATCCTACTATTCCCTCTCTCATATGGTATAACTGTGGCATGACTGTGGTGGTGCTTGAGAGTTCTAGCCTTTAATGTTGCCGCAGCTCGCAATGCTGCATCATGTAAGAAAGACAGTTTAGTGCAGAGGAGCGCAAGATACCAAAAAACTGTCTACCCTCATGAAACATTCCTAGCTTTGATGCTCAAATGCCAACTTGTGTATATGATATGGTATCTTTGCTTCGCCTCAATAGATGTTCATGTCATGCTCTAAAATAGATACACAAGGACTGCATAAACACGATGCTCCGCTCTTAAAGGCATCCGGAGCTATACCTGTCGCAGCGGCGGCTGTGAGAGTCACAACATCTCCAGGCGTTCTGACGCTAACTGCTGAGCTTACGACCGATGACATCTGCTCATGATCTGCTCCCATACTTTCTGCTATGTCCACACATTGAGCTGCTACAAGTGATGCTGCTGAGGCCACCACCATGCTTGTCTTGTTATGGGCCTCATCACTTGAAACCCCGGCGGTCGACGTTGCAATTGCAGCTATCGATGCAGCAAGGCCTGCAACAGACATTGCGGCATGCACCTGGGCATTGTGCACACGCATCGCCTCCTTCTTTCTTTCTTTTATGTCTTTTATCCATCTCTTCATGGACATTGCTCGCAGTGGTGCTCTCACTCCGCTGAAATTTCGACAAAAGTGCTAGAAATCGAAGCAAGATATCACCAAGTCAGAGACGCCACAAAGACCAGTATAATGAGAGAGTGCAAAATGTAGCACGCTGTTTCCGTATGACTGTCTTCTCAAACATCAACTTTGACGAGTCCACAAGCTTTCTTACCTTGTTGTTATGGGTGCAGCCTATGGGGCTGATGTCTGGATGCCCACTTTGTTGCAACAAAAGCCATGTCTGTTTCCAATATGTAAGAGAAGAACAAATCAACTAAAGCATCTTCTGCAAGATGGAAAGCTGAAGAATGTTTATGGCTTTGATTCTTACACTAACATCGTTGGCATGCGGTGGCGACATAGGAGGACTCCCCACTGCTGGGCCGGGCCCCAAGAAGCTGAGAGGACCACTGCTGTAGGAATTTCTTCTTGAGGTGAGAGGAGATATGTCCTGCGAAAGAAATCAGACAAAACCATCACAAAATGAATTGAAAACCCTTCAAAGGAGCAAATTGCAAGCTCCAAGCTACTCACTTTAAGCAATTATATCACAACAAAACCGTGGCGACACGAGTACAATACAAAAAAATGCAAACTTACGGAATGTGACAGTATCCTGTCCATGACAAATTGTGCGGTCATAGCCGACGGAAATGCGAATGGTGCTGAGACAAGAGGAGGCTCGTCCACTGAAATATGGTGCTTGCCATCCTCATATCTCTTGTAGGCATCCATGGGGTTAAGAGCCTTGGCCACCTCCAAGGCTGAGATGCTCCACGACCGTGACAAGAATTCCATGGGCTCTTGCGGTGTATCAGGCAGATTGTACGACGACATCGACAGGAGGGGCAAGCACATAGGAGAGCCCTCCTCTATGTTTAGTAAGGGGTGTGATGCACTTATTCGAGAAAATACTGGTGCGTCGCTGCCCAAATCATGCTGAGGGCAGTTTCTGCTCGTCTTCATGGTATATTGCGCCGATGGCAGCTTATATGGAGCTTGGGGAAATCCGGTCGATGGGGATTTGGCAGGGCAAACAACTTCGACTGAATCGTGATTAAGGATTTTTAGGCGGGCAAGGCAATTAGTACGCACGCACGGATACACATGGATGATCAACAGTTTGAAGTTCAAAGTAAATGCTGCCGATTGCACAAGGCAAGTACACACACACACATGCAGCAGATAATAAGAGAGGGGGAAAGTAGAACGGTCGGCTAGCGAAGGCCCGCACGCGCAGAAGAGAAGCTCAGGCAAGCTAGCCAGGAATGGAAAATGGGAACTGGGATGGGGTCCGAGGATGACAACAAAAAGGCATGAGCAGCAGCGATAGAAGTACACGCGTGGGGCAGGCACACTGGCAGAAGAGAGCTTGGAAGGAAGACAGGGAAGCAGAAATGGGCGTGGGTGTCAGCGAAATACGACGTCGTTGTCGCGTGCAGCAGACGAGTTCCGAATGGATGGAAGAAGAGAGTGGTGTGAGAATTGTGTGCTGTGCTGATGTCTTTCTATATAGAAAGCTGGAGGGTGGGTGGGCGTGGACAAAGGGTGCAGAGAACAAGGTGCAGAAGGAAGGAGAGGCGCCGCGAGCAGAGAAGAAAACAATACTTTTTGTGCATGCATTCGAGTCTGAGGATACCGGGCCTCTTGCAGTTGCAGGTCAAGCCTCAAGAGCCAAGGCTCCTTCTCTCTCTCTCTCTCTCTCTCTCTCTCTCTCTCTTTTCTTTTTTGATCCGTTTATGCTAAAGTGGCAAAGTGACTAAATTTGACTCCTGTCCACTACAAAACTCGGCCCTACAAACCCCCACTAGGCTTCGCACTCACATTCTCTAGCGATTCTCCCATTAGCACTTGTTCACATCACATCAACGTTATGCCCTTGTGCGCAACCACAACCGGAACTGGCTACCGCAAAAAGGTTTATAATCGTCAACAAGTGCTAGCTCAGTTGGAAGAGGCATATCCTATGACTTCGAAGGTGGTGGGTTCAACACCTCTTGACTACTCGGAAGACATGTTATAGCCATTAGGGATGGTTTCCACGTGGTTTGACCAACCTTATCTGACCAAGATGACTCCACCTTAAGGGTTGGGCTGGCTCCACCATGTTCAGATGTCAAGCTCAACATGTCCTACATGACTATCAATTGTAGTCATAATCACTAATAAGCCAAATGCGCATATCTTTGCCAGTGGTACTACAGTTGGACTACCTTGACTTGGTCTACATATCAGAGTGATGGCATGCTTATGCATCCAGCTCATTGAATAATGTTTCACACTAAACCGTTGTACTAGTTTCCCCTTATGTTGTACTTTCTTTTGTGCATTGTGGACTTCTTAATATTTATCTTGAGTTAGTGAACAAGAATCAAGAACAAGTGTGTGTGTGTGTGTGTGTGTGTGTGCACGCGTGCACACGTGTGCTTCTGTAGGTAGTGGGAACCTGTCGTTGGAGGTAGTCTACATAGAAGTGACTTCTAGGAGTTACTTGGCAGAGTTACCCATTAGGGCCAAAAGTTGGCTAGCAAATGGCTATTTGTTAATCTAACGATTAAGGAATAGCCCATTAGGCATTTGACACGTATACAAAGTATGGGGTTCCTGTCACCTCTACCTTGAGCTTTTATGGTCCTAATTTAGTGGAGAACGGCTAAGTGTCTTGGTCCTTTGTCTAAAACCCCTATATTTGGGTGTTTTCGATAGCTAAACATTAGTCTGACGATTTGTTAATCTAACGATTAAGGAATAGCTCAATAGGAATTTAATACGTATACAAAAGTATGGTGTTCTTAATTATCACAGCTACCTTGAGCTTTTATGGTCCTATTTTGGTGGAGAACGGATAAATGTCTTGGTCCTTTGGGTGAAACTGCTATATTTGGGTGTTTTTGATAGCTAAACATTAAATTTTGGACCCAAAGTAATGAACTTTTGCTATATTGTATAGTAGTTACCCACCTCTCTCTCCCTCTCTCTCTCTCTCTCTCTCTCTCTCTCTTCCCCCCCCCCCCCCCCCCCAATGCCAAGGGCATATTCTGGTAGCACAAAGCACAACATGATGAAGAAGGGATGGTGCATAATCTAATGTAGGAGGGTTGATCCATGATGGCATGGAAGTTGCCCTCCATGATGAAGAGGAAGTGAGAGAAGAGGAGGGGCCTCATCTCACAACAAATGTCAGCGAAGAGAGGCACTGGGGCAAAAACAAATCCTTATCAGTAGCCAATGTCTCACAGATGACACGCTTGTTCAAAAGCTTCCGTGTGCACGAGAGAGAGAGAGAGAGAGAGAGAGAGAGAGAGAGAGAGAGAGAGAGAGAGAGAGAGAGAGAGAGAGAGAGAGAGAGAGAGAGAGAGAGAGTTGAAATAAGGGAGTGTCAATCAAGAGATGATCACGCTCTTTGACGCCACATGGTATATTGATCTATGAGATGCCACACCCTTAAGAGTTTGACTTTTAACTTTGGCCGCCGGTTTGCGACACAACCCTCGCACGATAACAACTTGGATTTACGAAAATATCTTAGAACTCAGCCAATTATTGCAACAGCCCTTGCCCAAGGTCCCTACCCCTTCACCAATAATAGGAACACATCCTTGTGCCACCCCATCAACCTCAACATACCTTTGAAAAGCAGCAGGTGTTTCTTGTCCAACAATAGCTTGCCGCACCAGACTCGAATTTCTTGGCACCCCATCCCCTAAACACCTTCTCCTTGTGGTCATCCCAATACAATAACACCAGTTTGTTCACCCCATTGAATTGTGGCTTGTAAATGGCATACAACACATCTCTGACATAGTCGATCCTTGCCACATGGTGCCTATTGACCTGCAATTCTCCCCACCCATTGCTCATGTGCACCAGCTACTATGCCTTCATGCACACATTTTGGTCCTTCCTTTCGAACTTGTAGATCAAATAGAGAGACTACGTACTAGGGTGTCAAGAGTAGGAGGCTCATCAAAGGGTGGAGGGAATGCTTTAGTAGGCCATAGAGCAGAGCCCAACCTTCAACATTGAAGTTCACGGTGGAGGACGATGATGGGCAAGATGGAGAAGTAGGCAACACAACTCAAATGTTAGATGTGGAGGTGGAGATGGCAATGTTTTGCATTGGTTAAGGTAGGGTGGAGGAAATTCTCAAGGAGGCAAAAAAGTATATTTTGGCCCAACTTGCAACGCTAAAGGGCATGTCACATCACAACCATGGGGGATATGGAGGTGGCTCTTACTGCTAGTAGTCTGAGTTCTTACAGCCTTAATGCTATAGCTTGAGATCCACAACCTCAAATCAAGGCCCTCAAACCTCTTTCATAGCCCCTTCCCAGTGTCTCTTATCTCTAAGTTTCCATGGAGTCCTCTTCTTCACGTCGCCCTTCTCATAGCATAACATCTTGTGATTTTCATAGCACCAGAGAGGATGGAAGTTTGGCAACCTATGTCTTTCCATGTGAATCACTAGATAACAATGCGCCCTTCATGCAAGGGTGCACACAGAGTGAAAAGAACCAAGCAATGTGAACTGAGAAATAATTGGAAAGGTCGTGCTCTTGCTTTTAAAGTGATCGACCATGGTTGGTTAGCAAAAGTTCAACATGTCTACATGGCCAAATACAAGTTGCTAAACTTGGATGAACATCCCATGTTGTTGAGATCGAGGCTATATGTGGATGGAGCCAAAGGGGAACCATGGCTTTAGGGCGTGCAAAGAAAGTGAAGGCAATGTTAGAGAGAGAGAGAGAGAGAGAGAGAGAGAGAGAGAGACAGAGAGAGAGAGAGACTAGAAGTCAACTCATAAAATAAAAAGCGACGCTATATTTGATTAAAATCATTGTTATATATATAGAGAACTTAGGCCAACCATGCAAAAAACTGTCATGAAAACTTCACAAAGACTGGAATCCGCATTTACCTAAAACTAGTGGTGTTCCCATGGGATTAGAACGTACAAGGCTTGAACCCAACAATTCCCCCCTCAAGCCCAAACCACTGACAATGGACTTATACAGACCATGATAGAGTTCAATCACCTTAAACTATGAGCAGAACCCCCCCCCCCGCCCGACAACAACACGGGTGTGTGTGTGTGTGTGTTTGAGCTTCCTTCGAACAACAATTAGAGTGAGACAACAAGAACTCAAAATCAAACATAAACCACTAATGTGTGGTAGTGTCTATAACCCGACAAAGTTCTTGGCATCATGGTAAATGACAACATACAAAACCATAATAGACTTATGACAACATAAAGAAATTAAGAAACATGACTTTTGGCTAGGACAATTAGACTAAAAAGCAATTAAAGAATGAGTTGAATGAGACCAATCCAAACTTTATTGTGCTATTTTTGGGTCACTGCCTTGAATCATGGAATGCTTAGTAAAACCATTATAGTATCCAATTTGAGTGTATGTGACAAACTGCTCCCCAATCTTTAAGGCTCTCTTTTAGTTGTACCCAATTAACATCCTTCACACAAATTCCCTTTCATCGTAGCACATACTAGAAGTCGTATGAGTACCACCTCTAGTATGAAAAGAGGGCCAAACCTTTGTTGGGGTTTAGAGATACTTCAAATCGTCACCTCAATTGCCGGCCTATTAAACTTGTTGATCTTTGATGCCATATTTGAATCTACAAAAGAGCTTGATGATGAAGAGAGTTGCTGTACACAATTGGCTCTTCCACACCATTGTTAGCAAAAAACATGCAATCATTTATAGGATACATTTGGGGCCTTTCGAATTGTGGCTCTTAAATTTTGAGCCAAGGCTTGCCAATCTACTGCAAATAGCTTCTTATGTTTGTAATTGACAATGAAAGCCAAATTCGGGATTAGTGATGGGTTGAGAGCTCACCAACACACCAAGGCGAACACTTTGAGGGTGGTTTGGAACAGCTCTAAGCACGTCAAGCGGTGCTCTTCCTTCTTCACAGGAGGTTGTTCCTGTGGCTTTCTTCAAGGCAACCCCTTATAGACAGCCAGTCCCACACAGATCTTCCTGCACGATCTCCATGTCTATGACATGGGCTCTGATACCACTTGTTGAGATTGAGGCTATGGTGGATGGAGATGGAGGGGAACCATGGCTATAGGGCATGCAAAGAAAGTGAAGGCAACAAGAAAGAGAGTAGAAGTCAACTCACAAAATAAAAAGCAGTGCTATATTTGATTAAAATCCTTGTTACATATATAGAGAACTTAGGCCAACCATGCAAAATCCTTCCATACAAACTCCACAAAGACTGGAGTGCGCATTTAGTTGCATTTTGAAATGCCTTGAGCAGAGATCGACAATGCTAGAAGGGGAGCCCCCCCTGTGTTTTGATATGCTTGCCCTTTGTGTTCCTTGTCCATGAGTGCAGCCCCTCCCCCTCGTACTGGCTAAGTTTTGAGATGCTTTCCCTTTGTGCTCCTTGGTGATGATTGTGTCCCCCCCCCCCTCCCTCCCAATTGGCTACGTTTTGAGACGCCCTGCCGCCACAGTGTCATTTTCCTCACTGGCGAGCCGCAAATGTTCCAAGACACTCCTAGAGGCAGCGCCCCTTGCTTGCCCCTCCCTTAGTGTTTTTAAATGCCGACTCTAGTGGGCCTAGCATGGTTGAGTGCACTCTACTTATGAAAGAGGTGTCGTGAACAATGGATCGACTATTACCTAAAAAATCTGGAGCTCTAGTGTCAAGGTGTTTTTTTTCAAATCGGCCTTAGAGATCATTTTTTGTGGGTCGCTTGGGGAATTTTTAAAGCCTTTGAATTGCGAGGAAGAAGACAAAATTTTTTCTAGACCTTGTATCTGCGAGATGCCCCCCTTGCTCAAGCGTGAGCAATAACAATGACCAACACCAACAAATGGCTATGGAAAGTGGATCGGCCAGCACTAAGTCAGTAGCTATGCATGACAAAAGTTATGAAGGAAACCATCAAATTTTTTGGCTTGGGAATGTGAAGCCAAAGGCAAATGAACAAGTTTTCTAGAGGACAAGGCAAAGGAAAGCTCGACAAGGATGATAGTACTAGTGCTCAGTTAACTGACTCAATACCCACAAGCTTCGAGAGTCGTTGCTATAAATGTGACAAGATGCTTTGTTTGTCTCGGGAATGCAAAGCCAAAGGCAAAATTAGGAACTGACAAAAGGAAAAAGGAAAAGGCAAGTTGTACAGAGATAATGGTGACAAAGATTTGAGAGAGGAGATCAGCATGGCACACGTGGTGGTGGTGGCCACAATGGCCATGATGCCAGCTTTCTATTAGGTGGTCGTTGCAACAACTAGATTTCTATTAGGTGGTCGTTGCAACAACCAGATGCTTTGTTTGTCTCGGGAATGCAAAGCCAAAGGCAAAAGTAGGAACTGACAAAAGGAAAAAGGAAAAGGCAAGTTGTACAGAGATAATGGTGACAAAGATTTGAGAGAGGAGATCAGCATGGCACACGTGGTGGTGGTGGCCACAATGGCCATGATGCCAGATTTCTATTAGGTGGTCATTGCAACAACTAGATTTAGCCAAGGATGACTTGGGCCCATGTGTTGGTGTTCAAGTTATCGGTGTTTGAATCCATGGGTCAGAGTTCAAGGCCAATAAATTGTCTTTGACTGGATTATGGGCAAGATGTATTTCAAAGTTCATTGTTTAGGAATGTTTGGACGTGATGTGTTCATTGTTTACGAATGGAGTTTCTTTGACATTGTTTTGGTCTATAATTCAATTTTCAATGAGGCACTAGTGCTCAAAATGGCATTCTTCTAAGGTAAAATCCTAGTGGTAGCATGACTGATATCTAGTAGGGAGCTACTACTGGGGTGTCCATGGTAACTTCTTCATTGACTTGATCTTCTTACATATGTTCACTATGAACTTCAGAGAGGGTGTTAAAGTTATAACATCTCAATTGAATAGCCGATTGTGATCCCAATATTTATTTTGGCTTTGGGTATTTATTTTACTTATTTGTCAAAGTCTAGGTAGGGAAATTTTCAAGGCTAGTATATAAGCACCACCTTGCCCCCATTGTATAATCACTAACTCATTAGCCAGTTGGTTGGTTCAAAAAATTCTCACTTTCTCTTCCTCTCTCTTGTGTATTCTCGGGCCTTTTTGCTTCTCAAAGAAAAGCGTCCACACTGGGAACCTCTAGGGCTCTAGTACCATAAACAATGCATGTGAGTGAAGTACCAAATCAAGCCGGGATTTTTCTTCCAGCTTAAGATTTTACATTTGTGGATCTTTTGTTTTTTGCTTCCATTTCCTTTGTATTCTCACTGGTGTCTTTTGTTGTTTAAGTAAGCAAGCTTCTCTATGCCTAAAAAACTCCTAAGGTCTCAAACACTATGATAATTTTACCAACTAGGACTAGTGGTCAATGTACTAACCTAAAGTCACGGCCTCGCTCATCTATAAGACTAAACTCTAGTTAAATCAACCTAAGAGAAAACAAATTTATACATCTATAATGGCAGGTAACAAACATAACTAAATGCACTCAATCAAACCATGGAAAACCACAAGCAACAAATAGAAATATCCACAAGCATGAATCATGGAAAGTAGTGCACCTAGAGGTATGTGATGCATCTCCTCAATAGCTGTGGATATAATCAACTAATGCTGGAGTTCGATCTATCCATGCTGCATGAGCTGAAGTCCATCTATGCTGCAAAATCATAAACAAAACAATACCACCTAGCAAGTTGTGTCAGCATAGCAATGAAAGTTGTATTACCTATATGAAATAAAAAGAAATCCTAAACTAAGGTCTCATACCTGGATGCCTAGAGGGAAAAAACCCAAAGGGAAAAATGTGCATCTAGTATATGTGCATGCACCTAGTGCACCATAATCAATCTCCACAAGTCAAGGGTCTAGTGCAACTAGGAGGGATAAGAGAACTCTCTCCAAAAAATAAAACATACAATTTCCTAGCTCTCTCTCTCTAATGGTTATATACTGGCTAGCACCTAGCTCCATGTGGATGGTGGTATTTGTAGGGAAACTAATGGGTCTAGAGATGACATTAGCTTGTGACTGTGTAGCTCAAGATCCCTCAATGACTAAATCTTGTCTATCTCTAAGTCAACAACATGGTCAATGGAAATCTCAAGTGAGCTATGGCTCATGTCAACTTGTGGTGTGACAGGATAGGAATCCAAAATACTTACGTGAGTGAGGATTCCCCCCTTCCTTGAGTAGATCATACTTTTTGGAAATATGTCATCACCTTTTGACACCACTTGTTCGAAGTTGTAGTGGGTAAAGACTTTGACCAATTGTTTTTTGCCACTCTAGGCGCTTTATCAAGTTGCAAGGGTGGTATGGTACTCTCCCATGATCTTACTTGCAACGTTGCTTTAGGTGGTGAACTTACAATTGGAGGTGCAAATTCTTTCTTATTTTTTTGGATATTTACAATTGTAGGTGGAGGTTGTGTAGAAATGTGTTTTTCTGTGGATGAATTACATGAAGCTTCATTTGACTTCCCTATTCCTAAGCTAAGTGATACAAATCGTTTTGGTTTTGGTACTCAAACTAGCTCTAGAACAAGTGTGTAGTATTCCGTGATCTTTCCCTTCTTGCGGTCTTTAATCCTGGGGGATTCACTCTATATCCAAAACAGGATGCCACTTGCGAGCGGACAACTTTGATAAAACCCCTATATACGACTCATATTAGGGAATATGGCCCCCCTTTCTACGCTTATATGACAATCAATGAATAAAACTATCATACCCCTATCTTACATATAAAATTTAGGTCTCACATGATCTAACTGAGTAAAAATAGTCAAAGAGTGTGTAGCATAGTGACCGGCAATGTACGAACAAGCCACTTCTATTGATAGCGAGGTGTACCCTGAATGTGTCTTAGTTTCATTTTCAAACTATGTGCCCGATCAGCCTGCACTGTGGCTATTCATCCAATTATGACCCATCCAAAGGTGGTGTAAATCAACCCTTGACCTGCTCCAAATCATCCCTCATCTATGACCGCTTTGATGCAAAATTTGATGTGTGACCTGATAAAAAGCTTCACCTGATCCAAATCATCCCTCATCTATGACCGCTTTGATGCAAATTTGATGTGTGACCTGATAAAAAGCTTCCCCAAAATTCATCCGAGTTCTAGTGCACACCGGTGACCAATCGTTACAAGTAATCAACCCAGGTCAAGGCCCCCCCCCAAATAAATATGATACCCCCCTTCCTTATTTTTAATCTTGGGAGATAAAATTTTTGGGGCCTACCCCTAACTTATACGCGTATATAACTTGTTAAAAAAGCCCCCTCTCCTGTACTACGTGGTGCGGTAAGTTTTCCATGGTGAATCCCCCGGGTCTTTAATAGGCTCCATAGTTACAAGATCTGGCTCACATGTGTCTATAGGTGACAGGGAAGAACACAATTTATGTTTAGGCACCCAGATTTGATCCTACTCACATGGGTCTATTTGTAGCCTTGGGCTTCTAATAGTCGTTTAGGAATCCAACGTAACGTTTTCTTACATTTCTTAGGGTGAGTGGGGCATCTCTTACAAGGCTTCTATTTTGAACCAGATTGAGCATCGAAGGTGGTTGTTAACGAATTTTTAGGGACCCATTTGTATTTTCCCCTTGTCAAAACACACTGATTCTTGGGTGCCACATTTTCCATTTTAGGCATGGAAGTTGAAATTTTAGAGGTTTATGCTACATGTAAAAATCCTTTAACTGCTTGGATCTGCAATGTTTTATTCTGTGATTCCCCTGGAGGCGATATCTCAGGGGCTACTGCTTGAGGGTAGGGTTGAGTGTTGGTTTCTGTGTCGTGATACTCCCGGTTCCCTAATCGATACTACATTTAGTTGCAAACATCCTTGTGCGCTAACATGTCTAAATGAATAAAATGACCCCTTATTATAGGAAATTTTTCAAAATTGAAAATTAAAATCCGTTATTTTAATGTATCTATGTTAAATTGCCTAAATGTTTTACATTTTAAAACCCCTCCTTTCGAACCAAAATATGGCATGTAAGGAGGGGTTTTAAATTGCGTTATACATTAACATGATTACATAGTGCACCCCCTGAGATAAAAAGAGGCACTCACTCCGCATGATACTATGTCTATTTGACACACCAAAATATTGAGAGGATTTCAAATTTGGTCACTGCTCCCACCCAGCCAATAGGAGTCGATGCTTGAACTATCAAAAGAAAACACAGCAGTATGTGGTATATTTGCCAAATCAACATAAGTGGTTGACAAACTTCATGCCCGAGATGCTATCTCTTGAAGTTGCACTTAGTGCAGGGTATGTATGAGGTGGCCAAGACTAAGGCCTGAGTTGTTTTCATCCGCTCCAAAGCAAGGGCCTCTCTCCAGACGTGAACACCTATTTTTTCATGTTCAAGGCATGTAACATTTTGCACATGGGCAAACAAAGTCATGATCAAATTGTTAGTCACACGCTCTTGGTATATACTATCATGCTTGTTTGACATGTATGCAAAGTGTGTTGTATTGATGAAAGCATATAATGTGCTCGACAAGATTCTTGTCTATAATGTTGGCATGCAACAACATGCAAAACATTCAAATGGTCCAAAGAAAAGGGACTAGATTTTTAATTAGGGATGTGCATTGCAATGCTTTGGTCTGCATGCATCACAAATGTGATGCACTTTTCAAAGAAGAATGTAAGATATGCTTAACACGGGCACATGTAAGTAGGTTTGAGCTGCTTTTAAAAATGATTGTGGATCAAGGGCTTTTATCCAATGTGATCAATTTTTTTTTTCTTTTTGAAGGCCCAGGGAATTTCGCATGCAAGACATTGACATATGCAAAAAATATAATGATGAGATTGCTAGTCAAGCTCTATAATTTTCCAAAAGCTCTAATTTTAACACCCTCGTATTTTCACATGGCCTCTAATTAGGAAACTTTATGCCATGGTAGTAGTATGATACTCCTATGCCTTTCACTTGCTTCTACCTGCCTTTGGCTACTAATGCTCTTAAGATTACTAATGCCTTGGATTCTTCACATGGATGGATACACTGCATTATTTAGGTGATTTGTTGGCTATTAAAAAGTAGTAGTATTTTTTGAAAGAATTACTTGGCTTGATGTTCACTATCATAAACCATGCATTGTGATCATATTCAGACCCTAACTCCTATTATTGGTCGATATATATTAGGTTGATATTATTTTTGTTATGCTCATTTGAGAAATTGACAAATTTATTGAGGTCTTACTCTATGTGTGAAAAGCGAAAACTATGGGTTATTCACCAGTACAGAGATTATGAAAACAACTTCCTCCACTTTCATGAAAGCATATCTCCTTCATTGCAACAACAAAGGTCTTTCTAATAAAAGAAATCTTTGAATTAAACCTCTCTCAAAAAAGGAATTAGGATAACTTGTAAATGTATGTGGTCTTGCCTTCTGGAATTTGTTACCATATACATGTGGTAGTGATGTGTGTGAACACACTAGGACCGCCGGGGCATTTTTTCCCTCTTTAGGAGGTTTTTTCCCCCGTGCATTGTATATACGCCCATGACTCTAGGGCTAACTATCTTTCCATTGCACACTAAGTAACACACTCTCTATTGTGTGCCTTGAGCTTCCTTCGTCTTCTCCAAGCTGTGTGTGTTTCTCTGCAACCCTAATTCCAACAATTGGTATCAGAGCAGGTCACGTCCTCCCGGGCTTAGTCGCCAGCTGCTCCAGCACACGCCTGCTCACTTTCTCCGATTTCAGTGAGCTTTGGCGAGCGTTCGCAGGTCGACAAATATTTCGGGCTAGCTCAAAGAGCTTGGTCTGCTCAGAATTTTGATTTGGGCTCATTTCGGCCTCCGTTTCCACTACAGGCAGTACTGCATAGGCTATTTCGTCATTTTGTGTAGATTATCTGTCAGTGCCGTTTTCTGCATAACAGGTGCCTTATAGTCTTCTACGGTTTGTGCTATATAGCACAAGTTGTTCCCGCTCCATTTCTCCTATTTTCGGGCAGTCTTCACATCAGGTGCAGCATTTACCATGGCTGACAACAACAACACAGATGTGTTCAAGATGTTTGCTGCTGAGGATAGGTTGGATGGGGACAACTACCCTATGTGGGCTTATATGATGCAACATGTTCTTGTGTCAAAAGGTGTCTGGAACATTGTGCAGGGCATTGATGTACGTCCTGGTTTTGAAGATGTAGGCGATGTTGAGGATGTTGCAGGTCTTGCTGCAAGGATTGCAGCTGTTAGAGTTGTTTTGCCTACGGCAGAACAAGCTCGTTGGGATGTTAAGGATGCGCAGGCTCATGCATTGATTGCGTTGTCTGTGAAGCGCACCATTATTCCTCACATCCGTTCAGCAAAATCTGCAAAACAGGCTTGGGATATTCTAGCAGGTCTTTATGCAAGCCGCAATGAGGCAAAAATTGCTTTGCTGCGTAAAGAGCTAGAGTCGAAGATTATGCATGAGGAAGATGATATGGACACTTTCCTTGCTAGTGTCAAGGATATCAATGAGCAACTCATTTCTGCAGGTGAAGTCATTTCGGACAGTTCCCTTGTGCAGACTGTTCTTGATGCCTTACCAGATTCCTACCAGACTTTTGCTAGTACTTGGAGACTGATGACCCAAGGAAATCCTGAAGTTGTCAAGTTTGATGCATTATGCACATTGCTGTTGCAAGAGTCACTTTCTAGAAAAAACAGGACTAGGTAGCGTGCAGTTGAACAGGCTTTTATTGCTTCTCAAAGAAAGGGTGGTAACAATAATGCAGCCACTTCTTATGGTTCTACTGTGAGTGGAAAAAATTCTTTTCCTAATGCTTCTGGTGGCAGCACTTCGTCTGGCAATTCTGGTGATAAGGGCAAAAAGAAGATGCGTTTCCATTATTGTAAAGCCAATGATCACTTGATCAAGTCGTGTCCTAAGTTGAAGGCCAAAGAGGCTAAGAAGAAAGAGGGTGGTTCCACTACAAATGCTGGTTCCACTACAAATGCATCCATTGTTGAGTCTTCTGTGAAAGGAGATTGTGATGCTGATGTTGATGCAGAATGGGCTTTTAGCGCAGAGTGCACTTACAATCCTGCTGTCCATGATGCATGTTTGTCAGTTGCTGCAGATTCACATGTGTGGTATTTCGATAGTGGTGCTACAAAGCACATTACCTCACATCGTGAATTGTTTACCTCTCTCGAGTCTGTCCCTCATGGGAATTCAGTCACTTGTGCCAACAACGCCTCTTATCCAGTTCAGGGAGTTGGAAAGATTGTGCTCACTGCTGCTAATGGCAGTTCCTTCACACTTGTTGATGCACTTTATGTACCTGGGATCAAGAAGAATCTCTTGTCTGTATCCACACTTGCTAGACTTGGACTTGTAGTCAAATTTGTGGATGACAGATGTACAGTTCATGATCTCAGTTTTGGTGAAGAAATTGTTGCATCTGGGCTTTTGTGCCGTGGGCTGTATAAGCTCACTTTGTATGACAAGTGTGGACAAAATTTTGCAAATGCTGTTGCAGATTCAAGGGCTATTTCAGATGCAAAACTTTGGCATGCACGTTTTGATCATCTGAATTTTGCCAGTTTGCTGCGTTTGCAGAAATCTGATATGGTTGCTTCTTTGCCGCTTCTTGAAGCACCTGTCAAACATGTTTGTGAAGGCTGTATTCTGGGTAAAATGCAGCGTTCTAAGTTTCCAAAGGATGGTTCAGTTAGGGCCACATGCAGGTTGCAGCTTGTGCATAGTGATGTTTGTGGGCCCATGCAAACTCCGTCCTTGGGCAATTACCTGTACTTCGTGACTTTCATTGATGATTACTCCAGGCATGCATGGGTATTTCCGCTTAAAGCGAAGTCCGAAGTTTTTATGTGCTTCAAACAATTTTTGGCTATGGCTGAAAATGTCTCAAAATGTACTATGGGCACCCTCCGTTCCGATCGAGGGGGGGAGTATATGTCTCATGAATTTAATGCATTTCTGGCTAGTCGTGGGATAAAACACCAATGTACAGTGCCTTATACACCTCAGCAAAATGGTGTTGCTGAGAGGAAAAACAGGTCACTAACGGAAATGGCACGATGTATGGTCAAAAGTCAAGCTTTGCCGCATTCTTTTTGGCTTGAGGCCATCATGTGTGCCACTTATGTACTTAACAGGTGTCCTACGAAAGCTTTGCAGTCTATTACTCCATATGAAGCATGGCATGATAGAAAACCTTCTACTGAGCACATGCGTGTTTTTGGCTGTTTGGCATATGCTTTGGTGCCACAAGTGCAGCGTAGAAATTTGGATGATAAGGCTGTCAAATGTATTTTTGTTGGTTATAGTGCTGAAAGCAAAGGTTACAGGTTGTATCATCCGCAAACAAAACGTATTCTGGTTTCACGAGATGTAGTGTTTGTGGAAGACTCTGTTCAGCCCTTGCTGTCATGTACTAGAGACAGTAATGTAAGCTCACAGGACATTTATGACACTTTGTTGCCTCTTTTCAGTGGTGGAAATACGAATGTAAGTTCCAATGAGGCAAATGTACAGCCTATGGGGGTTTCTGAAAATGTTTTAGAACAGCCTATTACTGATGCAGATGTACATGATGTACATGATGAGGAAAGGGCTGAAAATGAGCAGGCTAGAGGTATGCCAAAATGGTTGGTGCACACTTTGCGTGACAGTAAATTGGATGCACCTTTATCTAGTCGTACTCGTTCAGGCTCTCGCCATGCATCTTATGCATCAGATTGTTATGCTTTGGCTGTGTCTAGTTTACATGATGTTGAGGAGCCTCTGTCTTTTGATGAAGCACATAATTCAGAAAATTGGATTGCTGCCATGAAATCAGAATATGATGCACTTATAGAGAATGACACATGGACTTTATGTGATTTTCCTCCTGGCAAAAAGGCCATTGGTACGAAGTGGGTTTACAAGTTGAAACGCAAGCCGGATGGTGAGATAGATCGCCATAAGGCTCGACTTGTTGCAAAGGGTTATGCACAACAAAAAGGCATAGATTATGAAGAGACTTTTGCTCCCACTTGTTGTATGACTACTGTGCGTTTTCTATGTGCATTGGCAGCTCATTTTGGTTGGGATGTACATCAATCAGACATTGTTACTGCTTTCTTGAATGGTGACATATTTGAGGAAGTTTATGTAACGCAGCCTCGAGGTTTTGTCATAAAAGGACAAGAGGACAAAGTGTGCAAATGTAAGAAGGCTTTGTATGGGTTGAAGAAATCTCCTCGTGCTTGGTATGAGAAAGCTGACACTCATTTGGTTAAACGAGGCTTTCGTAACAGTCCAACAGAAAGCACATTGTATGTAAAGCGTGAGGATGATGTATTTCTCATTGTGGTTCTTTATGTTGATGATTTGCTGATCACTGGACCAAATGAGAGACATATTGCTGAATTTAAGGCTGATTTGAATGCTACTTTCAAGATGAAAGATTTGGGGCTGTTGCATCATTACTTGGGTATACAGTTTAAGCAGTGTGATGGTGGTATTGCCTTGTGTCAGAAAAGTTACATAGAGACATTGCTATGTAAGTTTGGACTTGAGGATTGCAAACCTATTGCCACTCCCATGGAAACAGGTTTGAAGTTGAGTTTACATGATGCTGACGATCCTGCTGATGTCACTCTTTACCAAACTGCTGTTGGCTGCCTCATTTATGTATGCAACACGAGGCTAGATATTCAGTTTGCAGTCTCGCAGGTCAGCAGATTTATGCATAGCCCAGGGTCTAAGCATTGGCAGGCTGTCAAGAGGATTTTCCGCTACCTTAGTGGCACTTTACATCTTGGCTTGTTTTATCCCAAGGGGGGATCATTGCCGCCAGACTTACATGCTTTTTCGGACTCAGATTGGGCTGGTTGTTTTGACACGCGAGTGTCCACAAGTGGTTTTTGTTTCATGCTTGGCAGTTCATGTATATCATGGTTGAGCAAGAAGCAACCTACTGTGGCCACTTCGAGTTGTGAGGCTGAGTATAGGGCAGTCTTCACAGCTACGGTTGAGTCTGTATGGCTCAGACGCCTTATGGCTGACTTGGGTGTTGGACAGGACACTGCCAACACTATATACACTGACAGTCAGAGCGCATTGGCAGTTGCGAGGAACCCAGTTTTTCATGCTCGCACAAAGCACATTGAGGTGCATTACCACTATGTCAGGGAGAGGCTCTCAGCAGGAGAGATCAGCTTGGCTTATGTGCCAACACAGGACAACCTTGCAGATCTTTTCAGAAAGGCATTGTCTCGTGAGAAGCTTGAAGCTTTCCGCAAAGCTTTGGGCTTACTCCCCTTTGTGGACTGATCCTGTCCTCAGGGCATGGCACTTCCCTTTACTAATGTGCAAGCTCTCGTTCACCGCATCACTCAAGGGGGGATTTGTTACCATATACATGTGGTAGTGATGTGTGTGAACACACTAGGACCGCCGGGGCATTTTTTCCCTCTTTAGGAGGTTTTTTCCCCCGTGCATTGTATATACGCCCATCACTCTAGGGCTAACTATCTTTCCATTGCACACTAAGTAACACACTCTCTATTGTGTGCCTTGAGCTTCCTTCGTCTTCTCCAAGCTGTGTGTGTTTCTCTGCAACCCTAATTCGAACAGAATTTATATAGAGGGGATCAATTAGAGGAATAAACAAAATTACTTAATATGATTAGCATCAACAAAAGATTGATACATTTGTGGACCACCAAAGAGTGTTCCAAATATGAGTGCATAAAAATATGCTTGACCACTCATACATCCTCTCATTAACAACACCCTTTATGTCTTTGGCTCACCCATGGACATGTAATTTTTTAAAAAAGGACCACTTCAACCTCCAAGTACAAGCACTTGGATGAATACGAGAGTGCGGAGGTAAAGAGAGTTTGTAAGCCATATCTCCAACTCACTTGAGTATATTAAAAGGCCCACAATATCTCAGAAATAATTTAGATGTTGGTCCAATTTGCACTCACAATATTGCTAGGCAACCGGTAAAAGCATATGCTAGTCCCATGAGTAGTCTCAGATCTCAAAAAGCATCTACTAGTGCCATGAGTGACCACTACTAACTGATTTAGTGGAGTGTGCAAGAATATATGCTTGATTTATGCGCTATGAATATTATGCCCTTATCATTGCACAAATGACAATTCGACTATTGTGCAAATGATTTTCTCTCTCGGTTGTCTCTTCCACTTTGGCATTTTTTCTCTCTCTATCCCTCTCTCTCTCTCTCTCTCTCTATGTGTGTGTGTGTGTGTGTTTCTCTCTCGTTGTCGGTACTCTCACACCCCTATCCTATCTCTATTCCACAAGTAGGTTTTTATCTCTCCGTCTAATCCTTCTTCTCTCTCCTTCTCTCAGCACTTATTTCACCTACCTCAACGCCACCATAGAGAGAGTACACATGAGAGAGCTCCATGCTTATATAAACTCAAAAAAGCATCACCTTTAGCCAAAAAACATGAATTGATTAACTCACAAATAAAATTAACATGTCTATTTGCCATTGCATGTTTGAACATTATGCAATCCTTAGCTTGGTGACCGTACCTACCACATGCAGTGCGATTCCCATTGAATTTTACTCTAAATGTAGAGCATTCACTAGTGCTATATGGACCAAAGCAAATTGAGCACCATTGTTGTTCCCTTCTTGGCTACATATGATTGTTTCGGGGAGCACGATTATCTCTAAGACTTTCTTGATGGCCTTGGTGAGATCTACCGAAGTAAACTCCGATATCATTTTCTCTTTAACAATAGGCTTTATGGTCATTGGTTCATGCCAAGATGCTTGCGAGCTATTAGACTTTGGCTTAGAGACACTCTTTCACCTACAGTTAAATTGTCTTCCAATTGGATTGCATTGGTAGTGACTACCTCCCAGGTAGTAATACCTCTAATGACTAGGCCATTATAGATATTTCATGTTGCAATCCTTGAAGAAATCTATTGAGCAATTGATTACTGTTGAAACACTCATTTATAGGACAACAAGAGTTTAAATGCTTTAGACAACTGATACAGTCTCTCACTGACTCACCTTCCTCACGTTCGGCCTTTTGTAGCTGAGATGCTACACCCCAAATCACACCTTCTTGTATGTACTGCTTCAGGAACAATCTCCAAAGAGTAGCGTAAATCATTTTCCCTTCCATCCTTATGGTCCTTTACCAATCCCCAACCTTCCCACTCAAAGTCAAGCTTAAAGCATTGCACTTATGTAGTTCACTATGTTCTCCTACGGAATCACATACTTGTTCACTATACTTCGATGTGCTTTTGAGAATCTTCGTTCCCATTGAATTTTGATGTAATATTTGCAATTTGTATCACTTTACTCCTAGGTTCTCTCTCAGGCACATGACGCATATTCTCCGCAATAGATCGACCTGTTGTTTGAGCAAATGCTACCAAATCACCTATGTGAGGAGATATGGCCGGTGGAGGCAATCTTGGAATCTTATGTGGGACAGGGGTGGTTATTGGCCCTGGCATATATGTAGCCAACGTAGGATATGGAGTATGACTTGGCATAGGCCCACTCAGATAAGGGCTTGATAATGGCACTCGTGAAGCATATGCTAATGGTACAATCAGAGGTGTAGGAGACATGTGTGCATAAGTGGCTACAAGCACCTAGGATTGAGGCCTAGAAGTAGGTACTATGCCACTAGGTAACGATATTGCACTAGACGTAGAGGTCATGGGTGCATTCTCTGTCCGATCCATCACTGGAGTAGGCACCAAGGTTTCTCTGAGAGGAAGTTGAGCCAAACTACGAAAACTAAAGTTGTTGTTCGTGAGCTCAGACTGCATCGAGACTCTCGGAAAATGACATATGAGGGGTCCATGAGACTCATCATAAGAGTCTCCATTTGTGATAGAGTAGGCTGTTTGTCCTTTCTCGTATCCAAAAATATCATGGGACCATTTCAAGGTACATTTACGCCTTGATTTTGCCTCTCCAAGGGGATGATGCCGTGGATAAAATTACATATCATTTTTTGTTGCTCCTCAACATTAATGGCATTAGATGTGGATTGTATCATCTCTATCCAACCTACATGGTAGGAGTGGATTGTACCATCTCTATCCAACCGTCATGGTAGGAGTGGCCAGAGTATATATCCATCAAAACTTCAATGTGGAGGTCATATGAAGGAATACCCCTTCTAGACTTGATGTGTTAGAGGTCCCTTGTGAGGTGGTAGCAATGTTACTCCTTGTGGTTTTGACTTTCGTGGTCGGTACTCTAGAGGGAACTTCCAAGGGAGGTAGCTCGGTAGGGCTTGCATTGAAGGAGTCATGCATAATATCCACATGGACACTCTTAGGGGGTGTGGGGTCCACATGAGATGTGAGCAGAGAATCTACTTTCCCACCCCTTTCATACGCTTCATTGGCCTCGGATTTGGAGCGAGTAGCTCTACTAAACATCTCCATAAAAGGGCTAAACGTGCTAGCACTAGGTTGTGGAGCCCCGGTGGACGTGTGTCCTTCTTCCTCAGGGTTTTGTATAGGATAACCTTCCATTGCATTTGAGTCAGAGGAAGAGTCACTAGTTGCTAGGTGGGGGTCTTGGGTAGTACTACCTTGGGTTCCCACTGAGGGCCTAGAGCCTAATGTGGAGGGATAACGGTTGCCCGTGTAAATAGAGGCACTCTCTATATGTTCATGCTCTAGTACAGAACCAGAGCGTAGGTGCATGTGACCTTGACACCCTAGAAGTGCTGGTGAGTGCTCGTGAAGGCTGCTCACCTAGTTTTTTGGGTGTTTTGCAACCCGATTTTACTCTCAAATGTTTGCTTTTTGGTCCTTTTTTAAAAATACGAAGCTATGGAATAGTACGTGTGATAGCTCAAACTGACGTCTCGATTAGAGGGAAGTGGCATGCTTTACAACCCAAGATTTGGTTAGTTTACGCCCTAAGAATCCTCAAAAATAGTCTATTTCTAGTTGGGAACAAGGC
Organism: Adiantum capillus-veneris; assembly: GCF_014529385.1. Taxonomy (NCBI): domain Eukaryota; kingdom Viridiplantae; phylum Streptophyta; class Polypodiopsida; order Polypodiales; family Pteridaceae; genus Adiantum; species Adiantum capillus-veneris. The sequence goes on from NC_140948.1 coordinate 153,595,453, forward strand.
TGTGGGTGAAGGTGAAGGACTTGTCCCACACGCCCTCACCCCCTCTTGTGGGGGTAGACTATATATATAGTCTTGGGTCTATACTATATCATAAGACTTAGAACCAAGGATTTCATTTACATGATCACAAATATGTGAACACGCTAATAAAATTGAGTGATCACATTTCAAAATATGTGATCACCTTTGACTTGGGCTTGGGCTTGGATCGTGATTCTTTTTAATGCACACTTTTCTTCTTTTCCTCTCTTTTTTTTCTTTTCTCTCTTTTAAAAAAAAACTTTTTATTTTTTAAAATTTGAGGATAAGGTTTCCGAATATGCCTACGTGGTTGCTGACCGCACACGCACGAAGCTATCTGTGGCTGTGGCCACACACAAAACTGAGCGGTCACTATGTGGACCTAACAAAATTAGGATAGAATGAAACTACAGAATACAACTAACACAATGCAGAACATAACTAAAATAGAGCTGATAGAACTAGTGAACATAGCTTAACAAGGCTTAACAGAATTGAACACGGCTTGATAGAACATAACTTTTCTGCCATTCCTAATAGACTTGTACCAAAAGAACACACATGCACCTTCCTCTACCTTTCCTACATGCATTGAGTGACTTCACGAGGCAGCACAAAGTGCTTCTCAAGCTTAGTGAAGGGCAACGACACCAAAAATGTGCACGTCTGTCGCACGTGTCAGAGCTAGGGACTTGTAGAGCACAATGTGAAATCCATGAATGGCTACAAGCACACAACCAAGCAAACCTAGCAAGTTCAAAGAGAGCAAGGGTGTGTCACCCACCACTCTATGCTCGCCTCCGTGAAGGATTCCTCACCCCGAAGAAGAGGGAGCCACCGTCGCCGCTCTCAACCACCTTGCCACCACAATGCTCAATCACTCTCTCACTCTCTCTCTCTCTCTCTCAAGCGTATGCACACACACACACACACACACACACACACACACGCTAGTAGTAAGCATTAGTGTACTTTGTCATACTACCTCAACTTGCGATAATAACCTAAGTTAAAAGGTCTCCAACAACCCTTTAAAAATTAAAGAGCAGATACGTGCATGGAGATTAGTTGATCTTGCTCGACTTGAAAACCCACCAAACCCTTGGATGAGCAAGATGGTCCTATATTTAGGACTCAAAAATAAAAATTATAATGCAAATGAAGCCGAGTTTCTGCATATTAGCACATTGGTTATTATGGTGGAGCAATTCACATATTGCATTAAGAATTCAGTGAGTTATTGAGCCCGTTTTTATTTTCTTGGCGTCCTTGTTATGATGACCACACAAGTGATCATCTCCATATTACCGCCATCCTTGGCTCTTATGTTATATATGGCATGGAGCCAGATCGTAGGCCTTGATCTCATCTCCCTGTGTGATATGTTCTATCTGTCTCTCTTCGCTCGCATGCCCATGCTGGGATTTATCTGTACAAGACAATCCCTATGGATTGACTTTACATTCTCCTCTTTGTAGGGGGAAGTCACACACACACACACACACACACACACACACACACACACACACACACACACACACACACACACACACACACACACACACACACATGAGACTAGCACCCAGGCCTCATCAGGCCATAACACATGCAGGTCACTCACATTATGCAATACACATTCGGATATGCGTACGAGGTCTTGACTCAGACAAACTTATACGCAAGGTGGACATGATGATGAGGAAATGAGATAAATGCAATCAGCGGATGGTGGCACTTAATGAACCCTGTCTCATCAACACTCGGATTTTCCCTGGATAGGAAGAGTGCAGGTCCTCTAATTTTTTCACATGCCGTCATGTCGGGCCTACTTTTGCTCCTTGCAAAAAATATTACTGACCACACACACACAAATACACTTGCAGGCATTATCATCATGTCCTTGCTTAGGCTCATTCACCTAAGGAATCGCGAATCCACTCACACTGGTTGCCATGGGAGATGCTCTCAAAAAAGATACATCAGGTAGGTATTTTCACCTACTTAGAATTGCTATGATAATTTGTTACTTTGATCTTTTTTAACCAAACAATGGTTTAGGCAGTATACTAATCAGTGCTGCTAATGGTTCTATTTATCATTTAGCATTAGCATAACGAACATACTATAGTCTGCTGAAATTGGTTAAACACGAACATTTGGATCACATTGAGTATGCAGTCTCTAAAGAGGATTTTTGGTCTGTAATCATTCAATAAAATGTGAACATTTAAAGTGGAAGTTACATTTAGCCCAAAGTATTAGCTCAAAGCCATATTGTGAGTTCGAAGATTCTTAATTTCTTAATTTCTTAATTTCTTTCAAGGTAATTTTGTGATTCCTAAAAGCGATGTTATAAGTTCGGAGATTGTATTGTTGGTTGTGGGATCACTTGGTTTTCTTTGATGCAGTACATATTTGGGGGTAAAAATAGTCAGCAAAAACAAAAATAAAAAAAGTGTGTTATAGTCATTCATTATGTCATTCCCGCAACAAAAAAAGATCCTTGGTTTTTGGATTAGCATGGGATACATTATCTCCATTTCAATAGATAGATGAAGTTCATTAATAACCTTGTTCTGATTACATGGTATGTTACAGGTTTTTTAGAAAGATGGGTCAATATACATAAATACACAAGAGTTAGCTGATTGCTAATAGGTTTTTTTTCTATTCATACTCAACAAGTTAGCTGATTGCTAATAGCATTTGGTTTACTATGAGGGCTTACAACCTCATGTGGGGGTCTCATACAAGAGGTAGAAGACTGGTTTTCTTCAACATAAGGAACAAGTAAAAGCGAAATATTGATGATCTTAGGATAGAATTTGGATTGTATCTGTTCAGCTTTACAACTCTTAACTATGTATTGAATCATGAATTTCAACTAACCTAGTATTGATTTTTGGTTGTGGACTTGCTAGGCATCCATACTTTACTGTTAATTGCCCTATTTACATACATAACATAAGATATATTTTAAGTCTTGAAGCCGTAAATTTCTTGTGGAGGATCTTGTTGGGAGATGGCATAAACTGAGTTTTTTGAAATATTATTCAAATTACAACGGAGGTGCTGTCCGATTTTTGCCACGTGTTTTACATTGATCAATAACCTAAAAATACATAGGTATTTGCATCATATATGGTAATCGACACTAGTAGTTTTTTGAGAGGGCTTGATGAGTATTGGGATACACATGGATATACATTTAGAGGTTATCTTACTTGAAATCTTAACTTAATAGTCAATCCTAAGGCTAAGCTGTAAGCTAGGTCTACATGTGTAACATGGATGACAACTGGATCCAGTGTCGACACCTGCAAAATGCACAAACATAGCCAGCTCTAACTTAATGTTTTTGCATGGATGCAGGTAACAGCTGGATCCTTCTCCATGTAGATGTAGGGAAAGTTCATCTCAAAAAGGGTGAACACACAGAGATAAAACACTAAGATATCAATTTGTAATGATCAAAGATCAAATTTTTGATCTAAATGACTGTATTATCCATTAGATACAGAATGTTGTATTGGTGTATGTAAAATGTTAATTGAGTTTCATGCCTTTTGGTTAAATTTTTTTTATTTAATATATTATTTAATACAATTGTCTAAGTATGGTTCAATTATGAGGGGATTTTCATACTTAAACACACACACACACACACACACACTCGTGAGCACACAATCGAGAAGGAGATGGATATAGGTCAAGAGCACTATTCTTTAGCATGCACCCATTAGAATGAGGGAATTAGGTCACAATGACCCTTGTATATGGGTTTGGCCCATTCACACATGGCGCCCACATTGGCCGGTCAAAGTAAAAATCTTGTCAAATGAGATATGTGGTGCACCTCTCATCGGCGATCACCCAAGCACCTGTCCAAGCACCTATAGAATCGAGAAGCCTGACCCATGACTCAAAATAATGTGAATAGGCATCCGTCATTGATTAACATATAGTTTCTAGCAGACTTGTTTTTGGTTTCTGGTTTCTGGTTTCTAGCAGACTTGTTTCTGGTTTCTGGTTTCTACCAGTGAGTGGGTGTTCTAGTAATGATTGATAGGTTTGTAGTTGTGACTATAGGGTTTCTAGTAGTAGATCCCAATCACCAAATCTTGGGAGGTTTCTAGCAGTGCTTTAGTGGTTAAACTATCTGGTTTCTAGCACTAAGTATGTGTTTTTTAGTAATGTTTCTAGTACTGAATAGGTGTTTCTTAGTAATTTTTTACAGTAATGTTTCTAGTAATGATCCCAATCACCAAAGCTTGGGAGGTTTCTAGCTTTTCTTATCAGGTATCTATCAATTCTCTAGTGCTTTGTAGCACTGTTGTGCTTTGGTGATTGGACTACCGAGTTTCTAAAATTGAGTAAATGTTTCTTAGTAATCCTTGATAGGTTTGTACAAGTGTTTTCTAGTAGTTGTTGACTTGTTTCTAGTTTCTAGTTTCTAGCAGTTCTTAGGAGGTTTCTAGCTCTTCTTGGCAGTTCTTTGGAGGTTTGTGGCACTGTTGTGCTTTTGTGATTGGACTACCTGGCTTCTAGATTGGAGTTAGTGTTTGTATGAGTGTTTTTTGGTAGTGCTTGACTTGTTTCTTGTTTCTAGCACTAAGTAGGTGCTTTCTAGTAGTTCTTGGGTGACAACTAAATGGTTATCAATAGTGCTATGGAGGTTTGTAGCAATAGATTCTTTTTTTTCCAGAACTGCTTGGGAGGTTTGTTGCAATTCTTGGGAGGTTTCTAGTGGTTTGTAGCACTACTATGCTTGATTGGACTACTTGGATTCTAGCTTTTAGCTAGTGTTTTTTAGTAATCCTTGATAGGTTTGTAGTAGTTGACTAAGCATTTAATCATTATGTTGTTTTTTAGGTTGAGCTATTTGAAAGGTTCAAGGATGCTTATCCAAACGTTCATTAGATATATAGAAATGAACAACCTTTTTGACCGCACCGTTCACCTGGAAGTGGTTTATATACACCAAAATTGTGACATAGAAGGAGTGCCAATGCATAGAATATGATTTTTTCTTTTTCTCTTTAAAAGTGTAATTTTTGGCAATGTCAATGATGGAGACAATTGTATCGACTAGAAATCGTTGAAGAGACTCCTTAAATTGTTCAGCTTGCCACCGGCAAATGAAATTGTGTTTAATGAACTTCTGAAGGATGAGTGTTGAAAAATATGGGCAATGTATTCAAATCTATTCATAAGAATATACTACATTTGGTTGTCACCTCTTCTCTTCTCAAATCAGTCCATAAGAATGTACTGCATTTGGCTGCTGCCTCTATGTCCCCCATCCCAATACACTCACAAAGATATGTCCTCCCCCTTAGAGAACTAGTACTAGTAGCGTGTAAGAATGTGTATCCTCCGAGAGAATTTTGAGCTACATGTAGGAAGTATCAAATTTCCCTCCCCTTGAAAGTAGTAATAGGTAATAAGATGTGTAGAGCACAAACAAATAGGTGCTTCAAAGGACGACTTATTGATGGTGGCGGAGATCTTATCCTCCTTTGTTGGATGTGACCTCTTTCACTTCTCCCACTCTTGTAAGAAGAACCTTTGCTTTAGGGAGACCTCCACCTCTATGGTGCAATTAGGAGAGGAATTAGCATGATATTCTTGAAAAGGTTTCTCTTGTTTGACCTTGGGGAGGTCACCTAAGAAAAATGTAACCTATCACATGAGTTGAACAGAAGGGTATTTAAAGTTCTTAAAACTTACAAAAACATATATACAAATGGATACTATTTTTTCAAATTTGAAAAAATCTTACATATTTAAAAAAAAAGGGTTAATTGTATTCTTTAAAAAATTCACAAGTAAGGGGTTTTACAAACATGTCTTGAACGCACATAAAATGATAGTTTTACACATAGTGAACCCCCCAAGTGTTTGACAAGCCTCTCAACATGCTCACTTCCTTGAGAACCTTTTCTTGAGGAGGGAGGAGTCCTTGAGGTGAGAATTATGTCATGTGAAAACATCAACCCTTGCACCATGAGTCTTAAATTGGGATTATGTTGTGCTTCATCCAACGTTTATACTAAATACCTTATTGCATGGGTTCCTTGTGTTGAAACTTCATCTTCCTTAAAATTGATTTCATGAAAATTAATCTCATTGGGTGGATTATTCTCCATGGTTATCTTTAAATACCTTATTCTTTTTTTCTCTTTTTTCTAACAAAGTAGCTTAGAAGTTAGATAAAAGATTACTACTCCCAAAGAGTATATACTAGGAATGTTCTCTACCTTCTTGTGCAAGAGAGAAAAATATTAATGCTTTGATGCAAATGAAACCTTAATTAGCTTTAGCTTTCTTTAGACATAAACTTACTTTAGCATAGGCTACGTTTTTTTTTTGTATTTTCTTATTTTCAGCATAGGCTACTTTTTAAAGGGCATAGCCAAGGACCATTTCCACATACATGTTCAAACTAGCATGTTGATAACCAAAATCAAGGAGAAGATAATTAACATGAAACAACACAAGATTGAGGGCCAGATTTCATAAGTCCGACCCCTCCTCCCCCTCAAAATGCTTTTCGTTACTCATTCTCTTGGAGCTCTTTTAAAACAAATCAAAGCTTAAGTATAATAGGATCGTGGAGGCTAAGTTATCCACGACCGAAGTAACTGCGTGGGTGTCATAAAATCTAATATCTAACCAACCCAAATGATTTTCTCATATTAAATTGATCACTTAATGTGGGAGAATAAATGGGAACAAGTGTTAAGATTTAGATATGTGCTTATAGATCTATCTCAACACGGGGCCAATAGTAAAGGGGCCCAAATGGGAGATGGTCTATCAAGAGCAAGGCTAACCAATGGAGCATAAGACCTTAGGGTTAGCTTCATTGAAGACCTCCAATAATGTGTGTAAAAGTCCTTTGACCTTAGGTAAGCTAGGGCTGAGCTTGAGGTGGGAACCCGGCCCAAGCTCAAGGTGCTTGTCGTGCTTGAGGTGCTTGTCCTGCTTGAGATGCTTGTCATGCTTGAGGTGCTTGATTAAGATGCTTGAGGTGCTTGACTGGCTCCATGCTTGAGGTGCTTGACTTGGTGCATGATTAAGGTGCTTGAGGTGCCTTGAGAAGCTTGCCTGAGATGCTTATGGGAACACCCCCTACTTCAAGTGCTTAGTCATGCTTGATGACTAAGGGGCTTGCTCATCCAAAGTCAAAAATATCCCTACAAGGAGGGGGGGTGAGCCTACAAGGGGGGGGGGGGGGATGAGAGAGAACACACACACACACACACACACACAAGGGAAGCCCCAGCTTGAAGAGGCAGCAAGGACACTTGTCAAGTTCCTCCCCATGTTGCCCTCATGGTGTGCCTGAAGCCTATTGGTTGGCCACCCAAGGGGTCCAATGATAATTTAGGATATTTAATTAATTGATTTTGCATTTATCAAGTCCTCTCTCTCAAAGGGGAAAGGGGGACACTTGTCCCAAGGCTACCCATGTTGCTTGTAATGGCTCCTGCTTGTGATTGGCTAGGCCTGGAGGGGTCCAATGAGCTTCAAGCATGAGCTACAAGGAGGGGTCGACCCAAGCAAGCTAGGGGGGTGCTTAGGGGGGTATACTCACCCACACACACTCACAAACACTCTCATTGTGTACTATGCAAAGTGCAAGAACTCCCTCTCCTTCTCCAACAAGTAGAGGTTAAGAGCCTACACCAACACTCTTGGCTATGGAGTGCAAATCCATCCAAGAGCCATGCTTCAATGCTTGAGCTTGCCATCTATTTCTTCTTCATTACTATGATATTATGTATGCTAGCACAAGAGTTATGATAAGTGAGGAACTAACTCTTTCTCTTATGAAATGTTTCTTCTTCCTCTTCCCTACCCTCATTCCCTGCTAGCTCTCTCCACCTTCGAAGGTGTTTGAGGTCTTGGGACTGAGGCTTGGTATAGTTAAAGCTTTCTTCAAGTTTAGGTTATGCTATGATGGTGATGCATGAAGCTTTCCATCTTCATTGCTTCACCTAGGTCACAAGGAACCCAAAGAATGTATTGTAACAAGTCTCTCTTTATGGGAGAAATCATAATACAAATGCCTATTGGAGGGGGGACCGGCTCCACATAAATCCGGTCCTCAACTGTTGTCATGTTCTCTAAATTCTCTCTCTTGCAAAAGTATTTTCCATGCCAAGTTAACTAATTGCTATAATTATGTTGCTATCTTCAATTATGTCTACCCGCTATGCTCACAAAATCATTTCTTGAAAGTACTCTCATTAAATTCCGCTACTCTCAAATTGAATAGGAAAATTCCGTTACATTGGTATCAGAGCATTGGGTTTCTCTTTTCTTGCTTAAGAAGAGAGGTCCTTAAGTAGCCTATAAATGGTTGATGTTGTTAATTATAATAGAGTAAGTGGAACTGGGATCTAATATCGGTTTTGTTAAGCCCACTATGTGGGGGATGGTGCACACCTCGAGAGCTTTGGACTTAATAATGGAGTCTTTTTAGACTTGCCTACGGCTTTACCATTATTGAGCCATAAGAAGTCCGAAAGGAGCTAGCCCTTGGCAACTCTGCTATGTTAGACCTACTCCTCTACTCTCTATAATTAACCACTTTGAGCCGTGGGTGTAGATACTTAAGAGCCGATTTTCAAAGGCTAAGAGGAGTGGCAACTAAGGTTTTGAACTGCCAAAGCATACACTAAGTATAAACATAAATTTTGTTAACATGGCTGACAATAATCAAGAGAGTAGAATGAACATTGATAGCTTTGATTTTGCACATTAAGGTGCTAATGATGATGCTCCCATGTTTGTGAATTATCTCGTCGCTAGGTTGTAGCAAGCTATGGGCAACCCTGCTTTGCAAGCCGAAGTTACTCAACAACTTCGTGCTTATGGAATTTCCCTTCCTCTCCCAGAGGAGAGAGAGCTTAGGAGGCCTCTTGAAGAGACCCCCAAAAGAAGACTCTCTCCCATTCGAGAGGAGGAATCCAAAGAGAAAGAAAGCAATGAAAGTCTAAGTTCTTCTGAAGAGGTGGCTCCACGAAGACGGCGGTCTAGATGATCGCCTACTCCTCCCAAGAGGAAAAGAGCAACCTATAGTCCTTCTCCTCATCACTCTGAAAGGCAAGAGAGGAAACAAAGGAAGAAAAGGGCTAGGAAGAGGTCACCCTCTTCTCCTTCTTCTTCACATTCCTCCTCTTCCGATGAAAGTTATGGCTATTCTCCTAGAGAATACAAGAGGGGAGGACATCGCAAATCATTTCCTGCATGGCGAAGGTCACAAAAGCTAAAGAAGTTCAAGGAGGGAGGAAAGAGTATCTCTTTTCTCACCTACGATGGCACCTTTGGTGCTACTGACAAAGTGTTGGCCTTCATCCAGCAATTTGATGCGGCCTTTGGGGACGAGGGCTTCACAGAGTCCTCCAAGCTACGCCATGTAGCTATGCAATTCCAAAAATCAGCTCGTCAATGGTGGGCTAGCCTTCGTGGCAATGGAGAAGCCCCAAAGACATGGAAAACTCTACGAGTTTCCATCATGAAGCAATTTCTTCCAAGCGATACTAAAGATAAAGTTCTTACCGAATGGCGCAGCTTGAAGCTTCTCTCTCATGAGTCTATCAACAAGTATGTAGACAAGTTTTGGGATTTACATCTCAAAGCTACTGTCTTTCAAAAGATAGACTTTGCCGAGCAAAGACAGCAATTCTGTGCGGGATTATGTGAAGAGATGGCCGAATACATCAACTCTCAACGGCCTGGTACTATTACCGAAGTAATCCATCACACCATGGTTGCTTCACGCATCAATTTCCATCAAGGGGCTAGACGTAATGTCAAGCCCATGGAAAACAAAGATAAAAATGATGCAAAGGGGAAATCCAATGCTCAAAATAATTCCCAAGGCACTTCCAACAACAACAATCGGTCAAAGGAGAAGGGAGTTTACAAAGGTAAAAACAAACTCTCTCCTGAAGAGCTTGAAGCTTTTCGCAAGGAACATAAATGTTTCAAGTGTGGGGAGCAAGGACATGGCTATCATTCTTGCCCCAAGAAGAATACTCGCAATGAGACTCCTAGGGCTTCCACCATCGAAGCTCCAAAAGAGGATGCTCATTGCAAAGGATCATCACTCTCCTATGCTTGGGGAAAGGTAAGAGAGCATGATGCCTTCATCTTGTTTGACCCTGGCTCTACTCTCAACTTCATATCAATAGAGTTGGCCACCAAGTTGGGCATTCAAGCTTTTGAGATGGGAGATATAGTAACAGCTGATGCAGCTTTCAAGGGACAACAAGCCTCCGTTACTCCCTTGATTGGGAAGTTGAGGCTTCATGTCCAAAGCTATGTCGACAAAGAAGACTTCTTCATCTCTCCTCTCCAACATCAGGATGTTATCCTAGGGGCACCATGGTTTGATCGCATGGCTGCCAACATGAAGTTCCCTGAAAGGAGAATTTACTTCACCTATAGGGGAAAGAACATGTATATAGATGCTAGTGAGCGTGGTCGCACTATTCCACTTGTAAATCCTCTTTCTTTTGAGAAATCAATGAAGAGCTCAGTTTCTGCGTACATGATTTATGTCAAAGAGTCTCTAAAAGCTAATAATGTTTCATCAAATGAAAATAATAGGAATCAAGAAGAGTTAGACTTGTCTACTTTTCTAAAAGGATTCCAAGATGTGTTCATCGATGATATCCCTATGGACCTACCTCCAAAACGAGGGGATGATGACTATCGTATTGAGCTCCTTCCAGGAAGCTCACCGCCTAACAAACCTCCTTATCGAGTCTCACAAGCTCAACAAGAGGAGATTATGAGGCAAGTACAGGAATTGGTAGACAAAGGGATGGTGAGGCCTAGTTCCTCTCCCTTTTGTTCTCCAGTCCTTTTAGTGCAAAAGAAAGATGGTACATATCGTATGTGTGTGGACTATCGAGCACTAAACCATATCACTATCAAAAACAGATTTCCCGTGCCTTGGGTAGAAGATCTGTTTGATAAGCTACAAGGCTCTACCTACTTCAGTAGGATTGACCTTAAGAGTGGCTATCATTAAATAAGGATAGTGGATGAAGATATCCTAAAGACCGCGTTTCGCACAACATTTGGTCTTTATGAATATCTAGTCATGCCTTTTGGCTTGACTAATGCACCAGCTTCTTTCAATCGTCTCATGGAGAAAATTTTTAGACCATATCGTAAATTCACTGGAGTGTTCTTAGATGATATCATCATCTACTCCAAATCTTTGGAGGAAAATAAGCAACATCTCCAAGTGATTTTTCAAGCCTTGACGGAAAACAAACTTTTTCTCAACCAAAAGAAAACTAAATTCTTCCTTCAAGAGATTCAATATCTAGGTCATATTATCTCTCACGATGGTATTCGTATGGATCCATCAAAGTTAGAGGTAATAAAATCATGGCCTAACCCAAGGAATCTACATGAGCTAAGAAGCTTTATTGGTATGTGTGCATACTATAGACGCTTCATAGCAAAATTCTCTCAAGTAGCAGGACCACTACACGACTTAACAAAGAAGAACGTTAAGTTTGTATGGACTGTTAAGGAGCAAAATGCTTTTGAAAAACTCAAAGAGAAGCTTACTTCCCAACCAGTCCTCGTGCTTCCGGATCTCTCAAAACCATTTGAGGTCCAATGTGATGCTTGTGGTGATTGCCTTGGAGTGGTTTTGCTTCAAGAAGGGCATGCCATAGCATATGAGAGCCGAAGGCTCAATAGTGATGAACGAGTCTTGGGCATTTATGAGAAAGAGCTTTTAGCTGTTCTACATGCCCTAGATACATGGCAGCACTACCTATTGGGGACTCCATTTATCCTATGAACCAACCACCAAAGTCTCAAGTATTTCATGACGCAAACCAAACTTTCCGACAAACAAATGAGGTGGGCAAATTTTCTTTTGCAATTTAATTTCCATATTGCTCACATAGCTGGTAAGCACAATCAAGTTGCCGATGCACTTTCACGACGACCAAAAGTTAATGCGGTGTCTATAGCTACTAACAATGATCTATCCTCTATGATAGATGAGTATGCTACTGACCCTGACTTTAGAGACATAATGTCAGCCCTTGCTTTGGGCAAGAAAGAGGAACCATTCACCTTGCAGGATGGTTATCTTCTCCACGGAAATAGGCTATGTGTTACCCATTCCCTTCGTGAGAAGGTTATGTATGAATCCCATGCTCCTCCATATGTAGGGCATAGAGGTATTCAACCTACTCTCCGAGGAGTAGAGACGTATTTCTATTGGCCTACCATGAAAGTGGACATACAAGAGTATGTTTCTAAATGTGTAGTATGCCAAAAGACCAAGTATGATAGAGGGAAGCAACTTGGATTACTCCAGCCATTGCCTATTCCAAATTCACCATGGGAGAGTATATCCATGGATTTCATCTTTGGATTACCCAAGTCTATCCATGGGAATACAGGAATATGGACAATAGTCAACAGGTTTAGCAAGCAAGCACATTTTATTCCTGTCAAAAAGACTATTAAGGCATATCAAATGGCAACTCTCTTCATATCTCAGATTTTCAAGAACCATGGATTACCCACATCCATCGTGTCAGATAGAGATTCTAGAATGACCAGTAATTTCTGGAAAGGTCTCTTTGAAAATCTAGGAACAAGATTGAATTTCTCTTCAGCCTATCACCCACAAACGGATGGTCAAAGTGAGATAGCCAATCTTACGATACTCGATCTACTCAAGACTTATGTTACCGAAGTAGATCAACGCTCACAATGGGAAAAGTATTTACCTCTAGTAGAGTATGCCTACAATAATACTGTACATACTTCTACGGGGAAAGCACCTTTCGAGATCATAGAGGGAAGACCTAAAAGTCCCTTGCTACTCAAAGTACATGGGAAGATCTTCGCCGCTGATGAGTATAGCCGTGACCTACAAGAATCTTTTCAAAAGATTAGGGAGGCTATAGCCATCTCTCAACAAAGGCAAAAAGCTGCTGCTGATAAGCACAGAAGAGCCTTAATTTTCAAAGAAAATGATTGGGTCTTACTCAAGTTTCCTAAGGCTCGATTAAGGCAAACGACGGGCAAAAATCCTACGGGCCATCAAAAGTATTATGCTAAACTAGCAAAAAGATACTATGGTCCTTTCCAAATCTTGAAGCCCATCAATGAGACAGCTTATCAACTCAAGTTGCCCAACCATTGGCTTATACACAATGCCTTTCATGTAAGCCTACTTAAGCCCTACGAAGGAGAGCCACCAACTGAACCAATTATTGAAGACCCTCCCGAAGTTGAAGAACAAGAAGAGGTACTACAACCCGAAGCTGTCCTTCGGCATGAAGACAAGGTACTATGACATGGTAAGATAATCCGACGGTATCTTATTAAGTTCACAAATTATCCTTTTGAAGATACTAAATGGATGCAAGGAGTACAACTTAAGGATAGTATGAACCTTGTCAATGCTTACAATGCTACATTAGAGTAAGCAAATATACAACTCTCTTTTAAATGACTCATGTTTTTGTCTTATAAGACTAATCCTCTTTTTAATTGTGCACAAATTTAACTAGTATGCATGCTTAGAATCATGTTTGTGATGACGACGTCTCTCAAACACCAAGTAGAATTTGTCACTCTACTTTGGGAGAATGAAATGGACTAAAGAGCAGACATGCTTGCGGCAGCTATGTCTCCCAAGCACCAAATGGATTAGTCATCCATCTTGGAAAGATGTCGTAGGGTAAAAAAGGGATCCTCTACCTGCTAAGTACGATTGAATAATGACTAAGGCTTTATCTCTTCTACCTCATAGTCGAGGTCGACTATGATTTCAAGAGAGAGGTAATGTCATAAAATCTAATATCTAACCAACCCAAATGATTTTCTCATATTAAATTGATCACTTAATGTGGGAGAATAAATGGGAACAAGTGTTAAGATTTAGATATGTGCTTATAGATCTATCTCAACACGGGGCCAATAGTAAAGGGGCCCAAATGGGAGATGGTCTATCAAGAGCAAGGCTAACCAATGGAGCATAAGACCTTAGGGTTAGCTTCATTGAAGACCTCCAATAATGTGTGTAAAAGTCCTTTGACCTTAGGTAAGCTAGGGCTGAGCTTGAGGTGGGAACCCGGCCCAAGCTCAAGGTGCTTGTCGTGCTTGAGGTGCTTGTCATGCTTGAGGTGCTTGATTAAGATGCTTGAGGTGCTTGACTGGATCCATGCTTGAGGTGCTTGACTTGGTGCATGATTAAGGTGCTTGAGGTGCCTTGAGAAGCTTTCCTGAGATGCTTGTGGGAACACCCCCTACTTCAAGTGCTGAGTCATGCTTGATGACTAAGGGGCTTGCTCATCCAAAGTCAAAAATATCCCTACAAGGAGGGGGGCGAGCCTACAAGGGGGGGGGGATGAGAGAGAACACACACACACACACACACACACACAAGGGAAGCCCCAGCTTGAAGAGGCAGCAAGGACACTTGTCAAGTTCCTCCCCATGTTGCCCTCATGGTGTGCCTGAAGCCTATTGGTTGGCCACCCAAGGGGTCCAATGATAATTTAGGATATTTAATTAATTGATTTTGCATTTATCAAGTCCTCTCTCTCAAAGGGGAAAGGGGGACACTTGTCCCAAGGCTACCCATGTTGCTTGTAATGGCTCCTGCTTGTGATTGGCTAGGCCTGGAGGCGTCCAATGAGCTTCAAGCATGAGCTACAAGGGGGGGTCGACCCAAGCAAGCTAGGGGGGTGCTTAGGGGGGTATACTCACCCACACACACTCACAAACACTCTCATTGTGTACTATGCAAAGTGCAAGAACTCCCTCTCCTTCTCCAACAAGTAGAGGTTGAGAGCCTACACCAACACTCTTGGCTATGGAGTGCAAATCCATCCAAGAGCCATGCTTCAATGCTTGAGCTTGCCATCTATTTCTTATTCATTACTATGCTATTATGTACGCTAGCACAAGAGTTATGATAAGTGAGGAACTAGCTCTTTCTCGTATGAAATGTTTCTTCTTCCTCTTCCCTACCCTCATTCCCTGCTAGCTCTCTCCACCTTCGAAGGTGTTTGATGTCTTGGGACTGAGGCTTGGTATAGTTAAAGCTTTCTTAAAGTTTAGGTTATGCTATGATGGTGATGCATGAATCTTTCCATCTTCATTGCTTCACCTAGGTCACAAGGAACAAAAAGAATGTATTGTAACAAGTCTCTCTTTATGGGAGAAATCATAATACAAATGCCTATTGGAGGGGAGACCGGCTCCACATAAATCCGGTCCTCAACTATTGTCATGTTCTCTAAATTCTCTCTCTTGCAAAAGTATTGTCCAGGCCAAGTTAACTAATTGCTATAATTATGTTGCTATCTTCAATTATGTCTACCCGCTATGCTCACAAAATCATTTCTTGAAAGTACTCTCATTAAATTCCGCTACTCTCAAATTGAATAGGCAAATTCCATTACAGTGGGTGCCTTGATCATCATATGTCTCCTCTTCTTCAAAGCATCAATGAATTAAAAATATAATTATATAGTAGTGAAAAGGAGTAGAATCCATAGGGCCTAGGTTATGAGCTTGAAAAGAAGAAGCTCCATAGCATTGTAGTATATGGCATACTAGTAAGGCTCTTGAGATTTCATATAGCCTCTGATAAAGATAACCTGTATACTCTTTGAATTAGCTTTTGACTTCCTAAAAAAAAAACTTGAGAAGAGCTAAATTTGAAGTAAAAACAAAATGAAATTTGATATTGTATGAGGGAATTATACTTGATTTAGTCAAGACTACGTTTCCCTCCCTTTTAGAAATATTAACTTTAAATTTTTAGCTCATGTGTGTGTTGGCGAAGGGGGTTACTATATGTAAACCCTCCATATCATGTGTGTTCTACACCTATTTTTAAAATCCCGTACTGTAGATTTTCCATGAATACAACACACTCTTTCCTATTGAATATGTGTAAACGTCTTTGTTTGGTAAATGTATGTTAACCCTATGTTGAACTAGCATGCTCTATCAACATATGTATGGGTAACCCCTGCTCCCCTTCTTTTATAAATTGTGTATATCACGTGCATTCAATGGAGTTAACAAATAAATAGTCCTTGAATGCACGTGACTTTTTTTTTTTTCTTAACTCCATTTAACAATATCTTTTTGTATGTGAAAATGCGAAAAAAAAAATAACCCCTTCTACTGCACTCACATGATAGTTACATAATTAACAAACGACACCCCCCCTCCTTCGGCCAAGGTTTCTAGGAGGAGGTGAAAGAGTTCTAGGCCTCATGCCTTTCTATCACCACGTTGCCTCATGCTCCCACCCTCCATACGTGTATTTTATAGTTTTAAGCCTTGTAGAATTCTTGTGAGATCTTAGGACACTTCCTTAGCCATGAGGGATTCATTATCCCATGACATATGCTTTCTCTCTCTAAGATAGTCATTTCTAGAGAGATAAAGTCCATGATAAATCCTAAAAAATCACCAAAATGAAAGTTCGATGACAAGCTTGAATGAATGAAACCTTCCTTGTTGTTGTGATCCATGTGCTCTAACCATTACGCATGCATGCAATGTGTGGTGTGATGACCTTAATTTAAGGACCATGACCTAATAGAGTAAGATAGGATTTCATAAGGTAGATATGATGTCCCAATAACCCCCACAAAATGTGGGTCAAATCCTCTTTTTAGGGATTGGTTTGTACATGCTTTACCATAGGTGATCTTAAGGGAAAATGTGCTAAGGACATTGAGTTATACAAGATGAAAATATGAAGACCATAGGTCGAAGGTTTTTCCCAACATTCCTTCCTTAATATGCTAGACAGGGTAGTAGAATTTTGGAATGCTAGAAGCCCTGGCGAGGATGTCATTAATACCCCCTTGCCCCCATTCAATCCCCAACACAATGATGCCTTAATGAAGCACCTACCGTTGAAAAATCTACAAAGTTATTCAATTACTGACGGCCATCACAAGATTGTCCTAGCTATCCAACAAAGAGGATAGTATTAGGAGAGCTCCAACTTCATCATTTATGTTGACTTTCACTAATCAAAGCTCACATATGCTGGTCTTGAAGTCATTCAAATATTTAGCAACCGAACAAATCTCTACCATTTTCAGGTTGAACAATCGCTTCATGAGAAATACTTTGTTTGATGCGGACGGTTTCTCGTAGAGGCTATCATGGGATTTTATCAAGTCCTTCATGGTCTTCATCTTTGAAACGTTGAATGTCACTATTGACACCAAGAAAATCTGAATGGTTCCCAACGCCTTTCAATCAAGGGTGTTCCAAGTTTCATCTTCCATCATTGTGGGCTTCTTTGCTAGACCTTCCAATGACAAATAGAAAACCTTTTGGTAGAGATAATATTTGATTTGCATCTTTTAATGTTGGTAGTTCTTGCCATTTTATTTCTCAATCTTGAACTTACCCGCTTATACCATCGCTCCCACTCAATTCGAGGATATTTTCCTTTATTTGTACTAGCTACTAATAAACCTTGCTCTAATACCTATTGTTAGGATAAATGAGTCCGTAAGTAGCAACTAGAGTAGTGTACTTAATGGGGAGAGATAAAATATACACAAGAGAGATTATAGAGAGAGAGAGATCACAAAACATATGTGGTTCACCCAAGTGTGCGGGCTATGTCCATGGGAAAGCAACCATGCAATGGCTTTACATTCCAAATTTAAAGTAGTTTACAAAGGGCTTAGAAACCCTTAATGGTCATCCCGCCTAGCTCTCTCTACCTTGCACTTATTTCTTTTTCTTGTTTCTCATTTCCATGTGTTCAGGAGGCTTCCTTTTATAGATGCAAAGGAACCTTTGTAGGCTTCCCTCTCACATGAGAGGTAGTCAACCATGTGTTGATGCATCCAACCAAAATCAACCACCGATCGTCGAACTCTACACATGAACACCGGGCTATCGGCCGTACTAGCTACTAATAAACCTTGCTCTAATACCAATTGTTAGGATAAATGAGTCACTAAGTAGAAAATAGAGTAGTGTACTTAATGGGGAGAGATAAAACATACACAAGAGAGATAATAGAGAGAGAGAGAGAGAGAGAGAGAGAGAGAGAGAGAGAGAGAGAGAGAGAGAGAGAGAGAGAGAGAGAGATCACAAGACATATGTGGTTCACCCAAGTGTGTTGGCTATGTCCATGGGAAAGCAACCACGCAATGGCTTTACATTTCAAATTTGAAGTAGTTTACAAAGGGCTTATAAACCCTTAATGGTCACCCCGCCTAGCTCTCTCTAGCTTGCACTTCTTGCTTTTTCTTGCTTCTCATTTTCATGTGTAGAAGAGGCTTCCTTTTATAGATGCAAAGGAGCCTTTGTAGGCTTCCCTCTCACATGAGAGGTAGTCGCCCATGTGTTGATGCATCCAGCCAAAATTGGCCACCGACCGTCAAAATGTACACATGAACACCGGGCTATCGGCTGTAGGCCATCGACCATGTATCTGTTGGCCATTTTGCGGTCACTTTCCAACCACTACTATCCAACCAATATACTTTGACGAAAGGAAATATTTTGGTGAGTGATTATTCTTATGCACAATGGCTTCTCCTAATATCAGGGGCTTACAAATGTGCATTTCTAGACTCAAAATTACAAGGATAAATCAAACTCCATACTTAACAAGATTGATGCAACAAATGTTAGCAGGTCACCGCGACAGACGTCTGCAACATAGGTTTTTTGTACTAACATAATGCCAATATGCAAGGAAGCGACTTGGGATGGGGCACAAAGACTTGATGAGAGTGTCAATCTCACCAAAGTGAACTCAGAGGGCTACTCATAATACAACAAAAGCAAATCAACCTCTTCCTAGTCAGAGAATCGGTCTGCGTCCAATCTCACTGCTCTAGGTCACCACACCTTTTCAACATCCAAACGAATCCGGAATGCAACAAAACTTAAGGAGAGGTATTACAACGCCTAGGGAAACAATTCTACCAAGTTCTGCAACCATATGGGAAGGTACATAAATCACAATCCAACACAAAAAAATGGACAAAAAACTGAAACAGAACTATATGAAAAGGCCCCCCTTAAGCATAGAAACACTTATCCAAGGTCAAAACATCAAAAAAGAACCATTTAAGACCTCAAATCAATGCACTTGGCTCACAAACAATGCATTGCAAACCACATCAGAATTGAGAATGGTTACACTTAAATTGTAGAGCAAGAGACAAGGAACACAATGTGCTATTTGGAAATGAATTCTGATTACCAATCCAGGAGAAAAGTGGATTACAAATTGTAGCAACAAAAGGCTTCTCACAGTGAATGTTCAAAACTCCTCAAAACTAATGATGTGTGTTAGTAAAAAACTAAGGGTTTTGACGTAAGAGCTAAGGGGACTTTCCCGTGCGACCATTTGGCCACTTACAAGGGGTGTAGACTCAGAGAGGTTAAGAGGGCATGACAAAATATATTACAATTCAGAATCCTCATTAGCTAAATTACACTGCTTCCTTCAAAAAAATGAACGAGTACTATAAGGTTTGGTGCACATCCACCTTTTGCGTGTCAGTCCGCTATGTCCACCAATTATTCCCCCCTTCCTATTCATTGCATGCTCTCGTGCAATCTGTCTCTGAGTGTCTTCTACCGTCTTTTCTCTAGCATTGTAGTGAGGTGTCTAAACTTCTGTGCTCTTGCTCAATCTTCACTTTTGTTGCCAGCTCTTTGAGGATTATTGCTGAGAGTGCTTTGATATGCTACATGTCGGGCTGATAGATCTTTGGTCATGGGATTGAATATGGAGGAGTCTACCTCAAAGAACCCGTTCATGAACGCCTCTTCAAAGGTTTGCATGTAGTGGAAGGGCAAGAACATGACTCTTGCATATACTCCCATGATGATGTTTTTGCTTGGAATTTTCATCTCCATATTCCAGCAGAGCCCTTTTGTGCCTTCTACAAAAAACTACCAGGGATGCTCCGCTGCCTCTATATCATTGAAAGCCATTATGCAGGTGATTAGCATCTTGGAAATTTTCACGAGCATTTGGCAGCGAGATCGGGGATCTCCTTCATCATGTTGATGACCGTTCTTAGCGTCTAAACCATATACTTATCTGACGGGAGGTTGTTATTGATTGGCTTTGTTATAATCAAGAGTTCAATATTGTCAGTCTTTTGCTTTGCCAAGAGTAAAAACTGTCCCAAGATCGCCGTCTGTTGATGGGATAGTAAGTTGGGTCGATCTTGAGGTGTTGTGGAGCATTTCTGTAGTATGTTTTGTTTGTTGGTCACTGCTCAAACCCCTTCTTTCGCCAGAGGGGTTGATTGTCAATGATAGTCTGAATTTGTAATGTTGTGACGGGAACATCTCTGTAATCCCTTCTGCTATTTGGTTCAAGGTCAGGTAGCATTCTTTGTTTCCATAATCTGGCCTCCTCTGTATTAGTGGCAGGGTGATCATCTCATGGCCAAGGTTTTTACCACCTCATCAAGAGTGATCATGAGCAGGGTAGCCGATTCCAGTACTTTCAATTCATACTGCAATATTCTTTGTGCGAGGGGTCTTTGACTTTTGAGATCCAGTGCTGAATTTCTTCCTTGGACAAATCCGAGATGGATGTCATGGCTGGATCTTTAGATTCCTGCGTAAAGTGGAAAACCCTATGCTTTTGTGGCTCTCACTCTCTCTCTGAATGCAAATGAGCTTATGTTGCCCTATTTGGCGATATGTTCCTAGTCTACCAGGAATGCCCCATTCATATTACCTCCATTGATCATATCTAGATGTTCATATCACTTGTAGTTCAAACCGTTCTTTATTCTGATATTTGGTCGGCAAATGGCCTTCAATCTGCAGTTTTGATCCTTTAGAAGTTGGCTCAAAATTTGTCCTGTGCCAAACCTTTCCATATTTGCCATGTTTGAAGCCCTTGCTTTGAAGTTTTGGCGTTTGCTTTCAAAGTCAATTCCGACTTTCCTAAATTGACTTATCAATTTTTGCTGACTATTTGTCATTTTTAGCTTTTTAGTAAAGGAAAATTAGTTACAATTATTATTATTTGGCCAAAATTAGCCAAAATTAGTATCATCTCTCATACATACATATTCTTAACCCGGTATTTAGATGGTGTCAGTATGGCTCATGATTATGTCGGCTAAGGGTTTATAAGGCTCCGAAAAGCTTGTTAAAGGAAAAGGAAATAAAAAATAAATAATGATAATATATACAAAATGATGATCCTGTTGTATTGTTCCCCCTTCCTAGAGTGAGTCGTTTGAGACGAACATGTGTCAGAGTGCATGGTAACGAAGTATATGTCTATGCATAGCCGTATATTGTAGCTCTATGATTCAAATTGAGGATATACATGTGGTAACAAAATGTTGTGCAAGAGATGGGTTCTGAACCATAAGTTCAGTGGATTTTGATGGTGAGGTTATGGTGAAGCTGCATGGGTCTGAACAGAAGTAATTGTAGAAGACGCACTCTTTGTTTGACAGTGACCTCCTGAAATTGTGACTTTACCTTGTTTTGTGATTGCGGGCTCTGTTTTGGTCGTCACTGAAAGATCTTGGATGTGGTGTTCATTGGAGAGGCATCCGGTGAGCTACGCTATTTTGGTTTACATAACCACTTGACTTGTTTTGCTTGCCGATGTTGAGATTGGATTGGCCTAGGTTGCTTGACAAAAGCCTTAGCTGGTTTTTCGAGGTTGGATTTATGTTGAAGCATGGTGGGGGGGCTTGCATTGTTTTGTCATTTTAGTATCCATAATTCCTTCAGATTGGTTTGCATGATGGAATTTTTAACCCAAATTTTCCTGACCTCCAATGGTGAACATTGTTGAATTGGAGCAAGTGGTGATTGGAGAGGTTCCCATACATGGTCTGATTGTACAAAGGGTTTGGCAAAAGATTGGTCCTCTTGTCTGAGCTGCAAGGTATGAGCCTGCCAGTTTCGTATGGCTTGATAAGTGCGTATCCACGGCACTCCCAGAATAACTGCTTCATTAAGATCCTTATCCTCACCCACATGAAATTGATGAGGATAAATTGTTCCATCAACAGTTATTGGTAAATTCACATGTCCTAGGCTGTCCATTGTGACTTTGTTTTCCACTTTGAACCCCATTGTATTTGGCGTTAGAGGTTCCTTTGTTAATTTCCTAAAAGTGGAGTAATTAACAACATTGTCTCTTGCCCCAGTGTCTACTAAGGCACACTCTGTGGTACCATCTGCAAGTTGTAACATAATGCGTAAATACATGCCATCTAACCATGTATCCGCCATTTGTATGGATGCCAGCAGAATAGAATCAATACAATTGTTCTGTTGGGCATTTTTCTAGAAGTTTTCTCGCTCCTTTCGCTTTAATATTCTGATTTTGGCTTTGTGCTATGCCTATTCCCGAATGTCATGCGCTCGACTTCTGCACTGATCTGCTGCATGTATTATGTCGAGTTCTTTTGGTGTCAGTGAAAAAAGATATTTCTTTAATCTGTAGCCACTCGTTCAATTAGGCATCTCCTCACCTGCTAATGTTGCAAGCTTCATGGCACCACTTTGTCATATATCATGAATTACAACTATTTTTTTAGCATATATCCCAGCTATCGCTCTCATTTTGGTCACATCTAATTGCTCTAGTGTGTCTAGTCTCTTCGACAGTTGGTGTCCCATCCATCCTAATTGTGTTGCGACTCGTAGTGTTTTAAATAAGAATTCCATGGGTAGAATCGCATTAATCCCAACTACGAGGTTAAAAGGAGTCGTCTTGATGGAGGTTTTAAAAGCTACTCTGTAAGCCCATAATGCAGTGTGTAGCTTTTGATCCCAATCATTTCTTGAGTCGTTGACTATTTTGTGAGCACCGTGCATAAGGTTTTGTTGGTGCTTTTGGCTTGTCTGTTAGCTTGTGGGTGATAGGGTGCTGATTTGCAATGGACCACCATGAATTTGTCAAGGAGGCTTTCAATGACGTGGTTTAGGAAGTGTGTTCCCCTATTGCTCACTATTTCAATGGGTAGACCATATCTTATAAAGATTTGTTCAAAAAGGAACTGATCCGTAGTCTGTGCATCATTTTTTTTGTGTTTCCTTCACTTCCGCCCACTTGGTCATATAATCGGTTGCGACTATGATGTATTGTGCATGCAGACTATATGCCGATGATATTATGGGGCCAATAAAGTCAATGTCCCATTTGGCAAAAGCGTGTATACCCTTCATTGTTCGTAGATTCATTTCATCTCTTCATAGGGGTGGTTTTGTGCGTTGACATTCATCACATTGTTTGACATAGGCCTCTGCATCTCCGAACAAGGTTGGCCACCATATACCTGAGTGAAGTATTAGCTTTGCCGTTTTTTCAGCAGAGAAGTGTCCCCTTGGCTAGCCTGAGTGAGCTTGTTCTAGGATAACGTATTATTCACTTTCCATAGCACACAATCGTAGTTGTTTTTCCTTTCCTCCCTTTTACAGTTGGTTTGCGATTAGTAGATAGTGTTTGGCCTCTTCTTCTATGGTTCTCATTCTTGCCTTGCCCCATTCCTCAGGGAAGGTCTTGTTTCTTAAGTACTCAGTTATGTGAGTACTCCATTTGGGTGCTTGTACTACTCAAAACAGGGTGGCATGTTCTACCGGAGGTTGTTGTGTGCAGATATCACATGATTTCACATAAGTATGGATGTTGTGTTCCGTGTTTTGCCAGTAGGCTCGCAGTCTCTTTAGCCTTTGGTATGATTGCATTTCCCCATTGTGAAATCCCGTGTGTTGTATGTGAGCTTGTTTGAGGTAGTTTTTGTATTCTTCGGGCTATACATATAGTCTCAAAATCCCATCATTATTGTGCTTGTAGTAGTGCTGCTAAAAGCTGGAGATTTCTTGTTTGATGGATTATTGATGGTTGTCTTTTCACCTATAATGATCCGATCGTGAGTAGAGGGATGACCTCTTCACTCCACCTTGGAACCATTATGATGTTGAGCAGGTACAAATTTGGAAGATCATCATCAATACCTTCAGGCGCTTCCCCATGAAACAGTCTCGAAAGATGATCAGCTCGTGTGTGTGGAGTCCCCTGTTTTTATGACTAGTGTGAAATCAAACTCAAGCAAGATAATGAACCATCAAACAATTCTTCCAGTGTTGCAAGGTTTGTTGACCAAATATAATAGTTCTTGGTGATCTACAAAGAAAACGAACTTGTTTTCAAGAAGGTAGTGTCTACATTTTTTGATAGCATATATCATTCCTAGACCTTCTCTCCCAGTGGTGGTATAATTCTTTTATGCGTTATTCAGCTGCCTACTAGAGTAGCAAATGGGAAAATCCATTTTCTTCTCTCCTGGCTGGGCTAATATGCATCCTATGGCATAGGCTAATGCATCAACATGAACATGAAAGATTTTTCTCCAGTCAGGGGCTTGCAAAATTGGAGCAAAAATTAGTTGCTGCTTCAATTTGTGAAAAGCCTGCTCACATTCTTCTGTCCATTCAAACTTAGCAAAATGAGGGCATACAACGGCTAAGCTATTACAACATACATGTATATGAGGCGCCTGTAGTACCCACAATGTCCCATAAATGCTTGCACTTCTTTCATTTTTGTTGGTCTCGGTAGTGCCGCAATTATTTGTATCTTTTCTTGATCAATGTAAATCTCGTTTTTGGACACAATGTGGCCCAAATTTTTACCTTGTCTTACCATGAAGACGCATTTTTCAGGGTTTAAGAAAATATGATAAGTTCTGCACTTTTCAAAGACTTTCCCTAGATGCATTATGTGATCACTTCTTAGGTGAGAATGAACACAAAGATCATCCATGTATATCTCTAAAAATTGTCTGAGATATTCTTTGAATGCATGACTCATTAGTCTTTGAAAAGTAGCAGGTGCATTGGTCAGGCCAAAAGGCATTACCCTGTATGCAAATATACTCCACTCTATTGCAAAAGATGTCTTATGCTGATCTTCTGCTTCAATGGTCAACTGGTTGTAGCCTGACAACCCATCCAAAAAACTATAGGCCTCTTTTCCCGCTACCCTCTCACAGAAACACACAATTTTCCATTCTTTTTGGGTACTACCACAATAGGGGACACCCAATCGGTGTGTTTAATCTCGTAGATAAACTCTGCATCCTTCAGTTTGTCTATCTCTTCCTTAATTTTCTTGGCAAAAGTCTCATTGTATGTGTAAGGACGTTGTCTGCGTAGTCTGACATCACTTTTAAAGGGTACTGTGTGCTGACATATCTTTGGATTTATCCCCTTTAGGTCTTTATATGACCAAGCAAAGACATCTTTATACCATCTAAGTGTTTCTATCAGAAGTTGCTCTTCTTCTTTGGTGAGGTCCATGGCAATGTATGCCGGTTTAGGTTACTTGCTTGGTTCTGCTAGGTTTATGCATTTGGATTTTTCAAGCCCATCATATGAAATTCTTGGCTCTTTGGGATCTTGTTTGGGTTTCTTCACCACGATTTTCTTGTTTTGAATAGTATGCTTCTTATAGTGGGAAGGTGCATCAAATTTTTCATCGTTTAACCCCTCATTTGTTTTCAAGTTTGTTGTCCAAACTTCTTTCGAAGCTCATTTCAGTTCATTGTACTTGTTTTTGTGCTCAATTTTGGGTCAACTTCATTGCTTTTTGGCATATCCTTCCTCATCACAGAATTTGGTTAGGGTTACCTCATTTATGCACACATTAAGAGTGGCCAATATCTGCTGCCATCCAAAAGGTTCAAACATCTCCTCTAGAAAAGGCTCTGGTACATATGCCTCGTCTTGTGTTGTCCTATCATGAATGCAATCCTCCTTTTTTTAAACTACCACTCTCGAAAGCTTCACCTGTCCAATGCTGAGCTTTGTTCTGTAGCCAAGTTGGTATTTCCCCTTCTTGGTCAGTTTTGGAGTTTAGTTCCTCTCATGGGGTTTGTTCTACGTCTCTATAGCTATGATTTGTGACACTGGTTTTTGTGGTGACATCCTTGTTTCTTAGATAGATATAGTCGTAACTCCATTATTGTACCATTTTGAGCTGATGCATGAATGGTCTGCCCAACATGATATCAAAATTGTTGCTCTCATCAAAATTCATAATAGCGAATGTGTGTTCATATGCGATTCCACAAGAGGTTACTACGATATGGTCCAGGATGCCAATTGGTTTCTCCAGATACCCATCTGCTAATTGAAGTTTCATTCTAATCTTTCGGAGAGAAGGTTTTCCCCAGCTTTTCCACATTGCCTTGGTGGCTACTGCTATTCCGGCCCCACTATCCAATATTGCTACCAAATTTACCTCTTTGTCCTCCACCAGCAGGGTAGTATTTCCTTCTTTGTCCTCACAATAATCTCCTACCTTGTTCACTGGTACTGGCTCATGTTTAGCTTGTTTTGAGGTTTGGGTCTTTAGTGTTTTTTGGGAAGCATTGGGTGGAAGAATTGCCAGGCCTATTTTCTCCAAAATTTTTCCAACCTCTTCCCAAAGATGAGGTCTTATCTGTAGTAACTCTGATAGAGTTAGCGTACAGGATGACATTAGCTCATGAAGAGTTTTGGTATCCATCATCTTAGGATTGGTCTTCCATTGAGATGGTACCTTCTTCACCTCTAATCCGGTTTCATGGTTGCCAATAAATGAAGGTAAAGTTTTCAATGATTGATGTCTGATGTCTTCTGATATTACCGTACCTGCATTGCCATACAGTGATCCGATATCATTTGGGTAGAGCTCATGCTCGAGGTGGATCTCCGTGATGGGTGCTGATTGAAGCGTTGCGCTTCCATCTTTTCTGTTTCTGATATGTTTCCACAAATCATGTGGCTATTATTCTTCCACTTCAAGAATTGGCAAAGGTGCTTGCAAATACATTCCATCTGTTGTATTGGCTGCTATCCTCGTATCTAAGGGTGTTTCCTTTACAGAATCTGTTTGATTTTCATCCCCGATCCCATGCTCTTTTAACTCTTGAATTTTTTCATGAATTAACACCTCAGTTTTTGGAGCAGTTGGAACTGGTGGTTTCATAAGCGCTTGAGCGGCTTGGATGAGATTCTTACACATATTTAACCTTTCATTTTCATAGCCTGGGTGAGGGTACATTAGCCACCTATCCTCCTGGGTTTGGTTAAGCTTTAACCTAGCATCATAAGCTTTTAAGATTGCATTTAAGGGTTCAAAGACCTTATCCACCAAGACAAATCCTGCCGACGGTATTGCTGATGGCTTTGCTACTTCGCCTTTTTCCGTAAGATCTCTTTCCATCCTCAATTTTTCCTCTGTTTGCAGTAATTTGGTTTCACAACCATTTTTTCTTTCTCTCTTTTGGCTTTTATCTTGTCTCGTTTTGCCTTCCAAGATTTCCTAGGGGTTCTGACTGATAAATTTTTTATCTCTGTTTGACTTGCTAGGATGTTCCTTGCAGCCTCATGTTCTTGGGCTCTCGTTACCACGTTGATTGGAATGGTTGGTTCTGTCTTTGATCCACTTGAGCTTGGCACAATTCCAATTTTGTCCATGGTTGTTTTCCCTTTGTTATCGGGGTTTTTTGGACAACGTGGAATGAGATGGTCATTTGTACACCCTTCACAGAACCCAAAAAGTTTGATTCGTTCTCCTTTGTGTGGACAAATTCTTGCCCAATGATCACTACCGCATTTATAGCATGGTCCTACAAGTGGTGGAGAAGCTTGTGGATCCCCCATCGGTTGTCCTGTTCTAAGAGGATATCCCCTAGGTTTGTAGCTCTGGTTTGCCATTAATTTCATCTACCACGTTTAATGGTTTTTTGTTGGTTGTGCTATGTATGGGGGCTCAGGCATCTCTTCCAAAACCATCATGGGATTTGTCCCTCTGAAGCATATGCATTCCCATCAAACCCCCTCTCATGGGTGTTGTCTAAATCTTCTCGGTATGAAACAACATGAACCATGCTCTGATTAGAAGGTGCTTGTATAGGTTGCAAAATCCTTACCATGGCCCTATTCTCCTGGGGTAAAGGAGGTTGATGCTCCAACACAGGTTGAGGTTTTTCCTGCCCTTGGATTGTGTTATTTGGCCCTACTTGGTATCTTGGAGGAGGTGGAAATTGTTGCCCTCCATGTGGTCCATATTGTCTCTCTCTAACATAGTTCCTATTATAGAAACATTCGTGGGTTTCATGGTTTGTCCATTTTTGTTCAGTAGTACACCACTTCAATACTTGTAGTACATTTACTCCTAGCCTCTCTTGAAGGTTGCACCACTAAGCTGGATGATCTCCTCCACAAGTGTCACATTTTTGGGTGGGCATTTGTCGTGTGTTTGGGTTCGTCCTGTTTCCTTGGTTCATCCTTTTGACAACTTCTTCAATCATTTGATCAACATCCGGCACATTCGGGTTTTGCCCGCCCAATTTCATTGTGGACTCACTAGTGGTCAAAGAGGTGCTACTCGTTCCTTGATCTGTGTCTTCGATCACATCTCCATATGCCTTGCAATTATCTACCAAATACAATGCTTCTTTCATGACTTGCTCAAAAGCTACACATGCCTAAGTGCAAGTCCTTTTGAGAGTGTCATTTCACAATCCTTCTATGAAAAGGATAGACAGTCTTTCATCCTGAGGAATTTCTCGAGTAGGGCATCTTTCTATGTATTGCTTGAAATGCATTGAGGCTTCCTTCAATTTTTTCTTCTCCTTTTGTCTAAATGTATAGATTTGGGAGACAATATTATGCTTGATTCTCTCTTTGAGAATTCCTCCATGAATTCTCGGAGAACTTGCTCAATGCTTGTGAATTCTAGGTTGTTCAAAAGTTAGAACGATGTCAAAGCAGTCCCTTCTAACATCAACCCAAAACCTTCATATTGAGAATGGAATCAATTACCTGTTCCTCCCTCAACACTTGTTTGAAGCTCGAAACATGAGCATATGGATCCCCCGATCCATTATACGTTTTGGGTATGCATTTTGCTACTTGAGATGGTCGCATATGTCTAGATTTCGCCACCATCCTCACAACACGTGGTCCTCTTGGTGGGGTTTCTCTAGGTTCATAATCTCCCCTTGGTACTACAAGTGGTATCCTATCTGCTACACGTTCATCAAGTCGCTCTTGTGTAATAGTCAGAGGGATTCTAGTGGTGTAAGACACGTCAGGAGCTGTACTACCCCTATGGCTGTTCATGGAAGCCCTAGACCTTGTTGACCCTAAAGGCCCTGTGTTTGGAAAGCGTTCATGCCCAAAAGTCTCTTCCACTCTGGTTCTTACTAGACTTACATGCCTAGTCTTGGGTCTTGTGTGAGTAGTCGTAGTTTTCACCTCTTCTAGATTTACATAGCATTGGTGGAGTGGTCCGTCAAAATATGTATATCTCTCTAACTCATGATCTATAGGAGAGTAATTTCGGCCATACTTGTATATTATGACCACCTGAATACTTCTTCCCTCTGTGTAAGTGAAAATGTACAATTTTTTGTGTTTTGTCAGTTCCTTGATGGGGGGTTCATCACATCTATAATAGAGTGTTTGTTATCCACTATTGAATTTATATAGACCCACGTAAGTGTTGTCTGTATTAAGCCGCTCTGATGCACCACTTTTTGCTTATCCATTTCGGGTGGCTCACCTGATAGCTCTTCATCTATCTTGTCCTTGGTTCTATTCATTCCCCATTTGTCCACAATAAAAGGGTTATGAACCACTAGGTACATCATTCCCTCTCTGTCAAAATATCTATCCCCGTCATAATCCACATCTACAAGGTCTCTGAACTTGCTTGTCTTATTTTCCAACTTAACACAATAGCGGTTCATTCCATCCTTTAGATTTTGGCCTTAAGTATATTTTCAAATATGAAATTTCAAATACAGTAGTTTTAAATCAGACGTAGTTTGAGAAGGACCTGCCCCCATGGAAGTTGTTTCCTTAGGGTTCAACTTGTTGGAATCCTCAGTCATTAGGCTGTATGATCTTTCTGACGAGGTGTCAAAAACTTTCCTCTAGAATAGATTCTAAAGGATACAACGGTCTTTGATTCATGCTTCCTTCAGTAGAATGATTGCTCCCTTGGTCTAAGATATTGGGATTTCTATTATGGTAAAATCTCTTTGATCGCAACTCCATAAAGAATTGGTATTGCAAAATCCAAACTGGGTTACCTCAGTAGCTAGCTTGAATTCCTAGTTTTGATCTTACTTGTTGGGTAGTATTCTTTAGTATCTGCAATCTGTCAAAGAATGCTTGATAGCTGTGAGTTTATAGCCCTCCTGTTAGTCCTACTTTCAATCGGCAAGATTTAACGAGGTTTTTCAATGACACACAATTTTACTCATAACATCAACAATTCTGGTCCAATTTCAATTTTGAAAAAGCCAACAGGTTCCTGTGGAATACCTCTCTATGTGGTAAAATTATGCTTTTGTTCTGACTTAGAGGAACATGGATCGTGATCCATGTTCGGAAGCCAAATTGACTTTTCTTGGTACCATCAGTTCAACATGATTAGTAGGCACTATGGCATCAATGTTTTTGGAAATGGACCTCTGGATTGAATATTCGGTCAATTCTGACACTTTGCCAGAGTTCCTACCAGTTTGGGCTTTTAGTCTAATTTTTTGTATCAAATTTGAATTTTGAAAAGACCACTAAATTCCATGTGATGTCGTCCAGCTATGGTGCAACTTTTGCATTAAAATGTGATAGAGGAACATGGGTCGTGATCCATGTACCTCAATGCCAGAATGTAGTGAAACTTAACACACAGCTGGTTCTTGGTCTACTAATGCTAGCTATATGGTTTTTGAGTGCTTTGGAGTTTTTTAGGTCAACCAGAAGTTAGTTTTAGGGTCTGTTCCAATGGTTTTCCCCTTGACCTGATTTTTGTCCTTTTGGCCCACCTTTTGACCTTTTTTTATAAGAGTTCTTTAGGAGAAATTACTTCATATGTTATCACTTTTCTTCCTGTCAACTATCAACTCAAAATTCCAAAAAGGTACATGGATTGTGATCCATGTTCGGCAAGATTTTGGAATGATTTTTTTGTGAGTTAGTGATAAAGGGTATGGTGGTGCTCTTCCCCATATCTTTTTGGATTTGACCAACTTTTTTCAAGTCAAAAGCAAGATTTTGTGTCTACTTTGTGGTTTTTGCAAACAACTCTTTTTTTGGTATTTTGATCCAGTTCTTTCACTTTTTTCTTTTGTCTCCTTTTGGAAAAGTTGTTTGCTTAGTAATCAGGAGTACACTGGTCCATTTTCACTGTCAGATGTCTACCAGGTACATGGATCACGATCCATGTTGGGAAGCATCTGGTCATGATTTTTGGTTATGCTAGTTCCCTGCTTCTATTTGATCCCAATTCTCTTCCCTTTTTGAATTTGGACAAGTAGAAGTTTATTTTTTCCCAATTTTCCTCAATTTTAAAGGTTTTGCTCTGCTTCATCTAGTTTCTACATTTAGATGATAATTTAGCACTCTATTTTTGACCAAACTCAAGGTTTTGATCCCTGAGAGCCTGTTCTAAGCAAAGGAAACAATTTCAGCTCATTTTGCCAGAAAGGTACATTGGATCGCGATCCATGTTGGGGACAGGCAAATTAGAAATTTTCTGCATAGTTTGTCTCTAGCAAGCTTGTCTATCCCCTTTTTGAAGGTTTTGTTGGGTTTGGTTCAGTTTTAAAGCTCTGACCATCAATTTTTCAACTTTTCAGAGTTATGGTCTTCGGCACCAAAATAAGGTTTTGGACAGTTTTTTCCTTGATCCTTTTGGCCTCGAATGATGGTGTAAATTATTACTTATCCTACTCCTATAAACTAACATAGATGCAAAAACATAAATGAATTTAACCGTACAAAAACGACAACAAAGTGTGTGGTGAAACAATCCTTTCTAAGCAAGCATGGGAAAATCAAAGACCAAAATACTATCTTGTACTTCACTCACAGCTTTCTTTGCTCATAAGGAGTAGCATTGGCTAGTCTCAGACTCCAGTCTCTACTAAGCACTAAACCTACGTTGTGAGCGGGATGAAAACACACACAGCGCCTCTATAACGACCCGACACACACTCTTGGGAAGATACACACACACACACACACTATGGGGCACCACTCGGCTTAGACAACACACCTGGCCGAGACAGGGAACACACCTCTGGAGTGAGAGGAGAGAGACTATCCACTTGCCCACTCCACACAGACACACACACACACACACACACACCCAAAAAACTCAGCTCAAAAGAGGAGAATTTCTGACGTTTAGATACAATTGAGCTTGGGCCAACACCAATGGGGCAAATAGCTCACACAATATGGGTAAAATAAGCCAGATACAATCACAAACTAGAGCAGAAACTTCGCTCATGGGAGAAACTTACACAGAAAAATAGCAGGAAAAGAGTGAGAAATTTTGCAAAATGGACAGCACCATCGCGTCCGGAACGGCCCAAAACCCCAGTCTACAATGTCAAAGTGCTCAAATCCGACCTCGGATGAGCAGTTTACGGCCAAAACAGGCTCCAAAATGAGCAAAAGCACAGCTGCGGCTGTTCCTCTTCTCTTCTCCACGTTTTTTCTGGTCTTCTCTCTCTTTTTTCAGTTCCCACACTTAGCTTTTTTAGTTGGGCACCCTTGGCCTTTTAGATGACCTCAAACGGACCCCGAACAGGCCAAAAATTGACCTCGCAGTGCATAGTTGTCACCTTTTTTCATCATTCGCACACTTGGCACTCAGCTTTTTTCCAATAATGCATCTCGCCACCACGTGAAGTGGCCCCAAAAAGTGGTCCTAATGATGACCTTTATGCATAACTCTCACAAGAAAACACCCACGTTGTGTCCGTCCTCATCCGCGTACAAATATTGACCTCGTTCGCCCTCCTGACGCCACTAGATGCCATCTGACGCACTTGCTAACCTCACGTAGTCGGCCCGCGGATAGCTTCCTCGAGAAGTTTTACGCGCTACCAACTCCTCCTTATTGTAGAAAAAACACACTGGTACTGGTAATAGTGAAAATCGATGCACTGTGTACACCCTGTCCTACCTGTACACATGTGGGCCCCACATAACCACCTGGCTAAGAAAAATGGGCTATCCTTTATTTGATGCACCATGCATGTATATGTACATATGCACAATACCTTGCTCCAAAAAACTCCTGACATAATTTGCCCATCCCCTAGCCTGCTAGATCATTCATGATCAGCAGCAGCAAAGAGAGATATGAGACTCGTCGCATCACAGGTCTCCTCATCTCTCACAAACACTCCTTGATCCACATATAGCTCATCCTGCTCGACCATCATCAACCTGGCATGATACAATTTAAGACGCAATCCATTTACCCTTGACTTATGTAGAAACCCATCCAGGTTAGCCAGCTGATATGTGCCATTTGGAAAACACTCCACTACCTTGAAAGGGCCTTCCCACTTAATTTGAAACTTCTTTCGGAAGGTGTTGTCCAGCTTACTATTGTAGCGCAAAACCAAGTCATGCTTCTTGATACCCTTACTTTTGACCTTTTCATTTATCTTTGCCAAAGCCTTATCCTGCATCTGCCCATAATGCTCCAATGCGCTCATCCTATCCAACTGGACCTCTTGTAGTTGTAAGAGCCTCTCTTTGAATGCATCACTAGGCGGCCCAAGCAACTTCTCTAACATTTTGACCGCAGGCAACTCTACCTCCACAGGCAATAGTGCTTCCTTTCCATACACCAAATGAAATGGAGTAAACCCTGTACCTGTCTTCACCGAAGTACAGTAAGCCCATAATGCACTAGGCAATTCCAAATCCCAATTCTTTCCTTGGTGCTCTGTCACTTTAGAAAGAATTTGTACCAACTCACCATTGAATCTTTCATTTAAGCCATTACACTGCGGGTAATAAGGAGTGGTATGCTGGTGCCTAATCTTCATCTTTGTGCATAAGAAGTCTAGCAGTTTAGCTCTAAATCCTGGCCCCTTATCTGAAAGTAGCTCTAATGGCACCCCAAACTTGCAACATATTTCATCATACACAAATTTTGCCACATCCTTTGTAGTGATCTGTTTTACTGCTATAGCCTCTGCCCATCTAGAGAGATAGTCCACTGCCGTCAAGATATAGCTTTTGCCCCTGCTTGTGATAGGTAACGGGCCTATTGCATCAATCCCCCACTTTTCAAACACATCAAATGCCATAATGGTTTTTCGTAGCTCTGGCTTCAACACTCTCTTCCCAAATGCTTGACATCTATTGCAAGACCTACACCAATGGTGAACATCCTTGTGCAAACTAGGCCATACATACCCCTCTTGCAAAATCTTATGCAAGGTGATCTTTAGAGCAAAATGGCCACCACATGCGCCTTCATGATTCTCTTCCAACACTCTGTAAAGCTCCTCCCGCCAAGGTACACGTCTCAACACGAGATCAGCCCCTTTCATGTATAAGACATCACCAATCAATTTGTACCTGTATGCTCTACACACAAAGCCATACTTCTTAGACTTTTGAATCTCCTTTGGAATGATTCCTGTTAGCAAAAACTCCTCTTCTTGAGCCAAACTTTCCCGGCCATGATAAAGAGGTAAATTGGTCCTCAACACGAATAGCTCCCCAATCATGCCTTGAGCTACTTCATGTGCCTCTCCATTTAGAGCACGTTCAATGTGTCTGATGCTCCATGCTTCGAACTTTTTTAACAGGCCTTTAATTCTGAAGCACATTTCCTTCAATGAGGTGTTCTTGCTCTTCCACACACCCAGCACTTGCTTCGCCACTAACAAGGCATCACCTTTTATGCTCAACCTTCGAACCCCATGCTTCAAACAAATGTGTAATCCGGCTTCCAATGTAGCATATTCAGCCTCATTGTTACTGTGCGCATCCAATTTGAACCCTCTCTTGCATACTAGCTTCCCCTCTGGATCATAAAGTGCTATACCCCCTGAAGCTGCATCGTGGCTCTTTCTGTATGAACCATCAAAGAACAACACATGTGCATTGCTGATCTGTGGCACTTCTTCAACTACCTTTCTCACCACCTCTTCCTTAACAATAAGGGGATTCTCCTTGTAGGTCAACAAATCAGCTAGGGTAGCCCTTGTACTATCTTCCACTAGAAAAGAGAACTCAAACTCTTGCAGCTCAATTACCCATTTCTTCACCATTTTTGACATGTTAATACCATTAATTAACTGTGGCAAAAAGGCATAACTCGTCAAGAAAACAAAAGGCCGTGGTAGCAAGTAATGACGAAATCGTCGACAAGCAAATATTACACTGGCCATCACTAGCTCTACTTCCGATAACTTTCTCTCCGCTACCAACTTCACTCGGCTTGCACAATACACTGGCCTCATATAATGGCTGCCCTTCCCCTTTTGCAATAACATGGCTCCAATGGCATCATCCCCTACTGATGGATTTACATAAAAAACTTTCTCCCAATCAGGAGCCTGCATGGCTGACAAACCCCCTAACACCTCTTTCACCTCTTGAAACACTTCTTCACACCTGTCATCCCATTGCAATGGATCATGCTTTGCCACTTGTTGTAATGGATAAAGAATCTGAGAAGACAATGGAATAAACCTTGCCATGTACTTCACTTTGTGTATAAAGGTTGCCAATTGCTTCGTACTCGTAGGTGATGGAAGAAGAATAATAGACTTAACCTTGTCTGGATCAGCCTCAATGCCATTTTCTGACACCATGTGGCCCAATAACTTCACCCTTGGCTGTGCTAGATGACATTTCTTTAGATTTAGTTGTCCTCCACATTCATCATATCGAGCCAATACCATCTGCAGCTTCTCATGGTGATCAGCCCTACTTCTATAGACACAGAAGTCATCCATAAAAGCTTTAACACAACTACCAATGAATGGTTCCAACACCCAATTTGCTCTCTCTTGATAGAAGGAAGGTCCATTTGACAACCCAAATGGAAATACTGTGTAGCAATAGCAGCCCCATGGCGTAATAAAAGTTGTCTTTGTGCGGTCTTTAAGAGCAATCTTCAATTGAAAATAGCCTGAAAAACCATCACACACACTGTACCTCTCATAACCTGCCACTGAATCCAAGATCTGATCGATGAATGGAAGAGGATATGGGTTCTTCTTAGTGGCTGCGTTTAAGGGTTTAAAATCCACACAAATTCTCCACTTCCCATCCTTCTTTGGACTGACTACAACTGGACTCACCCATTCTGTGGTCTCCACTGGAACTATGAACCCTGCCTTCAATAACTTGTCCACCTCTACCCGCAAGGCTTCCATTTGCTCTTGACCCATCCTTCTTAGCCTTTGCCGCATTGGCTTAGCACCTTCTTTCAGCTCTATATGCATCTCTTCACCCTTGAACCCTCTGATCTCTTCATATGAAGTAATGAACAAATCAAGAAAACTAGCCAGCATATGCAAAAATATATCCTTCTCCATAGCTGAGAGGTCTCCACTAATCATTTGCGTCATTAATTTGTGCTTCTTTGACAACTCAACTTTGGTTTGCATCAGCCCTTCAATCACTTCATAAGGCCCTTCACTTTCATCTTCAACTTCCTTCGCAAATGCGACTAAACCACACTCCTGGATTTCTTTATCCATAAAAAGAAATGCAACATCAGCATCCTCATCACTGCTGGTAGTGCTATCACTGTCCTCATCTGTCGCCGTGGAAGAGTCTTCATCACTAGACTCATCCTCATCTTCATAAATCTCCTCTAATCGTTTCCTTGTGTCCATATTATAAAGCTTCTTGGTACCTGTCTTTCCATAGAGGCTAATCGTACCATGTCGCCAATCTTGAACAGCTCCCACTGCACGTAACCATGGTTTGCCCAGTATAATAGGATATGCTCCCAACCCTGCTGGCATCACATGAAAAACAACCACTGCCTTTGCATCATATGCCTCCACTTCCAAGCTCTTTACAACACCCAAGCATTTTACTTTTTGATGGTTTGCCAATCTGATCCGAAAACCTGACACCCCAGCCACTGTGAGACCCATCTTCTCAACGCATGAGTGTGTTATGACACATATTTGGGCTCCGCCATCCACATAACCTTGTCCCAAATTTTTCCTTTTATGCCACACATCTACTATTGGACAAATGTCTGGTAGCTCATCCATTGCCAACACCTTTACTGAACCTCTCTCTGGCTCTTTCTCCATTGGGTTAACCATCCTCTTCCACTGTCGCTTTAGCTTAGGCACCATCTCTATAAGCTGCCCAAAAGTAACATCTGCCTTCCTGCTCGTCAGATCCTCCTTCAAGTCATAGCTTAATTGCCCATCCCCTAGTGGAAAATCTGAAACATGAAACTTTCGACGAGCTCTCCTTTTCCCTTGACATCCTCGCCTTCATGGCTCTTTCCTTTCTTCTTACTAGGACCTGGGGCACTTCTTCCTTCCTTATCGTCTGTGGTCCTCTTCCCAATAGGCATCACTAATGTATCCTCTAGCTTTGATGCCTTCTCCAAGGTGACTACACTTAGCACTTTTGTCTTCCCTTTTTCCTCCTGGGTTAGTCCACTGGTTCCTTTGTCTCCCTTAATTTCGATGCCATAATCATTTGACCTAGTTAGCACCTGTCTTGGCAATGGATACATGTCTCCCCCCATCCTTGGTGGCTTATCACATTGCGGGCTGATGTGACCCAACTCTCCACAATTATAACATGTGGGCGTCTGCCTCCAAAACCTACCATTGCTTTGTCCAACACCATTCCTAGGCCTTTCTTCACCTCCTGGCTGATTTGCAAACCGCCCTCGACCTCGATTATTTCCCACTTGACCTAGCATGTTTAGGCTGAGATTCTTCATCAAATCTACCATTTGCCTCATGTCTTGCCTTAGGCCATCATCTTGCACTGCTGTAGTGACCACTGTTGGCATAACCTGAGTAGTAACAGGAACCACTGGTTCATGATGAACCCCTGACATACGACCTTGTAAAGAGTCCATAGGCTGAAATTCAAACCTCATGGGCAAAGACTCCACCCCTAACTGGCTCATTTTCCTCAGCTTCCACTCTTTGTTCCTTGCTACCTCTAGTGCATCTTCATATGTCCTAGGCTTCTTTAGTTCCACTCTCCAACATATATTCTCCCAAAGACCAGCTAAGAACCTGTCCTTCTTCATCATGTCAGGCGGGGGTACCTGTGGTGCTAAAGCCTTGCACATTCGCTCCCATGCCAATGAAAACTTACGTATGTACGCATCTACTGGCTCACCTTCCTTTTGCACCAAAGCCTGTACTTCTTGCCACACCTTGTCAGGATCTTCTATCTTCACAAACTCCACTTCCAACCCATGTCGTAGATTTTCCCAACTCAACCTTACAGGTGGATCAGCCACACGCAACTCCTCTTCAAATGCTTTAGACCAAACTCGTGCATCACTCTTCAAACAAATTTGGAGAAGGCGTAACATTTGCGTAGGGTCATGAATCTGGTTGCTAATGCAGGCAACCTCCATCTTTTCCAAAAATTCTTCCACATCTTCATCACTTCTTCCATGAAACTCCGGATAAGAGAAAGCCATGACTACCCAAATTATGATGCTTTGAGAACCCCTTCGAACACACGTGCAAGAACCCAAAACTTTTCACTACCCAATCCCCAGAAACTTCAATGGAGCTCAACTTTAGATAAGGACAAACACATGCACATCAAATGAGTTTTCATAGTTAATCATCGGAATGACAACAGGCAAAGAACATTCCAGGATCTCTCTCAATCTTCTTGGCCCAAACATAAAGACTATGCGCTGCTGGAAAAAGATCTTCCTGGACACATGAACATTAATCTGAATTCTTTGAGTTAAATGAAAAGGAGTGAACTGAGGGCCATTTTGATCATCCATTAAAGCCAAACATGAAGCTCCCAAGAAGGCACACCTAACTCAACCTCTGATTTTGCCAAAATTTCAGCAGCATAACAGCATAAATGGCTCAAAATACCAAAAAACCAGCCATCATAACTTGGAAAAATTTTGACAGAGTTTCCCCAGAAGTAGAGCAGTAGGAACCCAAAATATAGACTCTCTATGTAT
The DNA here is from genome assembly GCF_014529385.1 of Adiantum capillus-veneris. NCBI lineage: Eukaryota > Viridiplantae > Streptophyta > Polypodiopsida > Polypodiales > Pteridaceae > Adiantum > Adiantum capillus-veneris. The sequence goes on from NC_140948.1 coordinate 153,634,526, forward strand.
GCATAAACTGTCAACAATAGAACCCGAGCATCAAGTAGGACTCACTAGTACATAGCCTATGGCGAGGTCACGAAAAGGGTGCTCCAACTACCTGTATCACCGAAAGGATCTCCACATTTGAGAATCCCCCAGCTCAATAAAAACCTCACGCTATCGACCCTCACACGAAGGCTAATGCAAATCGCATGTAGTCAAGTCTCAGAAATGACTATCTTCCAGACCAAGTCTCAGAAATGGCTGGGACTGCCAAATACAACCAAGTATGGCTCCACAAATGCGTACAATGGCAGTTTTCACAAGTAACGTACAATCCAGCAGACAATGCGCTCAAACAGGCGCCAAGTGATGCATACCCACAACAACTGCAAGTGACATCACTGCTAGTATATCACTGTACTCCAGCTACCTATACCTGTGTGAATCACCTGTACCTGTACCTGTCCTTGTAGCCTATAACCTGTAACCTGTAATCTGCAACCTGCAACCTGTAATCCCGAAGCTCGAAGCTCGAAGCTCGAAGCAGAAGGTACTCGAAGAAGATCCTCTGTGGGGACACCAAAAGAATGTGAGCGGGATGAAAACACACACAGCGCCTCTATAACGACCCGACACACACTCTTGGGAAGATACACACACACACTATGGGGCACCACTCGGCTTAGACAACACACCTGGCCGAGACAGGGAACACACCTCTGGAGTGAGAGGAGAGAGACTATCCACTTGCCCACTCCACACAGACACACACACACACACACACACCCAAAAAACTCAGCTCAAAAGAGGAGAATTTCTGACGTTTAGATACAATTGAGCTTGGGCCAACACCAATGGGGCAAATAGCTCACACAATATGGGTAAAATAAGCCAGATACAATCACAAACTAGAGCAGAAACTTCGCTCATGGGAGAAACTTACACAGAAAAACAGCAGGAAAAGAGTGAGGAATTCGGCAAAATGGACAGCACCATCGCGTCCGGAACGGCCCAAAACCCCAGTCTACAATGTCAAAGTGCTCAAATCCGACCTCGGATGAGCAGTTTACGGCCAAAACAGGCTCCAAAATGAGCAAAAACACAGCTGCGGCTGTTCCTCCTCTCTTCTCCACGTTTTTTCTGGTCTTCTCTCTCTTTTTTCAGTTCCCACACTTAGCTTTTTTAGTTGGGCACCCTTGGCCTTTTAGATGACCTCAAACGGACCCCGAACAGGCCAAAAATTGACCTCGCAGTGCATAGTTGTCACCTTTTTTCATCATTCGCACACTTGGCACTCAGCTTTTTTCCAATAATGCATCTCGCCACCACGTGAAGTGGCCCCAAAAAGTGGTCCTAATGATGACCTTTATGCATAACTCTCACAAGAAAACACCCACATTGTGTCCGTCCTCATCCGCGTACAAATATTGACCTCGTTCGCCCTCCTGACGCCACTAGATGCCATCTGACGCACTTGCTAACCTCACATCGTCGGCCCGCGGATAGCTTCTTTGAGAAGTTTTACGTGCTACCAACTCCTCCTTATTGTAGAAAAAACACACTGGCACTGGTAATAGTGAAAATCGATGCACTGTGTACACCCTGTCCTACCTGTACACATGTGGGCCCCACATAACCACCTGGCTAAGGAAAATGGGATATCCTTTATTTCGAAAGAGAGTGGGAAGGAAAAACTACATAAAACAACCTGTGCACCTCCTGGATGAGTCTCAGGTGATCAATGACATACTTGCGCCATAAATTATGCATTCTAGCATGCTAGTTATCACAATATGTTATGCTATGTATGCCACCTAGCATGTGTGCTAGTTAGCATAGTCTCACTCCTAGTATGATGGGTATGTTGTTTAGCATGATAAGTATGTTGTCTAGCACAATATGTAAGCTACTATAACAACCTTTATTCTAGTTAGCATACCTATTATGCTAACTAGCATGCTCTGTATGTTCTTTGACACAATGAGTATGCTAGCTACCTTTCGTAGTATGCTAACTAGCATAATGGGTAAGCTGGTTTATGGTATATGCTAGTTAGCATTCCTGTATGGTGGGTATGGTGTTCAACATAAATCTTCTGCTAGTTAGCATGCCTAGTGATCTTGAGGACTACGTTGGTTAGCACAATATGTATGCTACTTTAACACCTTTTATGCTAGTGTGCTGGCTATTCAACATAACAAGTGTGCTGGTTAACACAATATGTATGCTAGTTAGCATACCTTCTATTCTTTTTAGCACACTTTGTGTGGTTAACCATGACTCATATGTTAAACTACACACTGATTTTGTGTTAACCCTCACGGATCACGGACACCCCATCACCTACGACGGACGTGTATTATGTATTTGGTAGAGTCAGGTACCGGGCTTGTCGGACCAATAGGAAAAGGGTAAGAGTGATCGCCGATGAGAGGCGCACTCTAACTGGTACATTCAAGGGATTAGTTGGCTAAGCATGGGCACCCAAGTGTGAATGTGGTGAGCTCATATAAAAGCCAACTAAACCTAAAATTCACTTATTCTCTCATTTGTACAATAGAAGAGTGCTCTTGCTCCATCTCCATCTCCATCTTCTTCTTCTTCACCTCCTTGTGTGTGTGTGTGTGTGTGTGTGTGTGTGTGTGTGTGTGTGTGTGTGTGTGTGTGTGTGAGAGAGAGAGAGAGAGAGAGAGAGAGAGAGAGAGAGAGAGTGCAATCGAGCATTGTGACAACGGCACGGCACGGTGGCGAAGCGGTTGAGCGCGGTGAAGCAGCGGCTCCTTCTTCTTCGCGGCGAGGAATCCTCCACGAAGCAAGCGTAGAGCGGTGAGTGACACACCATCGCTTTCTTTGAGCTTACTAGTTAAGCTAGTCGTGTGCTTGGAGCCATCTGTGGCTCGCACACAGTGTTAGGCAAGTCCCTTGCTTCGATAGTGTGGCAAGGAGCGCACATTTTTGGCGCCGTTGTCGGGGAAATGCCCAACACTGAGCTCGGTTAAGCACCTTACGCTTTCTTGTGATGCAATTTCAATTGAAGGATTTGTGAAGAAGGAAGGTGTGTGGTTGTGTGGAGAAGGATTTGTGAAGAAGGAAGGTGTGTGGTTGTGTGGATAAGATTTTTGTTACATTGTACTGTCTTTTTTGTTTTCTGTAAAGAAGGAGTTACAATTTTTTTGCAATGTATTGTTAGAATTAAGGTATTAGCTATGGAATGTTAGTTATGTAAGGTTCAATGTTAGTTCTGTAAGGTTAGTTTTGTACATCTGTTAGCTATTGTAGTACTGTGTAAAAAGTGTTAGAGTGTGTGTGGCAGTATCTCTATTAGCTGTAAGTAGATAAGTTAGGTGTAGGTTAAGTGTGTGTGTGCGCGCGTGCGCGACGCGGCCGTGGCGACTTTTTTTTTTAAAAAATTAAAAAAAATTAAAGAAGGATCGAGTTGGGGATCATTCCCCAAGCCCAAGCTCAAACCCAGACCTCAGTCCTCAGTTTTAAAATATAGTTTATACACCTTTTTATATTTAAAAACTATTTTTAGGATTTCGAGGACTGTAAAGACTATTTTTAGGATTTCGAGGGCTTCACGTAGCCGAATAGGGAGCTGTAAATCACGGCACGTTCCTTTAGCCAAAACGCTCGTCTTGAGCTATTACACGCCATATTTTGTGGCTTGGTTACAAAAAATAACCAAGAATAACGAAAAACTTGGGTTATAAACACCTAAAAAAAAAAAAAAAACTAAGTGAGCGGCCTTCACGGGCACTCACCAACGCGCTTAGAGTGTGGAGGTCACATGTACCTACGCTCTGGACGAGTGTTAGAGCACGAGCATATTGGTAGTGCCTTCATTTACGCAGGCACCCATTATTCCTCCACCCTAGGTTCTGGACCTTCGGCCAGGACTCAAGGTAGCGCGAACCAAGATCCTCATATCGCGTCTAGTGATTCTTCCTCTGACTACGAAGTCATGGAGGGGTATCCTACACCAAACCCTGATAGTTCAAGTCAAGACATGCATGCCATGGGCCCACGGCCCAGGTCCAGCGTGTTTAGCCACTTAAAAGAGACCCTTAGTAGAGCTACTCGCTCCGAATATGCGGTTAATGAAGTAAATGAAGGGAGTGGGGAAGTAAATTCGTCATTCATGCCTAAAATAGATCCTATGCTTCTTGAGAGTGTGCATGTGAATGTTCCATCCACTGCACCTCCTGATCCTTTAGGACTATCTCCCTCTGAGGTTCTACTACCCGATGGTAGGAGTCTTGCCGAAGTGCAAGAGATCGAACACTATATGCAAGCAACAAGGGAGAGGGAAATTGAGACCCTACGAAGGCTAGAACAAATTCGAGCCCTGAAAGCACGGGCTCCTATGACAACAATTATGCCAGCCGAGCAACTGAGTGCTCCCAAGGTAGCAGTCACGGAGGGGCAAGCGATGGGGAGCAATAATGCTTCCACCTTGAGGGAAACCTCCAGCACGCCAGGCCTAGATGGGATATTCCTAAACGAAAATTGGGAGTATGACCTACAAGCGGAAGCTTTAACTGATCGGTACCAGGACATGCCTATCATGTGGGTTGGTTAGATGTTCTACAATCCACATCGGGTGCTACTAGCATAGATGAGCAACAATAGAAAGTCTGTGATGTCCTCCATAGGATTGTCGAGTTAGAAAGACAGAACACAGGGATCAACATGCCTTCAACAGGCCTAATGAGATTCTTGGATACGGGAAAGGCCAGCCAACCAAACCTATCACAAATGGAGACTCCCTCAGTGAGCCCCATTGATCCTCCATATGTTGTTTCGCTAGGAGCCTCAGTACAATCTGAGCCCACAAGTGGCGGCTTTACCTTCCCAGATCTAGCTCATCTTTCTCTTAATGAAACTACGGCTACCATGCATATCCCAGTGGTGAGCATGACAAGAAGTACACCATGGAGTTCATTTGTTAATGCTGCGCCGATGCCTCGTAGCACAGTGTCCCCAACTATACCTACATGTATGTATCAATCATGTGCACCTGTCGTACCTCAGCCTCATGTAGCTCCTACACCTACGATTATTCCAAGAGCTTACATTCCACAATGGCATTATCCAAGATCTTATACAAGTGGAGCCATGCCATTTAATAATAACATGCCATATCAGGCACCCCTATGCCTAGGGCCATGCCTATAAACTTTGGACCACCGTTTGGTACACCACCATACGAAATATGGGACCCAAGAGCCGCGCGTATGCCAAGGCCAAGGCCAACTCCCATCTCACATGTGGTTCTAGGAGCACATACACCCATTATACCTGCTCAAATAGGAGATTTGGCAGCATTTGCTCAAACTATCGGTCGCTCTATTGCAGAAAACATGTGTAGTGCGCCTGATAGAGAGCCTAGGAGCAAGGAAGTTCAAGTAGCTAAGCTCACACAGAAATTCAGTGGAGACGGAGATTCTAGAAAGCATATGGAAGTCTTTGAACATGTGTGTGATTCCTTGGAAGAGAACAATGAGCTACATAAGTGTAAGGCTTTGAGTTTGACCCTAAGCGGAAAGGCTGGAGATTGGTATAGAACCTTAAGAGTAGAAGAGAAAATGATCTACTCTACTCTTAGGAGATTGTTCTTGAAAGAGCACATATGAGAGGGAGTACTTTGGGGTGTAGCCTCTCAGCTCCAGAAAGCCCAACGAGAAGAAGGTGAATCCGTGAGAGACTTCATTAGTCGCTAAAGAATTTGAATTCTCGATGCAATCCAAACGAGCGATTCAACAACAACCAATTTCTCGATAGATTCATTAGGGGACTACGACATGAAAGTATCTATAATGGCCTAGTCATTAGAGGTATCACTACTTGGGAAGCAGTCACCATGAATGCAATCCAATTGGAGGATAATTTAATGATTGCAGGAGAAAGAGTGTCTGCCGAGCCGAAGTCTAGTAGCTCGCAAGCATCAGGGCATGAGCCAATGAAGATAAAGCCAATCGTGAAAGAGCAAACGATATCTGAGATGACTTTGGTAGATCTCACCAAGGCCATCCAAGAAAGCCTTAGGGGTAATCGTGCTCCACAAAACACTCATATGTATCCAAGAAGGGAGCAACAATGGTGCTCAATTTGCTTGGGCCCACATACTACGAGTGAATGCCCTACTTTCAGAGTTAAGTTTAACGGGACTTGTAACGCGTGTGGTAGGTATGTCCATCAAGCGAAGGATTGCCTAATGCTTAAACACATCATGGAAAATAGACCGCCTATAGCTTGGGCAGACTCACCTCGAGTTCCTGCATTGATGCCTACCCCACCCATGGAGCAACAATTGCCATTACAGCACATGGTCCCTAGAACCCAAAATGTGGTCCAAACCACACCGTTGCCACCTCCAGTGCTAGGACCACAACCCCCTCATCCAAGAGTTACACCTATGAACCAAATAGGTTGCGAGTCATCTAGTACTTATGTAGATTGCGAAGAGGACATAGACTCTAGTATCACCTATGGAGGCGACATGATTGAGGAGTGTCCCATGTACTATATGGAAGACCATTGGGGACAAATCAAACGGGTATATCAAGCTACTGCGCTAGTAGCAAGAGGCCAAAACATTAATAGTTTTGCCCGGAGACCACCTCTTCAGTGCTACGAATGTGGTGGACCACATCGAGTAGCTGAGTGCCCATTAGAATGCAAAAGAATTCCGCACTAATGCAAACAAGTCAAGGGAGTGCATTGGCAATGCCAATACATACTTGTAATCGTTGTGGCATAGATCATTTGATCGCACAGTGTCCTAACAATCCAAACGCACCGAAAATGACACCATTGAACATAATAGAGATTGTTGATGGGACACCACCAACTATAAACATAGCACTAGTGAATGCACTCACATGGTCGATGCTCCAAAAGAAAAATTACATCCTCGAAGAGAGAGATGCTGCATCCATTGGCCGAGCGAGAAAGAAGAAAACACGAAGAAAGAAATCCCTTAATGCTTCTAGCTCAAAACCTAGTTCAAAGACTAACATAGGGACAGGAGAGGATCCCGTGTATATGAATGACCCTGAGGATGACTCAGATTCGATAGAGACCACGAAGACCAAAACTGTTACTACAAAGGAAAAAGCCAGTGAGGAGGATCACGAGAGGGAATTACGACGAACACCAAAAGAGTATTCAAAGTTAAACCACCCAGTTGCGAACCCCCAAGATAAGCCACGAGAGACAAAAAATGAGGATTGCAAGAGAAAGATTGGAACCTATCCAAACCCAACAGTGGAAATTGAACGAGTCCAACAACTGAGGGGTTTGGTGGAAGAAACTCAACGAAAACTAGAACCTGGACCCAAACATATCAAGATGTCGGACACAGAGTTTCCCACACAAGTTCAACCTCACAAGAACTACAGGCCGTTAGCTATACCCAGTATCATTCGGGAAGAGAGTGAGGGTAGGACATCTGAAAGTGGACACACACCTTTCCTACTAGAGAGAATGCCCGACCCCCTTGAGGAAGTGGAGATTCCATCTTTACCATTCTCTTATCAGGGTCCTACGTCCCACAAGATGCCATTAAATGTTGCCAAGCTGATGGATTTCATGTCCTCAGAAACACATACGACTATCATATCTAAGTTATAAGGAGATCCAGAATTATTCCTAGCACTGTGAGCGCTTCTCAATGGAGAATTACAGGCCGGATTACCACAGTTTGCACATATGAACAAACCTGACTCGGTGATGAATGATGAGGAACATTTAGCACCACCATCTGACCTAGCGGGACATGAATCTGTAATTGAAATACCCGTTAACAAGTTGGGGCAATACTTTGAAGGTGATGAATCTAATGCTACTCTACCAATCACTACTAAAGGATTAACTGTAAAGGGGGTCCTTGACAGTGGTGCGGGAGTCAGCATGGTGACAAAGAGTTGTTGGGAGTCTATGGGGCGACCTCACCTTGAAGCCACAAGCGTAGTGGTAAAAATGGCTAATGGATCTATTGTTACGCCTATTGGAATGCTAAAGGATCTCAGGATCAAGGTCTTGGGACACAAGGTAAGGCAGAATTTCATTGTTATGGATTTTTCCAAGCATCCTATGTCATTTGAGATGATCTTAGGGCGTCCATTCATGAGGGAAGCAAAAATGGTGCATGACTGGTCCAAAAACCACGTCTACTTATAGTTCCAAGACTCTGTCATTCGAGTTGATCTTTTAAGTGGTCGAACGCATCCTCTAGGAAATAAATTCATCATTGATAATCGATCAGACACAACAATTCACTCAGCTCCATTACAGTATTGTTACACATGTAACGAAGACACGGATATTGGGGAGAACACTCCTTATATTGATATCCTACCCGGAATGGCTGAGTCAGACAATGTCGATTGGGTGCACCTAGCGGCAACTATAGATACATGGGGAGCTAGAGGAACAACTTGGGTAACACCAGATGGGGAAGAGATACCACACACTGCACCAGTAAACATGTTAGGTGTAGCGCATGTAACATCCGATGATAAGAAAGAGGCACACCTACCTGAGAGTGAAACCGATGATTCCTCAAAGGCTTCAGGCCAATACACATCAGAAACGGAATCTCAGGGAGAAATGGATTCAGAACGTGAGGAAACATCGAGTGAACCAAGTATAGAAGCTGAACACTCAAGACCTAGTACAACCGTCTATGGTAATTTATATGAGAGTGAAGAAGATACAAGCGAAGACCTATCAGGCGAGTCGAGTTCAAACATTTACCAAAATCAAAACCTTAACAAGAAACAAAGGTCATATAAGAGACGACGATATCGAGCAAATGTGAGAGCTAGGATAAACAAGGAAAGATCTACTGCAGAATGTCTTAGCTATCTAGGGGCATGTGATGCTCATCGAAATCTAGTAGACAATTGGGGTGAACATCTCCAGAGTGTCATGTGGTGCAGCCCGCGACCCATTGACCTCGCTCAATTGGAGGTTCCAGAGCCGAAATTGAGTCGAACTATAAGAAGACGTCAAAACCGAGAGTTAGCACAACAACAAAAGGAGGCAGAACTAAAAGAAAGGTCTCCGTCAGGACAAGAGTCTGCTGACTTACATACGGCTCCTAAACATTTTAAATCTTATACCACGGGGGAGCGAAAGGTTGTGTATGCCAAAGCCCAACGAATACCTACCAATGGAAGCAGTGGAGTCTATGATGGTCCAGCGGTAGTTAAAGAGATAGAATTAGCAGAACCAGGTGAGGAGTCTAAACCAGTCTTTATTGCTCAAGACCTTACCGAAATTGAAGAGGCTGTACTTAAGGATCTCCTCAAGGAATACAAGGATATCTTTGCTTGGAAATATCATGACATGAAGGGCGTTCCACCTTTTGTGGTGAAACATACAATTCCCATGATCAACACTGTTAAACTCGTCCAGCAACGACCCTATCCAATGAATCCTAAGTACGCCAAAATTGTACAAGAGGACATTGAAAAACTTATCCAGTGTGGATTCATATACCCTATTGAGCACTCAGAATGGGTTTCTCCAATAGTCATTGTGCCAAAAAAGAATGGGAAACTAAGAGTGTGCGTGGACCTCAAGAAAGTTAATGCAGCCACTAGGAGAGATCATTATCCCTTGCCATATTCAGAACATGTGCTTGAAAGAGTTGCGGTCAAGGAAGCTTATAGCTTTTTAGATGGGTACTCTGGTTACAATCAAATCACAATTGCATTAGAGGACCAAGCTAAAACTGCTTTTATCACAGAGTTTGGAGTGTTTGCATTTCGTGTTATGGCTTTTGGCTTAACAAATGCCCCTGCTGAAGGAGTACGAGCGGAAGTGCGATGCGAGAGAGAGTGCGAGAAGAAGAGCACGACGATATGGTAAACTCGCTCTACTGTAATGTGTAGAGCATAGTGAGTTCTTATTAGGTTTTTACAAAAGAATATGTGTACATACCTGGAGGCCCGCCCACTTACCTGGGCAACCACATTGGGCTTTATACCCCAACAACCTCCCACTTAAAGTCCAATGTGGTACTTTAAGTGTGAGAGAAGCTACTATACAAGCTAATATACAAGAGATGTAGAGAAGTGATGTACTACCCTACACCTAACTGCTTGCGAAAATGCGCAAAGCTCTTTGAGGGAAGTCCTTTTGTAAGTAGATCAGCAGGATTTTCTGTGGTGAGAACTTTGACAAGCTGAAGTTGCTTATCCTCGAGCATTTCCCTGATGAAATGATACTTCACATCCACATGCTTTGTCTTTGAGTGATAAACTGGATTGCGAGCCAATTGTATAGCACTTTGACTATCACAATATAACACAGGCATCTCTTCTTTGATTCCCAAATCTGTTACTAGTCGATTAAGCCAAATTGATTCTTTGCATGCCTTTGATGCTGCAACATATTCAGCCTCTGTAGTAGACTGAGTAACACTTAGCCTTCTTTGTATATAGATAGTGATCAAACTCAGTACATTTGTAGCCTTGAGAAAGCATAAACTTGTGGAATTTATGGTACCATGCCCTCGGTGATTGTTTTAAGCCATAAAGACTCTTTAACAACTGGCATACCCAATCTTCCTTGCCTTTCTCAACAAACCCTTCTGGCTGCTGCATGTAAATTTCCACATCTAAATCACCATGCAAGAACGCTGTCTTGACATCCATTTGGTGCAACACTAAATCTAATATGGCAACCAATGCAAGAAAGCATCTCAATGTAGTCATCTTGACCACCGGAGAGAAGACTTCATCAAATTCAATGCCTTGTTCTTGCTTAAAGCCCTTGGCAACAAGCCTTGCTTTGTACTTTGGCTGACTATCATGAGCGGTGATCTTATACCTGTAAACCCATTTACAAGGTAGAGCCGTTTTTCCCTGTGGTAATTTAACTAGCTTCCATGTCTTGTTTTTATGCAGAGCTGTCATCTCTATCTGCATGGCCAATTGCCAATTCCCAGAGTCCTTCATTTGCACTGCTTCCTTGTAACATGAAGGCTCATTGCAATCAGTCAACATGACATAGTTCATAGATGGAACAAACCTATCAGGACGTTGTGTGACACGTCCAGATCTATGCACAATAGGTGGCTGAGGCTCAACCACAACTTGTGGTTCCACTCTATCCTGTCCTTGCTCCTCCTGAGCCCTGACATTTTGTATTGCACGTGTAGGTCCGTCTTCTTGGAAGAAAACTCTTCTAATCTCCTCAACCCTCTCTGGTTTAGAATGATATTTGGTTTCATTAAAGTGAACATCATTGCTACGGACAAACTTTCTGGATTCGGGATCCCAAAGTCTGTACCCCATCTCACCAGAATTACCATAGCCTAGAAAGATGCACTTTCTACTCTTTGGCTCAAGTTTGTTCTTAAATTCCTTTGGAACGTGAGTATATGCCTCACAGCCAAAGACTCTGAGATGCTTGTATGAGGGCATTTTGCCTGACCATACCATCTCTGGCACTGAATCCTTCTGCAAAACCTTGCTAGGAGATCTATTTACAAGATGAACAGCTGTTGATACAGCTTCAACCCAAAATCCATTTGGCAGCTGTGCATTAGACAACATACTTCTGACCTTCTCTTGTATGGTCCTATTCATCCTCTCAGCAACACCATTTTGAGGAGGATTGTAAGGAGCAGTAAGTTCACGTTTTATACCTTTTGACTCACAAAAGTCCTGAAAGGCCTTTGAAACATACTCTCCACCATTGTCAGTGCGTAAGCATTTAAGCTTCTTGCCACTCTGATTCTCCACAAGTGTCACAAACGTTTTGAAAACACTAAACGCTTCATCCTCATGCTTGAGAAAGTAAACCCATACTTTCCTCGAGTAATCATCTATACATGTCATAAAGTAAGAAGGTCCCCCTAGAGATAGGTTAGGCATAGGTCCACACAAATCACTATGAGCAAGTGCCAACTGTGTATCTCTTCTACTGCTTCTATGCTTATGTGGCTGCTGTGTTTGCTTACCATACAGACAATGTTCACAGAATTCAAAATCATTAAATGGAAAGCCAGGCAAATAACCAGAACGAGACAAGATTTCCATTCCCTTCTTGGACATATGTCCTAACCGGCTATGCCACAAAGAAACGTTCGGCTGCTCGGTTACATTGATTACATTTTTAGAGACATTTGATACATAAATCATGTAAAGTCCTCCAGACTTTACTCCATGTGCTACTTTCATAGAACCCTTGGATATCTTCCACATGTTCTTTCCAAAAGTGGTGACGTAGCCAGCATCATCAAGTAAACCTGTGATGATCAAGCTCTTTGTAATTGCGGGAACATGTCTCAGATTCTTCAGTGTGAAAGAAGAGCCATTTTGAAACTTCAATTGAACACCTCCAACACCTAAGATCTCACATGTCTGCCCATTGCCTAGCCGAACATGATCTTTAGTGGTCACATAAGAGGTAAACCACTCCTTGTTTGGAGACACATGAAGTGATGCCCTTGACTCTATAATCCAGTCACTCAGTGCATTTCCATCAGATGCTGTAAGAAGAGCTGAGTCCATTATATTCTTCAAGAAGTAGATGTCTCCTGACACTAGACTTTCATCCTCTGCAACAGTGTTTGTCACATTTATTTCTTGAATCTTCACTGAGGACTTGTTCTTCTCACCATGGTCTTCAGCTTTCTCTTTGCCTTTTTCTGCTTTCCATTCTCTGCAGTCTCTTTTCATGTGACCCTTCTTGCCACAATGGTAGCATTCTATGTCACTCTTGCCTTTAGCTCTGCAGGACTTGCTACGAGAGTGATTCCTCTTTCCACCTTTGTACTTTTCTTTGGTCCTTCCCCTGACAACTAAGGCTGTTCCTTTGCCTTTGTCCATTGTCTTTCTATTGGTTTCTTCAGTAAGCAGACTTCCTTCTACACCTGCTATGTTCAAACCATCTGGAGGTGCAGAATTACTCAAAGCTGTGCGAAAAGTGTCCCAACTTTTCGGTAATGTGATCAACAGGAACATAGCTCTAACAAGTTCATCAAACTTGACACCTTGAGCTGACAACTGACTGTAGATGGTGTTGAATTCCTTTAGATGATTGGACATAGGTGTCCCTTATTTCATCTTCAAGTCAACAAGCTTCTTAAGCCAGTATACCTGTGAAGCTGCACTCTGCTTCTCATAAAGATCACTCAGCTTTAACCATGCTTGATAAGTCGACATCTCGTCTGCTACATTGAAGTAAACGCTTTCTGCCAAAGTCAGCATAATGGTAGAAAGTGCCAATTCATCCATTTCGCTCCATTCATCTTCGTCCATATCTTCTGGTTTTATCCCCTTGAGCTTTATAGGTTTTATCTGCTTCTTTTGTACCAACACGTGCCAACCTGCTTCTTCCACAATGGGAAATTGGTTCCATCCAGCTTCTTGATATTGTAAAGAGCAGTGTCCTGTGATCCACCAGCCATAGCTACTCTTCACAGTAGTTTACTTTCCTGGGAAAAATTCGGCAGAGTTTCCCTTGTAAACTGACCTCTGAACCAATATCAACCTGTCAAATGAACCAAGAAAGCTTCAGATTCTGCAGAAATTTTGGCAGAGTCTCCTTTGTAAAATGGCTCTGGTGTACTAAAAACAGACCAAAAAATAGCTCAAAAAACCACCGTCTCTCTAACACTGTAAGCTGTGGGTAAACCTGTCCTGCACCTATACTGTCTCTGACTATCCTGTCATTGTCCTGTAAGCATAGACTGCGACAATGCCTCAACGGTAGTAAAGCAAAGATGCAATCCCAACTGTCTAACTCACAGTCAATACATCCTAGCTTCCTGTCTAAGGGTGCTCGAGGGATCGCTCCAAGACCTGTATCACCGAAAGGATCTCAACATTCGAGAATCCCCCAGCTCAATAAAACCTCACTCGACCCTCAACAAAGGTTGTAGTAAATCTGACAGTATATAGACTTCCCACAAAGTCATACATCCACAAATTTCCCACTATATGCTGTAACCGCTGCGGCAGCCAGCAAACCCTCAACAAACATACATCATCTCTGACAATACATCCCATGTAGAAGTACCTGCAATGTCAGGATGAAATCTGGAATATCAAGCAGCAAACACAAGCTACCTAATGAACTAGTGGATGTCGCCTACAGTCTGTGTGTAGATGTGCCCGTGTCGTATGTGACACGCCTCCAAGAACTGTGAGCCGTCCTTCGATGTGTAGACAGCCACAAATCAACACTCTGGGAGTGTCGATATCCTCAACACCTGCATTCGTAGGCCAAAAAATCCCAAATTTGCAAAGTCGGATCTGCACCCAGCGAGACCACGTAGTCAAAAATGGCATGCGCAGACCTTTGTCGAAGCCGAACGGTGGCCGAGATGACCTCATAATGAAATTCTGAGAACACTGAATCCTTCAGGCTTTTCCATAGGATTTGGGGCCGTGTCTTCGCCTGTCGAATTTCACTCCAATCTGAGCTGGTGACTCTAGCCTCCTGTAGTGCTGCCCCGAGCCTCGATCTGAGCTCTGATACCAGTTGAAGGAGTACGAGTGGAAGTGCGACGCGAGAGAGTGTGCGAGAAGAAGAGCACGACGATATGGAGAACTCGCTCTACTGTAATGTGTAGAGCATAGTGAGTTCTTATTAGGTTTTTACAAAAGAATATGTGTACATACTTGGCGGCCTGCCCACTTACCTGGGTGACCACATTGGGCTTTAGACCCCAACACCCAAAATACAGCCTTCACAAACATGTTTGACAGGTGCTTCAAGAGGTGGCAAAGAAGCAACCATATCAGATTTCTGCAAACGCAGCAAAATGGCAAAATTCAGATGACCAAAACGTGCATGCCAAAGTTTTGCATCTGAAATAGCCCTTGAATCTGCAACAGCATTTGCAAAATTTTGTCCACACTTGTCATACAAAGTGAGCTTATACAGCCCACGGCACAAAAGCCCAGATGCAACAATTTCATCACCAAAACTGAGATCATGAACTGTACATCTGTCATCCACAAATTTGACTACAAGTCCAAGTCTACCAAGTGCGGATACAGACAAGAGATTCTTCTTGATCCCAGGTACATAAAGTGCATCAACAAGTGTGAAGGAACTGCCATTAGTAGCAGTGAGCACAATCTTTCCAATTCCTTGAACTGCATAAGAGGCGTTGTTGGCACAAGTGACTGAATTCCCATGAGGGACAGACTCAAGAGAGGTAAACAATTCACGATGTGAGGTAATGTGTTTTGTAGCACCACTATCAAAATACCATACATGTGAATCTGCAGCAAGTGACAAGCATGCATCATGGACAGCAGGATTGTAAGTGCACTCTGTCCTAAAAGCCCATTCTGCATCAACATCAGCAACACAGTCTCCTTTCACAGAAGACTCAACGATGGCTGCATTTGTAGTGGAACCAGCATTTGCAGTGGAACCACCCTCTTTCTTCTAAGCCTCTTTGGCCTTCAACTTGGGACACGACTTGATCAAGTGATCATTGGCTTTACAATAATGGCAGCGCATCTTCTTTTTGCCCTTATGACCAGAATTGCCAGACGAAGTACTGCCAACAGAAGCATTAGGAACATAATTTTTTCCACTCGTAGCAGAACCATAAGAAGTGGCTGCATTGCTGTTACCACCCTTTCTTTGAGAAGTAATAAAAGCCTGTTCAACCGCACGCTCTCTAGTCCTGCTTTTTCTGGACAGTGACTCTTGCAACAGCAATGTGCATAATGCATCAAACTTGACAACTTCTGGATTTCCTTGGGTCATCAGTCTCTAAGTACTAGCAAAAGTCTGGTAGGAATCTGGTAAGGCATCAAGAACAGTCTGCACAAGGGAACTGTCTGAAATGACTTCACCTACAGAAATAAGCTGCTCATTGACACTAGACTTTCATCCTCTACAACAGGGATTGTCACATTTATTTCTTGAATCTTCACTGAGGACTTGTTCTTCTCACCATGGTCTTCAGCTTTCTCTTTGCCTTTTTCTGCTTTCCATTCTCTGCAGTCTCTTTTCATGTGACCCTTCTTGCCACAATGGTAGCATTCTATGTCACTCTTGCCTTTAGCACTGTGGGACTTGCTACGAGAGTGATTCCTCTTTCCACCTTTGTACTTTTCTTTGGTCCTTCCCCTGACAACTAAGGCTGTTCCTTTGCCTTTGTCCATTGTCTTTCTATTGGTTTCTTCAGTAAGCAGACTTCCTTCTACACCTGCTATGTTCAAACCATCTGGAGGTGCAGAATTACTCAAAGCTGTGCGAAAAGTGTCCCAACTTTTCGGCAATGTGATCAACAGGAACATAGCTCTAACAGGTTCATCAAACTTGACACCTTGAGATGACAACTGACTATAGATTGTGTTGAATTCATTCAGATGATTGGACATAGGTGTCCCTTCTTTCATCTTCAAGTCAACAAGCTTCTTAAGCCAGTATACCTGTGAAGCTGCACTCTGCTTCTCATAAAGATCACTCAGCTTTAACCATACTGTATAAGCCGACATCTCGTCTGCTACATTGAAGTAAACGCTTTTTGCCAAAGTCAGCATAATGGTAGAAAGTGCCAATTCATCCATTTCGCTCCATTCATCTTCGTCCATATCTTCTAGTTTTATCCCCTTGAGCTTTATAGGTTTTATCTGCTTCTTTTGTACCAACACGTGCCAAATCTGCTTCTTCCACAATGGCAAATTGGTTCCATCCAGCTTCTTGATATTGTAAAGAGCAGTGTCCTGTGATCCAGCCATAGCTACTCTTCACAGTGGTTTACTTTCCTGGGAAAAATTCGGCAGAGTTTCCCCTGTAAACTGACCTCTGAACCAATATCAACCTGTCAAATGAACCAAGAAAGCTTCAGATTCTGCATAAATTTCGGCAGAGTCTCCTTTGTAAAATGGCTACGGTGTACTCAAAAACAGACCAAAAACAGCTCAAAAAAAAAACCACTGTCTCTCTAACACTGTAAGCTGTGGGTAAACCTGTCCTGCACCTGTACTGTCTCTGACTATCCTGTCACTGTCCTGTAAGCATAGGCTGCGACAATGCCTCAACGGCAGTAAAGCAAAGATGCAATCCGAACTGTCTAACTCACAGTCAATACATCCTAGATGCCTATCTAAGGGTGCTCGAGGGATCGCTCCAAGACCTGTATCACCGAAAGGATCTCAACATTCGAGAATCCCCCAGCTCAATAAAACCTCACTCGACCCTCAACAAAGGCTGCAGTAAATCTGACAGTACATAGACTTCCCACAAAGTCATACATCCACAAATTTCCCACTATATGCTGTAACCGCTGCGGCGGTTGTTTGCTGCGTGACTCACAGCCAGCAAACCCTCAACAAACATACATCATCTCTGACAATAACTCCCATGTGGAAGTACCTGCAATGTCAGGATGAAATCTGGAATATCAAGCAACAAACACAAGCTACCTGATGAACTAGTGGATGTCGCCTGCAGTCTGTGTGTAGATGCGCCCGTGTGGTATGTGACACGCCTCCAAGAACTATGAGCCGTCCTTCGATGTGTAGACAGCCACAAATCAACACTCTGGGAGTGTCGATATCCTCAGCACCTGTAGTCGTAGCCCAAAAACCCCAAATTTGCAAAGTCGGATCTGCACCTGCTGAGACCATGTAGTCGAAAATGGACTGCGCAGACCTTTGTCGAAGCCGAACGGTGGCCGAGATGACCTCAGAATGAAATTCTGACAACACCAAGCCCTTTGAGCTTACCCACAAGATTTGGGGCCGTGTCTTCGCCTGTCGAATTTCACTCCAATCTGAGTTGGTGACTCTAGCCTCCTGCAGTGCTGCCTCGAGCCTCGATCTGAGCTCTGATACCAGTTGAAAGAGTACGAGCGTAAGTGCGACGCGAGAGAGAGTGCGAGAAGAAGAGCACGACGATATGGTGAACTCGCTCTACTGTAATGTGTAGAGCATAGTGAGTTCTTATTAGGTTTTTACAAAAGAATATGTGTACATACGTGGCGGCCCGCCCACTTACCTGGGCGACCACATTGGGCTTTATACCCCAACACCTGCTACATTCCAACAATTAATAAACACTGCGTTTAAAGAATTTCTAAGGGAGTTTTGTGAAGCTTTCCTGGACGACCTTTGTGTTTATTCTTCTTGGGAGAAGCATTTGTTATATCTACGAAAAATATTTGAAAGGTGCAGATTTTATCGCATCTCATTGAACCCTTTCAAATGCCATTTTTGGGTTAAGCATGGAGTCATTCTAGGGCATATAGTGTCCAAGAACCGGATATCCACAGATGAGAGTAAGATTAAAGCCATTGCCAATTTTCCACCACCTACGAACTATAAAGGAGTTCAAAGATTTATGGGCCATGTTGGTTATTATCGAAGGTTTATTTTAAACTTTGCCGAGATAGCGCGTCCATTGTACAAGCTTCTTATCGAGTTTCACTGGACGGAAAAATGTCATCAATCTTATGAGTTATTAAAGAAGGCCCTAACAAGTGCTCCAATCCTGCGAACACCTGATTGGAATGTACCTTTTCATGTGCATATTGATGCATCAAATTTTGCTATTGGGTGTGTTCTAACTCAACCAGGAGAACATAAATTGGACTACCCTATTAGCTTTGCAAGTCGCCAATTAAATGATGCCGAGATGAACTACACTACTACAGAGCGCGAAGGTCTAGCTATGATTTACGCAGTAAAGAAATTTCGCTATTACCTTCTTGCTACCAAGTTTGTGTTTTATGTGGATCATCAAGCATTGCTATATTTGGTAAACAAGCCGTGTTCCACAGGTCAAATTACACAATGGTTGTTAATTCTTCTTGAGTTTGACTTCACCGTTGTTGTGAGGCCTGGGAGAAAACATGTCATGGCGGATCATTTATCTCGTATCCCTAATGGCGAAGCTCCTACGGGGGTTGATGATGAATTGCCTGATACTCCTTTGTTCATTGTTGAGACAATGCCTGAATGGAGTGAAAAGATTGTTAACTTCTTAGTTAATGGTTTTCCACCCAAATAGCTGCGAAAAGATATAGCTCGAAAATTAATCAAGGAATGCGAACCCTATTGCTTACTGGCTGGAACTCTCTATAAGAGAGGAAAAGATGATGTTCTTAGACGCTGTGCCCGCGAGGATGAATATTTATATATTCTACAAGAGGCACACATGGGCATAGCTGGTGGTCACTTTTCAGGAAAGTTGACTGCCCAAAAGATCTTACATTCAGGCTATTGGTGGCCCACTCTGTTTAAGGATGCATCACTTTTTGCAAAGGGATGTGATGAATGCCAACGCTTCAACAAGCCACAAAGAAGTGATAGGATGCCTCTACATCCCATCAAGGTAACCCAACCATTTGAAAAGTGGGGCTTAGACTTTGTAGGACCGATTAGTCCGGCTGCATGTAACACGCAATCACGACATATCATTGTGGCTACCGACTATGTAACCAAATGGGCTGAAGCAAAAGCAACACGAAAGGCGGATGCAAAAACAACAGCTAAGTTCCTATTTGAGAACATTATCACACGTTTTGGATGCCCCTTTGAACTTGTGAGTGACAATGGAACTCATTTTATAAATGAAGTAATAAAAGAACTCACATCAAACTTCATGATATCTCACCACAAGTCTACACCCTATTATCCCCAAGCAAATGGCCAAGCTGAGAGTACCAACAAAACTCTCATCTCCATTTTGACAAAGACAGTTGAGGCTCATCGCACTGATTGGGACCTAAAGCTTACATCAGCTTTATGGGCTTATCGTACTACGTATAAAGTTACTATTAATTGCACACCGTTTAAGATGGTGTATGGCCAAGAAGCAGTTATGCCATGGGAGTTTGTCATTCCTAGTCTTTGAGTAGCCTCTCAAGAAGGTTGGGATGGTAACCCCTTGGTTGAGCGATTATATATCCTGGAAAGGCTAGATGAAGAGAGGCAATTAGCTGTGCGAAATGCTCTAGTGGAGAAGGATAGGAGAAAGAAGTGGTTTGATAGCCATTTAAAGGATAAAGACATCAAGGTTGGTGATAAAGTTCTTATGTACGGGGTACGTAATGAAAAGAAGAAATTGAAATACGCTGGTAAGGGACCATATCGAGTGTGTGAAATTACCCCGCAAGGTACCATTCGTGTGGAGACTCTAGATGGAGTTGAAACCATTGGATTCCTTAATGGGAGTAAATTCAAAAGATATTATGATCCTCTAAGCCAGGAAGAGTTGCAAGCCATCCATCAAAAGAAGGCTGCCAAGGAACAAGCAGAGCTTAAAAAAATCCAAGCAAGAGTTGAGGCTCGAGAACGACAACAACGTCTTAGACGCCAACGAGAGGCTAATCTGGGAATCACGCAAGCATTTTTCGAGGACACAGATGACGACTCATTAGAATCTGAGCCACCGCTACAATACCCAATTGAGCTAAATAGCCCCTATGGGAAAGTACTATACAATGCATTATTAGATACGGGAGCTAAACACAATTTGTTATCCTATGGAGTTTAGTGTCAATTAGGGAAACCGACCCTATCCCCGAGTACGATGCAAGTCAAGGGCATTAATAAAAAGAAAACTGCTGTTCTTGGAGTCCTTCAGACCCCTGTTGTCTATGACAATGGAAGCATAGTGCAGAGGTTTCTAGTCATGCCCGCGGGAGCTATGGAAGGCAACGTAAACCTGGGATGCACGTGGATGTTGGCAACCAAATGCACTATTGATTGGGATACTGGTAGTGTCACGACGCTACCACCGATTCTTACCCCTATCATTCAGGCAAAGTCACCTACGTTGCAAACTCTAGCAAAGTTGAAGGATAGCCAATATTCACAAGCCAAGGTGGTTAACTCGTCTTTGCCGGCTACCCATGAACCTAGCACTTCAACACTTGTAGTTGCAACAAGCAGTAATATTGCAAGTACTCAACCTGAACGACCTAAGAGTACATATCAATGGGTCCCCAAGGCCTTACTTCCAACTACCTCAACCCTCCCATCCATTTCAAGAAAAAATTTCCCTGGAGAACCAAGAGCGCGCTCTAGGAGATTCAAGACCAAA
Organism: Adiantum capillus-veneris; assembly: GCF_014529385.1. Classification (NCBI taxonomy): domain Eukaryota; kingdom Viridiplantae; phylum Streptophyta; class Polypodiopsida; order Polypodiales; family Pteridaceae; genus Adiantum; species Adiantum capillus-veneris. Next base: position 153,655,541 of record NC_140948.1, read on the forward strand.
TCACGATGGATTCCAAAACGACTATTAGAAGCCCAAGGCTACTATGATGGAAAGGAGCAAATTTGGGTACCTAAACGCAAAATGTGTCCTTCCCTATCGACAACAAACCCATATGAGTCAAACAGTGTAACGCTAAAGCCAATGGCAGACCGTGGGAAGGGAAAGATCACAGAATGCTACACACCTAGTCCAGAGCTAGTTTGGGCTCCAAGGCAAAACCAATTTATTCCACCTAGCTCAGGAAGGGGGGAGTTCCATGAAGCTTCTAGCTCCTCATGTAATACATCCATAGAGGTAAAAGCTTCTACACAGCCTCCATCTATAGTAGTGGACCTCCATGAAGCTATAAAAGAATCCACACCTCCCAGTGTTCAAGAATCACCTGATGAATCACTTCAAGTTCGATCCTGGGAGAGTACCTTACCACCCTTGCAACTTGACGAGGCACCTAGGGTAATAGAAAACCACTGGCAAAAATCCTCACCTATTACCAACTGGAACAATTGGTTTCAAAGGGTGACGAGCTCATTTCAAACGGTATGATCTACCCAAGGAAGGGGGGAGTGTTTGCTGACAATCATCACTCACTCACTTTCCTCTCAACCTTTCCCCCTGACCCCTTAATCTCCAATCTTAGGGAATGTATATATAAAGCCTTATACTCACAAAAACAAGATAAAAAAGTAAAAGAGCAAGAGCCATAACACAAAATCATAAAAACAAATTATACACAAGAACACGACCCTTGTAATATTTGCACTCTAACCATCATCTATTTGCGTGTACAGATATGGCTAGTACGCTAGAGTCATCCACTCCTGCCTTGGGTGAGAGGTACCCTCGTTACTTTTCACAAATATTTCACATGGTCTTTCCAGTGCTTGCATGTGAATGGGATTTGATAGGTACTCTAGCATGTGAGAGGAATTTTGAGGAGTTAGAATGGCTGGTACGTCTCTTGACCACGTATGATTCATACTTAGTAGAGAGGGTTTCTCCCATTGCACAAGCCTACCCTTTTGACAAAGATGACTATAGGCGTCTAGTGACCTTCTTAGTAAACATGGGCACCTATGATGAAGAAGAAAATTTACAAGACTACACACATGGCACATATGGTCTCATGGATGATGACTTTGTTTATCTCGACGACGAGAATAGGGGTTTAGCCTTAGCGTTTCCCCCCAACCTCTACAATATCCTATTCCCTTGACTCTCTAGGGGGAGTGCAACTAATTAGGTTAGGGTTCCTTATGTTTTTTTTTGTGTTCAGTAAGTGTTGGTACCTTTTCCCACTAATGTGCCTCCTGGAGGTATTCCTTTTGTTTCCTAGTGTGTACAGGAGCGTGTTGCTATTGATAGGATTTGGACCTTCATGGAACCTTTCTCTCGTTCACACAGATCAAGCGCCACATTCAACACAAACAGGTGTTTCTTGTCCATTAGCATTGTCCCTTATCTTTTTTGCATCTATGATTGTCTGCTTTGATTGTGATTGGTAGCATAATATCCAGCACATTTTCTTAGTATCAAACATTTAATTCAATGTCTTTTTTGTCATAATCCCTTGTCTAGGTTTAAACATCAAGCAAGTCCGACTAAGCTAGTTTGACTAAGTTAGGTGTTAGAGATCTTCTCTTAATACCATGGGGAATGCCTTCCTAATAATTAATGGTTACTTAGGTTCTTAATCCGATTTAGGCAGCATTGTGTGAAATGTACTAGGGCTTTCTAGTGGGCTTGACCCTATTGACCTTTAGCTTAAGTATTATAAAGGGAGTTTACTAGTGTGATGAGCCTGGGGAGATGTATCAGTGTTATATAACCCCCCAAAGTTACAAAATTAAAATGATGAAAGTGAACAAACAAAAAATCAAAGTGCCACATTGTAAAATCTTAAGCTGGAAGAGAAATCTCAGCTTGATTGGGTACTTCACTCACATGTATCGCCTATGGTACTAGAGCCCTAGAGGTTCCCAGTATGGGCGCTTTTTCTTGAAAAGCAAAAAACCCAAGGCGTAAAAAGTAAGCACACACATCAAAATTGAATCACTGTGAAAAGAATTTGGGGGGTCAAAGAAAAAGTAATCAGTCAGGCGATGATTTCATGAGAAATTCCTTTTATGGTAGCTTAACTACAAGGTCTTCTAGATATAGCCTCTAGTCAGCCCTCGAACATGAATACTTGGCTCTTGCAATTAAACAACTTAATTGACGACAGAAAATTAAGAAGCTTACCCATGGTATTTATATTCGATCTCTAGTGCCTTTCGACCGTCAAATTAGCGACCCCAGACTTGTTTAATTTTTTACCTTTACATCTGTTTATGCATTTGATTACATTGCAATTTAATGTTCATTGCTGACAAATTGTTTGAAATTCTTTTACCAATCAATTTGTCTATCTAAAAATGCATATGCTTTTTAATTACTTATGAGAATGCAATTACTATGCCAATGTTGTTTGATTTTGCAGTGACTGAAGAAGGCTAAGGACATTCATCTCAAATGCTCTTCCACCTCGACGAACGAGCTTCAACTCAATAGCTTCCGAGGACAGAATCTAGATCAGGAAGGGGGGCATGTTAACCCTCACCGCTTACGGACACCCCATCACCTACGACAGACGTGTATTATGTATTTGGTAGAGTCAGGTACTGGGCTTGTCGGACCAATAGGAAAAGGGTAAGAGTGGTCGCTGATGAGAGGCGCACTCTAACTGGGACATTCAAGGGATTAGTTGGCTAAGCATGGGCGCCCAAGTGTGAATGGGGTGAGCTCATATAAAAGCCAACTAAACCTAAAACTCACTTATTCTCTCATTTGTGCAATAGAAGAGTGCTCTTGCTCCATCTCCATCTCCATCTTCTTCTTCTTCACCTCCTTGTGTGTGTGTGTGTATGTGTGTGTGTGTGTGTGTGTGTGTGTGTGTGTGTGTGTGTGTGTGTGAGAGAGAGAGAGAGAGAGAGAGAGAGAGTGCGATCGAGCATTGCGACGACGGCATGGCGGCGGCGAAGTGGTTGAGCGTGGCGAAGTGGCGGCTCCTTCTTCTTCGCGACGAGGAATCCTCCACGAAGCAAGCGTAGAGCGGTGAGTGACACACCATCGCTTTCTTTGAGCTTACTAGTTAAGCTAGTTGTGTGCTTGGAGCCGTCTGTGGCTCGCACACAGTGTTAGGCAAGTCCCTTGCTTAGACAGTGCGGCAAGGAGCGCACATTTTTCTTGTTAGCACAGCTAGTATGCTAGTTAGCATAATCAACTGTGCTAACTAGCAATATAGCATGTTAGTAAGCATACTCAACTAGCTAACTAGCATGCTGAGTATGCTAGTTAGCACAACTAAGAATGCTAAGTAGCATAACAGGTAAGCTGGTTTATGCTAGTATGCTAGTTAGCATATTCAGCTATGCTAACTAGCATACTCAGCATGCTAACTAGCATGCTCATGGGTATGCTAGTTAGCACAGCTGAGAATGCTAAGTAGCATAACGGGTAAGATGATTTATGCTAGTTAGCATTCGTAGTGTGTTGGCTATGCTGTTCAACATAATAAGTGTGCTAGTTAACACAATATGTATGCTAGTTAGCATACCTTCTATTCTTCTTAGCACACATTCATGTGGTTAACAATGACTCATATGCTAAATTACACACTGATTATGCTTGTTAGCACAGCTAGTATGCTAGTTAGCCTATTCAGCTATGCTAACTAGCATATTCAACATGCTAACTAGCATGTTGATGAGTATACTCAGCATGCTAACTAGCATGCTGATGAGTATGCCTCGTATGCTAAACTACACACTGATTGTGCTTGGTAGCACAGCTAGTATGCTAGTTAGCATACTCAGCATGCTAACTAGCATGCTGATGAGTATGCTAATGAGTATGCTAGTTAGCACAGCTAGTATGCTAACTCAGCATGCTAACTAGCATGCTAATGAGTATGCCTTGTATGCTACACTACACACTGATTGTGCTTGTTAGCACATCTAGTATTCTAGTTAGCATACTCAGCATGCTAACTAGCATGCTTAGTATACAATGTTATACCCAGTTACATGCATGTTTAGGACCATACAATGTGCTATTTAACACACCAATTTGTTTCTATGGTGGATGTATTAAGTAGCAATGCATATAGTCCTGTTTGGATTATTTTTCCTAGTAAACATACTGATCAAATATGGATATTGCACGTTTAGCTCTTTCAAAGATTCAAACAAAAACATCCAGATTGCAAGATTGGCATGCAGATGTTTGAGATGTTAAAGCCATTCTTTTGCAGAAGGCTAAAGGATAGGTACACATGCTGTTGCGAATACGATGTGAAGATGACCTTTTTGAAAGACGCACTGAACCACATGCACTCTCGTGCTTTTGGGCTGCATGATACATGTTGCAACTGTGTATGCAATATCTGTGCTACAGGCAAGAACATTAGTAGCGGCTGCCTAGCTTCACATCACACGTTCAAAGGTGTCACACAGATGTGGGAGTCCGTTCTCTGTCCAAAGCCAGGTCCAAAGCCAGCAGATGCAGTTTTCCATAGAAGGGAATGCATGATGGGAGACTGTAAGATATGTGGAGTAAAGAAGTTGGAATTATGTTGCTTAGAAACAGCAAAGCATGGTAAGAGTATTAATGTGAAAGTATTTGCGTATGTAGAAGCAAAAGACAGGCATGGAAACAGTAAGAAAAGAAAAGATCTTTTGCATAAAGAAATGCAGTGCTGGGAGTTTCTTCGACTGTTGTAGACCAAGTTGAAGCTCTTCATCACTCATAACTATGTCGCACGATGGCAAGGACAACAATCTAAGGATTGTATACTTCGCTTTCTGGATGATTTCATTGTCTCAGTTGTTGACTTTGCTGAAAATTACACCTTCAAGGAGCAAAATGAGATTCAGTCAATGCATTGGCACTCTAGTCAAGTAACTATTTATGTATACATAACGTACTACCACAAGGTAGGGGAGGTAGTCAAAACAATCCACTTCTTCATATCAAATGATAGGGTGCATGACACACTGTTTGTGCAACATTGCTTCATGATACACCGTGACTGGTTACAACAAGAGGGTGTCACTTGTAAACAACATTGGGTGTGGTCAGATGGTGCGGCCTCGCAATTCAAGGGAGCCAGGCCTTTCTATTTTGTTGCAAGATATGGTGGACTCACAGGGATTGGGATGAGCTGGTTCTTCTTTGGATTAGGGCATGATAAGGGTGAGCATGATGGTGTAGGAGCAGTTGTGAAAAGAACCTTGACCCATGAACAACTAAAACCTAATGGAGCTATATTGGTAGTGTGCAACAGATGTGGTTGCTTATTGCCAGGCCAACCTATCGCAAGGAGCACCTGCATTATATCCTTCAAAAGAAAGGGAATGTGCTCGTGTGTTCTTGGAGGTTAAAGAGGGAGATGTTAACAGGGAAGTTAAGTGGAATTGTGCCATTGTGGCAAAAACTCGCTCTTTGCATGCTATTCGTGGTCACAACCTGCAGGATCCAACTGCCCTTGCAACAAGAAAGTTGGCATGCTTCTGTGATGCATGCATGAACGGAAGGTGGAATCACTGCATCAATAAAGCTCACATGGAGGCTTGGGATTATCAGATTCTACAGCCATTACTTGAGCAAACAGATGAAGTTTTGACAGAGGAAGTCGTTGGCTATGATGCCTTCACATACGAAGGTCATCATGATGTGTTGAGTAGCGCTCTATGTTCTGAAGACACATTTGCTATAAATCCAGATGCTTTAACCAACGCCGAAGATGTGGATTTCTATCTGGTCAAGTGTGTTGCAGAAAAGGAGAAGGTGGAGAAGGGGTACATTGATGAATGGAGCAATGTAATTGACAGAGGCTCATATGTTGTGCAAGGATTGTATTACAAGAAATTGGATGCATACACCTTCAAGCTAGACCACAAGCAACCTATCGTCCACCTACTTTCACATCTGGTGCGATGTATCAAAATACCCATGGAGCACGTCCCAAGGAGAAGGCAGGTGTACACAATCACTCCAGAAAGCTATGAAGCAATCTGTAATAGCATGCCCTTCAACTTTTAAGTTGTATCCACTGGATTTTCTATATACCACTTTGTTGTAAGGGTATGTAGTTTTATTAGAAAGTTGGTCAGCATGCTAACTATTAAACTGTTTACATCTTGTGTCAGCATGCTAACTATCAAACTATTTACATTAATTGCCAGCATCAAATTATTTACATAGGGTTCAATTTTACAATGACAGTCACTGCCCCAAAAACCCTTAAGGCCTCCTCGGAGGGCACTTGTAGTGACCGGGTTGTCCTTCTCGTTGTTTGTCTTCTTGCTGCTGCCTCTTTTCTTTTCTCTCTGCTTCCTCCTTACTCTCTACTTCCTCCTCTGCTTCTAGGTTGGCACTATGCTGCTCACTTTATCTTGTTTCCCACTCCAGCTTTTCTTTCTCTCTTTCTGCTTCTAGGCCAGCTTCCCGCTGTTTGCGATGAATTTCTTCCAGTCTTTTAGCCTCTATATCCCTCTTTTGAATGTCAAGCAAACGTTTGACACTGCATTAGAAAACTCATATGAGCCTGTCTCAAACACATTATCAACAACATATGCTTTCCGATCATCCGTTTGCAGCCAAAGAAAAAGCCAGGACTTCAAAGTTTCTATAAGGAACTTTCCCCTCTGCTTAGCACTCTGGTGCTCTAGACTGGGAGTAAGAAGCCAAGTTTGTGGTGGGTTCTGAAACACTTTGTAGAAGCTATTATCAATTATAAGTGTGTTTTGGGCATTGTACCCCGGAGTGTGTTTCTAGAACAAGGATAAGCCTTTCATAAACACAAGTTTTCTCTGGATCTGCCAGGATTGCTTTGTACAGTGTGCTTGAGCAAAAAACCCAGTAATCTTTGGCACCTGATCTTTAAAAACAGTACGGCAAATACTCATGACTTTACTATGGAGGCTTGTGCTCCATATAAACACATTAAAGAACTGCAAGAACCAGTCCAAAAAAAAAAGGCTGTCCTTGCGACAGAACACCTGCTTATCAAGTACATCGTATTTCAGCATTTCATCTGCATATGTCGGGGGCTTTTCACCAAAGCGAGGCTCTACCACTGCCACCAAAAGACCGTTCAGGTCCAGCACCAGAGCCCTTTTTTCATCACATAAACGCTTAGGCACCCATATTAGGTCTGGTAGAGGATACCATTCAGCAAAAATAACCGGCCCACTTGGGTGCACATAATTTAGGCGCTCAATAATACTACGAGCAAGCTGTGAATATCGTTCAAGGCGTTTTTCAATCTCCGTTTTTTGTCTCCTTAACTGCCTGGCTTTGTGGACTCGCCATCTCCATAATTTCTGCCATTGCATGGCCGCAATTGCATCAGGCATGACGATTAATTCCTGTTTCTCTTCCTCTGCAGGGAAACTGCGATACGAAATGAACAAGTTTAAAAAAGAAAAACCGCAAAAATTATAATGAACTATTACAATGAACTGCTGCTCAGATTTATATTGCACAAAAATACATTTTCATTGGAAAACAAAATGCATGTCAGTTACAATACGCATTTGGGTTTCAAAATGGTCTAGCATATACAGTGAAGGGCACAACCGGGTAGGGAGCAATAAGTCTTAACACAATTTTTTGCAAGCTCTTGAGCGGGTGGCTTTCTTTTCACCTTTGTAGCTTTCAGCCTTGTCCGAATGACAGGCTGTTCTTGCAATGTCTTCGGGTACCTCTTCAAGGCCAACTTTTCTTTTCAGTTGAGCTTTACGCAAAAAACCCTCGAGAGGGCTGTTGTCACCAACTTCTTACTCATCTTCTATGTTGTCATTCTTCAAAGTTTCCCCTGAGCCACTAGCCAGTGTCTGCTGAGAAGCTTCTACTTTGTCAGTTGCAGCAGGCATCGCTGGCACACGAGGAGCCATGACAAAAAAATCATCTTCTTTTTCATCTTCTGAGTTCCTGCTCACATCACCGCCTTCCTCCATTGTTTTCATGCTTTTATTTGGCATCTATTGGGATCCCTCATCCACCCCTTTACTCCTTGCATCTAGCTCAACACCCTTCTCCGTCGAAGGGTTCTCACTTGTATCTAGCTCATCACTCTCCTTGATCGAAAGGTCCTCCATTACAGCCTTTCCCTTTCCCTTCGTGTCATGCACACTGCCCACATCACGGAGGGACTGCCCCACAGGCCTGCAACAAAAAACATGGATTAAGACTCATATAAGCATGCCATGTATGCTAGAAAATGTTTGATATGCTATGACTATGTGTGCGGCCTGGAATACATTGGAATCCATTATGCTGACAAGCCCAGTATGCTAATTCGAATTGCTGAGTATGCTAACTAGCATATCCAATATGCTAGTTTGCATATGGAGATGGTAGCTTACTTACTAGATTTGCCATTATGACAAACTTACTCTAGTCTGTACACTGAGCACAAGTATGCTAATTAGCATACAAGATATGGTAATTATCATATCCAGTCAACACACTCAGTATTCTAATTAACATTGTGGGTATGCTAATAAGCACACTCTGTATGCTAAAAGACAGTCCTTGTATGCTAGCTACTAGCAGTCCCAGTATGCTAATTAGCATACCCAGTATGCTAATTAGCATATCCAATATGATAATAAGCATATCCAGTATGCTAATCAGCATACTCAGTACGTGAATCAGCATACCTAGTATGCTAATGAGCATTCCCACTGTGCTAATTAGCATACCCAGTATGCTATTTAGCATATCCAATATGCTAATAAGCATATCCAGTATGCTAATCAGCATACCCAGTACGCTAATCAGCATACCCAGTATGCTAATCAGCATATACAGTTTGCTAGTTAGCATTTGGATATGGTAGTTAACTTACTAGATATGCTAATACGCCAAACTTACTCTAATCTGTGCATTGAGCACAGGGTATGCTCATTAGCATACAAGATATGCTAATTAGCATATCCAGTTAACACACTCAATATTCTCACTGGGTATGCTAATTAGCATATCCAGTATGCTAATTAGCTAGCCCAGTATGCTAATTAGCATACCTTGTATGCTAATTAGCATACTCAGTATGCTAATTAGCATATCTAGTATGCTAATCAGCATACCCAGTATGCTAATCAACATACCTAGTATGCTAATCAGCATACAAGATATATTAATTAGCATATCCAATTAACACACTCAATATTCTAATTAACACACTGGGTATGCTAATTAGCACACCCTGTACAATCTTACCAGATGTTGGTGTGATTGGATGTCTTTGCCCTGTGGGTTTCCAACACCATTCTTGTGGTATCCTTTGCTGGCAGGTCACAGCTCTACATTTTGTCAACAAGGAGCATGCAGCTGCAAAGAAGAGAAAGTGGTAGCTATGCCCACAGGGCATCTTGACCGTGGCATTGGTTCCCTGTACTTCAAGTGGAAAACTACAGCCACTGCATAGGTTGATCATTGTCCCATCGCATAACCCTTCTATACTTTCTATAAAAGTGCCCATAGCCATATTACACAGGGCAGTGGGAATGGAGGAGCCTTGTAGCATCTTGCTCATGTGCATTAGGAGCTGCAATTGACCTTCACATGCATTCACTTTTGCTTCCATAACCTCCACATTAATATGCACACCAAAAAAAAGAGGAGCATGGTAAGTACATAGGTTTGTTGTGCACATATTCCAATCATATGGTAGAATCATAAAAGTCATGCACTTACACGCTGACAAGTTGAGTCAGCAGCAAGAGTGTCCTCACTATCAGGAAATGCCAAACCTTACAATGTCTCTTTAAATGTCTCTATTTTTACTTTACACTCTATTTTCCTCTTTGCATCCACGTTGTCACTCTGTAGTAACCTCTGTAATTCATTTTCAGCGTTGTGAAGCTTTTGTCGCATAGCAAGCACAATTGGGGTGACCCTAGCATTGCTTTCTTGGACAACCCTCACAGCTTCAAACTCTGATTTTGTAGTTAGAAGATGTTCTTTAGCATCTTGCAGTTGTTTGCTGAGAATTTCAGAGGCAACCTTTATGTGCTGCAAATTCTCAACGCCAAAAAATGACAGGCTTTCAGCCTGATGGTGAGTGCTGTGGCAAGAGATGAGTGTCTCTTTGGTATCCTCCTTCATTTCAGATTGCGCCTCCTCGATGTTTTGACATACATTGCTCATCCTCCACTTTTCAACATGGGCCTCGTAGTACCCTTTCTCTCGGAGGTCCTGCAAATGCTGGACAATGAATTTAGCCCAATTGAATTGCATGGCTGAGCTACTTGCAATTGCCGCCGGGCTGAATTCTTTTACAAACCCCTTGGAGAATGCAGAGTTGATCTCCATGTTTGTTGGGGGCTTCTGGTACACCTTGTAATGTAGCTGCATCACCTGGTCAAACATATTAGTACACAAACAACTGCATTTAATGCGATAGTGAATACGATTCTTTGACTCTCTGAAAACACTGAACCACTCCACATCACTGATCTGATCCCACCTCACTAGTTTGGGGTTGGCACCAGTTAGGGAGAGACCATGAACATCATTGAACTCTTTTGTTGTAATACAGAACTTGCTCTGTACTGGGACTGTAAACTTTGGAGCTTTCCATCGGCCTGCACACCCCCAATGTCACAAGATTAGCAGTTGGAAAGTGCAATATTGAGCACTTCCTTCCAATTTCAAGGTTCAAATCAAACACTAGTTTGTGCTTCTTGAGCTAGACTTCGACTTGAGCGATTGTATTTCAAGTGACCATTCACAAGATGTCCTACTGCTAAAGCCGACATCAAGGGACAACTCTCCAGCTAAGACAGCACCAGCAACTATCCTCGCAAATCATAATGAGGTAGAGAGAGAGAGAGAGAGAGAGAGAGAGAGAGAGAGAGAGAGAGAGAGAGAGAGAGAGAGAGAGAGAGAGAGAGAGAGAGAGTACCTGAGTCATCCTTCCCCTTTGTATGCAAGGTCTTTGCCATTGGGGATGCTGGGAATCAGAGAGCTTCACCCTTTTTCGGGGCGGAGAAGAAGCAGCAGAAAGTTCAGCCCTCGACTTTGTTTTTGGTTCTCTCTTACCTCTTACCTCTGGCCCCTACGCCCCTCTTACCTCTCGCCCCTGCGTCCCGCTTCTCTCCATACATGTTGACTACCCCACTCCGATTCTCTCCACGCATTTTGACTGCCCCACTCCCCTCAGAGTAACACTGCGTAAATGGTCAGGAAAGTGGATTCAGGGTGGTCTCCCTATTGAAATATTTGATGGATTCCCACACGTTTGAAAAGTTACACTCTCATTATGCTTACAAGATATGCTTGTTGCCACATGATAACTAGCACAAAAAGCATGACAAGTTAACATGTTTACACCATGTTACATTTGCACACTCTGTTCTCTTGTTCTTTCTTGACAAAACCGTGAGGCTGCGTTACATAAACTTCCTCAAATATGTCACCATTCAAGAAAGGAGTAACAATGTCTGGTTGATGTACATCCCAACCAAAATGAGCTGCCAATGCACATATAAAATGCACAGTAGTCATACGACAAGTGGGAGCAAGAGTCTCTTCATAATCTATGCCTTTTTGCTGTGCATAACCCTTTGCAACAAGTCCAGCCTTATGGCGATTGCTCTTACCATCCGACTTGCGTTTCAACCTATGAACCCACTTCGTACCAATGGCCTTTTTGCCAAGAGGCAAATGACATAAAGTCCATGTCTCATTTTCTATAAGTGCATCATATTCTGATTGCATGGCAGCCATCCAATTTTTTGAATTCTGTGCTTCATCAAAAGACAGAGGCTCCTAAACATCATGTAAGCCAGACACAACCAAAGCATAACAATCTGATGCATAAGATGCATGGCGAGAGCCTGAATGAGTACGACTAGACAAAGGTGCATCCAATTTACTATCACGCAAAGTGTGCACCAACCATTTTGGCATACCTCTAGCCTGCTCATTTTCAGCCCTTTCCTCATCAAGTACATCATGTACATAGTAATAGGCTGATCTGTAACATTTTCAGAAACCCCCATAGGATGTACATTTGCCTCATTGGAACTTACATTCATATTTCCACCATTGAAAAGAGGCAACAAAGTGTCATAAATGTCCTGTGAGCTTACATTACTGTCTCTAGTACATGACAGCAAGGGTTGAACAAAACCTTCCACAAACACTACATCTCGTGAAACTAGAATATATTTCATTTGCGAATGATACAAACTGTAACCTTTGCTTTCAGCACTATAACCAACAAAATAAATTTTGACAGCCTTATCATCCAATTTTCTGCGCTGTGTTTGTGGCACCAAAGTATATGCCAAACAACCAAAAACACGCATGTGCTCAATAGAAGGCTTTCTATCATGCCATGCTTCATGTGGAGTAATAGACTGAAAAGCTTTTGTAGGACACCTATTTAGTACATAAGTGGCACACATGATGGCCTCAAGACAAAAAGAGTGCGGCAAAGCTTGACTTTTGACCATACATCGTGCCATTTCTGTAAGTGACCTGTTCTCAGCAACACCATTTTGCTGAGGTGTATAAGGCACTGTACATTGGTGTTTTATCCCACAACTAGCCGGAAATGCATTGAATTCATGAGACATATACTCCCCCCCTCAATTGGAATGGAGGGTACCCATAGTACATTTCAAGACATTTTCAGCCATAGCCAAAAAAAATTTGAAGCACATAAAAACTTCGGACTTCGCTTTAAGCGGAAATACCCATGCATGCCTGGAGTAATCATCAATAAAAGTCATGAAGCATTAGGAAGAGGATGGGGTGTAGGAGGGCCTCTTTATTTTCCATGAGCTTATGGAGGTGATTAACATTTTGACGAATAGGTGTACGCCATGTGTGCAAGAATGTTGGGTGTGTAAGAGATATGTGAGACTGGTCAAAGGATGCACTTCCCCCCCGCAAAAAGGAGGTGGAAATTTTATGATTTTTGGCCTTCCATAACTCCCATATATAATCTCTGATTTGAGGGGAGATCATAGATTTGTAATCTACGTGTCGAGCTCTTTCCATAGATATGCTACATGATATGGTTTTACCCGCCATATTTTAAATTCCATTTTGGGGGGAAACTTTGAATTTAAATAAACTAGCCATTTTGCTTGTTTAAATTCAAAAACCGTCCTTTGATTACTTTCTTAGTACTAAAGGTTTGACTTCCTTAAACTGCCAAAAAAAGAAGCTCTCCTAGACCCCATTCTCTTCCTAATGTAAAGGTAATTGCCTAAGGACGGAGTTCGCATGGGCCCACAAACATCACTATGCACAAGGTGCAACCTGCATGTGGCCCGAACTGAACCATCCTTTGGAAACTTAGAACGTTGCATCTTACCCAAAATATAGCCTTCACAAACATGTCTGACAGGTGCTTCAAGAGGCTGCAAAGAAGAAACCATATCAGATTTCTGCAAACGCAACAAAATGGCAAAATTCAGATGATCAAAATGTGCATGCCAAAGTTTTGCATCTGAAATAGCCCTTCAATCTGCAATAGCATTTGCAAACTTTTGTCCACACTTGTCATACAAAGTGAGCTTATACAGCCCACGACACAAAAGCCCAGATGCAACGATTTTATCACCAAAACTGAGATCATGAACTGTACATCTGTCATCCACAAATTTGACTACAAGTCCAAGTCTAGCAAGTGCAGATGCAGACAAGCGATTCTTCTTGATCCCAGGTACATAAGTGCATCAACAAGTGTGAAGGAAGTGCCATTTGTAGCAGTAAGCACAATCTTTCCAACTCCCTAAACTGGATAAGAGGCATTGTTGGCACAAGTGACTGAATTCCCATGAGGGACAGACTCGAGAGAGGTAAACAATTCACGATGTGAGGTAATGTGCTTTGTAGCACCACTGTCGAAATACCACACATGTGAATCTGCAGCAACTGACAAGCATGCATCATGGACAGCAGGATTGTAAGTGCACTCTTCACTAAAAGCCCATTGTGCATCAACATCAGCAACACAGTATCCTTTTACAAAAGACTCAACAATGGCTGTAGTGGAACCAGCATTTGCAGTGGAACCACCCTCTTTCTTCTAAGCCTCTTTGGCCTTCAACTTAGGACACGACTTGATCAAGTGATCATTGGCTTTACAATAATGGCAGCGCATCTTCTTTTTGCCCTTATGACCAAAATTGCCAGACGAAGTACTGCCAACAGAAGCATTAGGAACATAATTTTTTCCACTCGTAGCAGAACCATAAGAAGTGGCTGCATTGCTGTTACCACCCTTTCTTTGAGAAGCAATAAAAGCCTGTTCAATTGCATGTTGTCTAGTCCTGTTTTTTCTAGAAAGTGACTCTTGCAACAGCAATGTGCATAATGCATCAAACTTGACAACTTCTGGATTTCCTTGGGTCATAAGTCTCCAAGTACTAGCAAAAGTATGGTAAGAATTCAAGAATAGTCTGCACAAGGGAACTATCTGAAATGAGTTCACCTGCAGAAATAAGTTGGTCATTGATATCCTTGACACTAGCAAGGAAAGTGTCCATATCATCTTTCTCATGCATAATCTTTGACTCTAGCTCTCTCTAGCTCTTTACGCAGCAAAGCAATTTTAGCCTCATTGGCGACTTGCATAAAGACCAACCAAAATATCCCAAGCCTGTTTTGCAGATTTTGTTGAGCGGATGTGAGGAACAATGGTGCGCTTCACAGAAAACGCAATCAGTGCATGAGCCTACGCATCCTTTACATCCCAACAAGCTTGTTCAGCCGTAGGCAAAAAAACTCTAATAGCAACAAGACCTCCAACATCCTCAACATTGTCTACATCCTTAGAACCAGGACGCACATCAATGCCCTGCACAATATTCCAAACGCCCTTTGACACAAGAACGTGCTGCATCATATAATCCCGCATAGGGTAATTGTCCCCATCCAACCTGTCCTTAGCAACAAACATCTTGAAGACATCTGTGTTGTTGTCAGCCATGGTAAATGCTGCACCTGATGTGAAAACTGCCCAAAAATAGGAGAAACGGAGCGGGAACAACACGTGCTATATAGCACAAACCGTAGAAGACTGCCAATGCGCTCTGATGGTCAGTGTAGATAGTGTTGGCAGTGTCCTGTCCAACACCCAAATAAGCCATAAGGCGTCTAAGCCATACACACTCAACCGTAGCTGTGAAGACTGCCCTATACTCAGCCTCTCAACTCGAAGTGGCCACAGTAGGTTGCTTCTTGCTCAACCATGATATACATGAACTGCCAAGCATGAAAATAAAACCACTTGTGGACACTCTCGTGTCAAAACAACCAGCCCAATCTGAGTCCGAAAAAGCATGTAAGTCTGGCGGCAATAATCCCCCCTTGGGATAAAAAAGACAAGATGTAAAGTGCCACTAAGGTAGCGGAAAATCCTCTTGATAGCCTGCCAATGCTTAGACCTTGGACTATGCATAAATCTGCTGACCTGTGAGACTGCAAACTGAATATCTGGCCTGGTGTTGCATACATAAATGAGGCAGCCAACAGTAGTTTGGTAAAGAGTGACATCATATTTTGATTGCATGGCAGCCATCCAATTTTTTGAATTCTGTGCTTCATTAAAAGACAGAGGTTCCTCAACATCATGTAAGCTAGACACAGCCAAAGAATAACATTATGATGCATAAGATGCATGGCGAGAGCCTGAACGAGTGCGACTAGACAAAGGTCTGTTGGGGTATAAAGCCCAATGTGGTCGCCCAGGTAAGTGGGCGGGCCGCCAGGTATGTACACATATTATTTTGTAAAAACCTAATAAGAACTCACTATGCTCTACACATTACAGTAGAGCAAGTTCACCATATCGTCGTGCTCTTCTTCTCGCACTCTCTCTCGCGTCGCACTTCCGTTCGTACTCCTTCAACTGGTATCACAGCTCAGATCGAGGCTCGGGGCAGCATTGCAGGAGGCTAGAGTCACCAACTCAGATTGGAGTGAAATTCGACAGGCGAAGACACGGCCCCAAATCTCGTGGGAGAGCTCGAAGGACTTGGTGTTGTCAGAATTTCATTCTGAGGTCATCTCGACCACCATTCGGCTTCGACAAAGGTCTGTGCATGCCATTTTCGACTATGTGGTCTCGATGGGTGCATATCCGACTCTGCAAATTTGGGGTTTTCAGCCTACGACTGCAGGTACTGAGGATATCGACACTCCCAGAGTGTTGATTTGTGGCTGTCTACACATCGAAGGACGGCTCACAGTTCTTGGAGGCGTGTCACATACGACACGGGCGCATCTACACACAGACTGTAGGCGACATCCACTAGTTCATCAGGTAGCTTGTGTTTGCTGCTTGATATTCCAGATTTCATTGTGACATTGCAGGTACTTCCACATGGGATGTATTGTCAGAGATGATGTATGTCTGTTGAGGGTTTGCTGGCTGTGAGTCACGCAACAAACAACCGCCGCAGCGGTTACAGCATACAATGGGAAATTTGTGGATGTATGACTTTGTGGGAAGTCTATGTACTGTCAGATTTACTGTAGCCTTTGTTGAGGGTCGAGTGAGGTTTTATTGAGCTGGGGTATTCTCGAATGTTGAGATCCTTTCGGTGATACAGGTCTTGGAGCGATCCCTCGAGCACCCTTAGATAGGCAGCTAGGATGTATTGATTGTGAGTTAGACAGTTGGGATTGCATCTTTGCTTTACTGCCGTTGAGGCATTGTCGCAGTCTATGCTTATAGGACAGTGACAGGACAGTGAGAGACAGTACAGGTGCAGGACAGGTTTACCCGCAGCTTACAGTGTCAGAGAGACAATGTTTTTTGAGCTGTTTTTTGGTCTGTTTTTAGTACACCAGAGCCATTTTACAAAGGAGACTCTGCCAAAATTTCTGCAGAATCTGAAGCTTTCTTGGTTCATTTGACAGGTTGATATTGGTTCAGAGGTCAGTTTACAGGGGAAACTCTGCCGAATTTTTCCCAGAAAAGTAAACTACTGTGAAGCGTAGCTATGGCAAGATCACAGGACACTGCTCTTTACAATATCAAGAAGCTGGATGGAACCAATTTCCCATTGTGGAAGAAGCAGATTTGGCACGTGTTGGTACAAAAGAAGCAAATAAAACCTATAAAGCTCAAGGGGATAACACCAGAAGATATGGACGAAGATGAATGGAGAGAAATGGATGAATTGGCACTTTCTACCATTATGCTGACTTTGGCAGAAAGCGTTTAATTCAATGTAGCAGACGAGATGTCGGCTTATCAAGCATGGTTAAAGCTGAGTGATCTTTATGAGAAGCAGAGTGCAGCTTCACAGGTAAACTGGCTTAAGAAGCTTGTTGACTTGAAGATGAAAGAAGGGACACCTATGTCCAATCATCTGAATGAATTCAACACAATCTATAGTCAGTTGTCAGCTCAAGGTGCCAATTTTGATGAACCTCTTAGAGCTATGTTCCTGTTGATCACATTGCCAGAAAGTTGGGACACTTTTCGCACAGCTTTGAGTAATTCTGCACCTCCAGATGGTTTGAACATAGCAGGTGTAGAAGGAAGTCTGCTTACTAAAGAAACCAATAGAAAGACAATGGACAAAGGCAAAGGAACAGCTTTAGTTGTCAGGGGAAGGACCAAAAAAAAGTACAAAGGTGGAAAGAGGAATCAGTCTCGTAGCCAGTCCCGCAGTGCTAAAGGCAAGAGTGACATAGAATGCTACCATTGTGGCAAGAAGGGTCACATGAAAAGAGACTGCAGAGAATGGAAAGCAGAAAAAGGCAAAGAGAAAGCTGAAGACCATGGTGAGAAGAACAAGTCCTTAGTGAAGATTCAAGAAATAAATGTGACAAACACTGTTGCAGAGGATGACAGTCTAGTGTCAGGAGACATCTACTTCTTGAAGAATACAATGGACTCAGCTCTTCTTACAACATCTGATGGAAATGCATTGAGTGACTGGATTATAGACTCAGGGGCATCACTTCATGTGTCTCCAAACAAGGAGTGGTTTACCTCTTATGTGACCACTAAAGATCATGTTCGGCTAGGCAATGGGCAGACATGTGAGATCTTAGGTGTTGGAGATGTTCAATATAAGTTTCAGAATGGCTCTTCTTTCATGCTGAAGAATGTGAGACATGTTCCCTCAATTACAAAGAGCTTGATCAGCACAGGTTTACTTGATGATGCTGGCTACGTCACCACTTTTGGACAGAACATGTGGAAGATATCCAAGGGTTCTATGACAGTAGCACATGGAGTAAAGTCTGGAGGACTTTACATGATTTATGTATCAAATGTCTCTAAAAATGTAATCAATGTAACCGAGCAGCCGAACGTTTCTTTGTGGCATAGCCGGTTAGGACATATGTCCAAGAAGGGAATGGAAATCTTGTCTCGTTCTGGTTATTTGCCTGGCTTTTCATTTAATGATTTTGAATTCTGTGACCATTGTCTGTATGGTAAGCAAACACAGCAGCCACATAAGCATAGAAGCAGTAGAAGAGATACACAGTTGGCACTTGTTCATAGTGATTTGTGTGGACCTATGCCTAACCTATCTCTCGGGGGAGCTTCTTACTTTATGACATTTATAGATGATTACTCGAGGAAAGTATGGTTTTACTTTCTCAAGCACAAGGATGAAGCGTTTAGTGTTTTCAAAACGTTTGTGACACTTGTGGAGAATCAGAGTGGCAAGAAGCTTAAATGCTTATGCACTGACAATGGTGGAGAGTATGTTTCAAAGGCCTTTCAGGACTTTTGTGAGTCAAAAGGTATAAAACGTGAACTTACTGCTCCTTACAATCCTCCTCAAAATGGTGTTGCTGAGAGGATGAATAGGACCATACAAGAGAACGTTAGAAGTATGTTGTCTAATGCACAGCTGCCAAATGGGTTTTGGGCTGAAGCTGTATCAACAGCTGTTCATCTTGTAAATAGATCTCCTAGCAAGGTTTTGCAGAAGGATTCAGTGCCAGAGATGGTATGGTCAGGCAAAAGCCCTCATACAAGCATCTCAGAGTCTTTGGCTGTGAGGCATATACTCACGTTCCAAAGGAATTTAGGAACAAACTTGAGCCAAAGAGTAGAAAGTGCATCTTTCTAGGCTATGGTAATTCTGGTGAGATAGGGTACAGACTTTGGGATCCCGAATCCAGAAAGGTTGTCCGCAGCAATGATGTTCACTTTAATGAATCCAAATATCATTCTAAACCAGAGAGGGTTGAGGATATTAGAAGAGTTGTCTTCCAAGAAGATGGACCTGCACGTGCAAGACAAAATGTCAGGGCTCAAGAGGAGCAGGGACAGGATAGATTGGAACCACAGGTTGTGGCTGAGCTTGAGCCACCTATTGTGCGTAGATCTGGACGTGTCATGCGACCTCCTAATAGGTTTGTTCCATCTATGAACTATGTCATGTTGACTGATTGCAATGAGACTTCATGTTACAAGGAAGCAGTGCAAATGAAGGACTCCGGGAATTGGCAATTGGCCATGCAGTCAGAGATGACAGCTCTGCATAAAAACCAGACATGGAAGCTAGTTAAATTACCACGGGGCAAAAAGGCTCTACCCTGTAAATGGGTTTACAGGTATAAGATCACCACTCATGATAGTCAGCCAAAGTACAAAGCAAGGCTTGTTGCCAAGGGCTTTAAGCAAGAACAAGGCATTGACTTTGATGAAGTCTTCTCTCCGGTGGTCAAGATGACTACATTGAGATGCTTTCTTGCATTGGTTGCCATATTAGATTTGGTGTTGCACCAAATGGATGTCAAGACAGCGTTCTTGCATGGTGATTTAGATGTGGAAATTTACATGCAGCAGACAGAAGGGTTTGTTGAGAAAGGCAAGGAAGATTGGGTATGCCAGTTGTTAAAGAGTCTTTATGGCTTCAAACAATCACCAAGGGCATGGTACCATAAATTCCACAAGTTTATGCTTTCTCAAGGCTACAAACGTAGTGAGTTCGATCACTATCTATGTACAAAGAAGGCTAAGGATGGCAGTTGGCTGATCCTTATTTTGTATGTGGATGACATGTTGATTGCTGGCAAGCACTTGGAAGAAATTTCAGCTTTGAAGTCAAAGATGGCAAAATCGTTTGACATGAAAGACATGGGTGAGGCAAGTCATATACTTGGTATGCGCATTGAGAGAGATAGATCAAAGAAGTTGATTTGGTTATCTCAAACAGAGTATATTGACAAGGTTTTGCAACGTTTCAATATGGAGAATGGAAAGGCATTGAGTGTTCCATTGCCACCATATGTGAAACTTAGCAAACAAGATTGTCCTGTGTCTGAGGAAGAACAGGCTGAAATGGATAAGATTCCATATGCATATGCAGTGGGTAGTTTGATGTATGCAATGATTGCTACTCGCCCAGACATTGCATTTGCAGTGGGAGTAGTAAGTCAATACATGTCAAACCCAGGCAAGAAACATTGAGAGGCAGTGAAAGGAATATTGAGATACCTGAAAGCTACAAAGAGTATGCATATATGCTATGGGAGTTAGGAGCTAAGTGTAAAGGGTTTTACAGACTCAGATTATGCAGGTGACTTAGACAACCAAAGATCTACGTCAGGGTATGTCTTTACATTGGCTGGTGGAGCAGTATCATGGCGTTCTAGATTACAAGATTGTGTTACTCAGTCTACTACATAGGCTGAATATGTTGCAGCATCAGAGGCATGCAAAGAATCAATTTGGCTTAATCGACTATTAACAGATTTGGGAATCAAAGAAGAGATGCCTGTGTTATATTGTGATAGTCAAAGTGCTATACAATTGGCTCGCAATCCAGTTTATCACTCAAAGACAAAGCATGTGGATGTGACGTATCATTTCATCAGGGAAATGCTCGAGGATAAGCAACTTCAGCTTGTCAAAGTTCACACCATAGAAAATCCTGCTGATCTACTTACAAAAGGACTTCCCTCAGAGAGCTTTGCGCATTTTCGCAAGCAGTTAGGTGTAGGGTAGTACATCACTTCTCTACATCTCTTGTATATTAGCTTGTATAGTAGCTTCCCTCACACTTAAAGTACCACATTGGACTTTAAGTGGGAGGTTGTTGGGGTATAAAGCCCAATGTGGTCGCGCAGGTAAGTGGGCGGGCCGTCAGGTATGTACACATATTCTTTTGTAAAAACCTAATAAGAACTCACTATGCTCTACACATTACAGTAGAGCGAGTTCACCATATCGTCGTGCTCTTCTTCTCGCACTCTCTCTCGCGCGCACTTCCGCTCGTACTCCTTCAAGGTCATTTTTAGGCCTTTCCCCATCAAGTACATCATGTACATCTACATCAGTAATAGGCTGATCTGTAACATTTTCAAAAACCCCCATAGGCAACAAAGTGTCATAAATGTCATGTGAGCTTACATTATTGTCTCTTGTACATGACATCAATTTGGTAAAGAGTGACATCAGCAGGATCGCCAGCATCATGTAGACTCAACAATCAAACTTGTTTCCATGGGAGTGGCAATAGGTTTGCAATCCTCAAGTCCAAATTTACATAGCAATGTCTCTATGTAACTTTTTTGACACAAGGCAATACCACCATCATACTGCTTAAACTGTATACCCAAGTAATGATGCAGCAGCCCCAAATCTTTCATCTTGAAATTAGCATTCAAATCAGCCTTAAATTCAGCAGTATGTCTCTCATGTGGTCCAGTGATCAACAAATCATCGACATAAAGAAGCACAATGAGAAGTACATCACCCTCATGATTTACATACAATGTGATTTCTGTTGGACTATTATGAAAGCCTCGTTTGACCAAATGAGTGTCAGCTTTCTCATACCAAGCATGAGGAGATTGCTTCAACCCATACAAAGCCTTCTTACATCTGCACACTCTGTCCTCTTGTCCTTTTGTGACAAAACCGCAAGGCTATGTTACATAAACTTCCTCAAATATGTCACCATTCAAGAAAGTAGTAACAATGTCTGATTGATGTACATCCCAACCAAAATGAGATGCCAATGCACATAGAAAATGCACAATAGTCATACGATAACTGGGAGAAAAAGTCTCTTCATAATCTATGCCTTTTTGCTATGCATAACCCTTTGCAACAAGGTGAGCCTTATGTCGATCGATCTCACCATCTGGCTTGCGTTTCAACTTATAAACCCACGTTGTACCAATGGCCTTTTTTCCAGGAGGCAAATCACATAAAGTCCATGTGTCATTTTCTATAAGTGCATCATATTCTGATTGCATGGAAACCATCCAATTTTCTGAATTCTGTGCTTCATCAAAGAATAGAGGCTCCTCAACACCATGTAAGCTAGACACAACCAAAGCATAACAATCTGATGCATAAGATGCATGGGAAGAGCCTGAACGAGTACGACTAGACAAAGGTGCATCCAATTTACTGTCACGCAAAGTGTGCACCACCCATTTCGCATACCTCTAGCCTGCTTATTTTCAGCCCTTTCCTCATCAAGTACATCATGAACATCTGCATCAGTAATAGGCTGATCTGTAACATTTTCAAAAACAACCATAGGCTGTAGATTTGCCTCATTGGAACTTACATTCGTATTTCCACCACTGAAAAGAGGCAACAAAGTGTCATAAATGTCCTGTGAGCTTACATTACTGTCTCTAGTACATGACAGCAAAGGCTGAACAGAATCTTCCACAAACACTACATCCCGTGAAACCAGAATACGTTTTGTTTGCGGATGATACAAACTGTAACGTTTGCTTTCAGCACTATAACCAACAAAAATACATTTGACAGCCTTATCATCCAATTTTCTGCGCTACACTTGTGGCACCAAAGCATATGCCAAACAACCAAAAACACGCATGTGCTTCAATAGAAGTCTTTCTATCATGCCATGCTTCATGTGGAGTAATAGACTGCAAAGCTTTCGTAGGACACCTGTTAAGTACATAAGTGGCACACATGATGGCCTCAAGCCAAAAAGAATGCGGCAAAGCTTGACTTTTGACTATACATTATGCCATTTCCATTAGTGACCTATTTTTCCTCTCAGCAACACCATTTTGCTGAGGTGTATAAGGAACTGTACATTGGTGTTTTATACCACGACTAGCCAGAAATGCATTAAATTCATGAGACATATACTCCCCCCCTCGATCCGAACGGAGGGTGCCCCTAGTACATTTCGAGACATTTTCAGCCATAGGCAGAAATTGTTTGAAGCACATAAAAACTTCGGACTTCGCTTTAAGCGGAAATACCCATGCATGCCTGGAGTAATCATCAATGAAAGTCACGAAGTACAGGTAATTGCCCAAGGACGGAGTTTGCATGGGCCCACAAACATCACTATGCACCAGCTGCAACCTGCATGTATCCCTAACTGAACCATCCTTTGGAAACTTAGAACGCTGCATTTTACCCAGAATACAGCCTTCACAAACATGTTTGACAGTTGCTTCAAGAGGCGGCAAAGAAGCAACCATATCAGATTTCTGCAAACGCAGCAAACTGGCAAAATTCAGATGACCAAAACGTGCATGCCAAAGTTTTGCATCTAAAATATCCCTTGAATCTGCAATAGCATTTGCAAAATTTTTTCCACACTTGTCATACAAAGTGAGCTTATACAGCCCACGGCACAAAAGCCCAGATACAACAATTTCATCACCAAAACTAAGATCATGAACTGTACATCTGTCATCCACAAATTTGACTACAAGTCCAAGTCTAGCAAGTGCGGATACAGACAAGAGATTCTTCTTGATCCCAGGTACATAAAGTGCATCAACAAGTGTGAAGGAGCTACCATTAGCGGCAGTGAGCACAATCTTTCCAACTCCCTGAACTAGATAAGAGGCGTTGTTGGCACAAGTGACTGAATTCCCATAAGGGACAGACTCGAGAGAGGTAAACAATTCACGATGTGAGGTAATGTGATTTGTAGCACCACTGTCGAAATACCACACATGTGAATCTGTAGCAACTGACAAGCATGCATCATGGACAACACGATTGTAAGTGCACTCTGCGCTAAAAGCCCATTCTACATCAACATCATCATTACAGTCTCCTTTCACAGAAGACTCAACAATCGCTGCATTTGTAGTGGAACCCGCATTTGCAGTGGAACCACCCTCTTTCTTCTTAGCCTCTTTGGCCTTCAACTTAGGACACGACTTGATCAAGTGATCATTGGCTTTACAATAATGGTAACGCATCTTCTTTTTGCCCTTATCACCATAATTTCCAAACGAATTGCTGCCAGCAGAAGCATTAGGAACAGAATTTTTGCCACTCGCAGCAGAACCATAAGAAGTGGCTGCATTGTTGTTACCACCCTTTCTTTGAGAAGTAATAAAATCCTGTTCAACTGCACGCTTTCTAGTCCTGTTTTTTCTGGAAAGTGACTCTTGCAACAGCAATGTGCATAATGCATCAAACTTGACAACTTCTGGATTTCCTTGGGTCATAAGTCTCCAAGTACTAGCAAAAGTCTAGTAAGAATCTGGTAAGGCATCAAGAACAGTCTGCACAAGGGAACTATCTGAAATAACTTCACCTGCAGAAATAAGTTGCTCATTGATATCCTTGACACTAGCAAGGAAAGTGTCCATATCATCTTCCTCATGCATAATCTTCGACTCCAACTCTTTACGCAACAAAGCAATTTTAGCCTCATTGTGGCTTGCATAAAGACCTGCTAGAATATCCCAAGCCTGTTTTGCATATTTTGCTGAACGGATGTGAGGAACAATGGTGCGCTTCACAGACAACGCAATCAATGCATGAGCCTACGCATCCTTAACATCCCAATGAGCTTGTTTTGCCGTAGGCAAAACAACTCTAAGAGCTGCAATCCTTGCAGTAAGACCTGCAACATCCTCAACATCGCCTACATCCTCAGAACCAGGACGTACATCAATGCCCTGCACAATGTTCCAGACACCCTTTGACACAAGAACATGTTGCATCATATAAGCCCACATAGGGTAGTTGTCCCCATCCAACCTGTCCTCAACAGTAGCAAACATCTTGAACACATCTGTGTTGTTGTTGTCAGCCATGGTAAATAAATGCTACACCTGATGTGAAAACTACCCGAAAATAGGAGAAACGGAGCGAGAACAACCTGTGCTATATAGCACAAACCGTAGAAGACTTAAAGGAGCCTGTTATGCTGAAAACGGCACTGACAAAAATTCTACACAAAATGACGAAATAGCCTGTGCAGTATAATCTGTGGTGGAAATGGAGGCCGAAATGAGCAGCTGGCGACTAAGCCCGGGAGGACGTGACCTGCTCTGATACCAATTGTTGGAATTAGGGTTGCAGAGAAATGCACACAGCTTGGAGAAGATGAAGGAAGCTCAAGGCACACAATAGAGAGTGTGTTACTTAGTGTGCAATGGAAAGATAGATAGCCCTAGAGTGATGGGCGTATATACAATGCACGGGGGAAAAAACCTCCTAAGGAGGGAAAAAATGCCCCAGCGGTCCTAGAGTGTTCACACACATCACTACCACATGTATATGGTAACATTGATAAGAGTGTCAATCTCACCAAAGTGAACTTAGAGAGCTACTCATACTACAATAAAAGCAAATCAATTTCTTCCTAGTCAAAGAATCAGTATGCGTCCAATCTCACTGCTATAGCTCATCACCCTTTTCAACATCCAAACGAATCCAGAATGCAACAAAACTTAAGGAGAGGTATTACAACGCCTAGGGGCACAATTCTATCAAGTTCTGCAACCATCTAGGAAGGTATATAAATCACGATCCATCACAAAAAATGTGCAAAAAACTGAAATAAAACTATACAAAAAGGTCCCCCTTAAGTGTAGAAACACTTATCGAAGGTCAAAACATCAAAAAACAACCATTTAAGACCTCAAATCAGTGCATTTAGCTCACAAATAATGTGTCACTAACCACAACAGAATTGAGAATGGTTACACTTAAATTGTAGAGCAAGAGACAAGGAACACAATGTGCTTTTTGGAAATGAATTTTGATTACCAGTCCAGGAGAAAAGTGGATTACAAATTGTAGCAGCAAGAGGCTTCTCACAATGAACGTTCAAAACTCCTTAAAACTAATGATTGTGTGTTAGTCAAAAACTAAGGGTTTTGACTGAAGACCTAAGGGGACTTCCCCATGGCTATTTGGCCACTTACAAGGGGTGTAGACTCAGAGAGGTTAAGGGGGTATGACAAAATATATTACAATTCAGAATCCTCATTAGCTGAATTACACTTCTTCTTTCAAAAAAATGAGCGAGTACTACAAGGTTTGGTATACATCCACCTCTTGTGTGTCGGTCCGCTATGTCCACCAAACAATTAGAAAAATTAAAAAGGCCTACAAGATGGGTTTATATAAGAAACGGAAAGGGTGTCTTAGGATGACCTTAATGTAAGGAGTAGAATTTGACAAATTAAGGTAGGATTAATAAGGGAGGTGATGTACCAATCAACCCCACAAAATATGGATCGAGCCCTCTTTTACATGTGCTACCTACCAAATGTAATCTCACAGTAAAACGAGAGAAGGCTCTTGATCCCAAACAATATGAAACAATGAAGACCATGGGTAGCAACACTCGTGACACACTTGTTCCTTTTTTTTAAAAAAAAACTTCTTTTTGGTTGCCATTCTTGCTTTGGCTGAGGGGTGGGGAGCAGTACGGAATCTAAAGAAAATAAACGTTTTTGCAAGTGGTTATGGTTTACGGTTTTGAAAGGTTTAGATTGTTTTTATTGCTAGTTAAAGGCATGCTACCATTTTTTTTAATGATACTGCTCAATTGAATTAAATAAGGTGGAAGCACAAAAGCCTCTAGGGAAGGGAGAGAGGCTGACCATTCCATACAAATCACAACATCAAAATAGGTAGGGTGAGTATAGAGTACAAAACATAGGAGACCAAAGTTCTTGGTAAGAGACTAGGCATAAGGCATAAGGCCTTGGGGTTTTTTTAACTACCCCTAGAATGCACGTTATATAGGGGGACTCTCAACTCTACCTTCCCAAAATTGTAGAAAAGATCGTGCTCAGACTTTCAGCTTAAAGTATTGGCTACAATACCATAGCTACATTTATGATATCGTTAAGAGCCTTTTGACCGTTCAAATCATTTTAAGTGGTAAACCATTTAATGCTCTCATGGTCAAATACAATCTCAAACTTTTGCACCATATAAATAATGCCTCCTCTTGCAAAGGAAAAGTATAATGTCATATAGCTCGTACTTGTGCGCAAAGTAATTTTCTTGAGCAAGATATAATTTTTTACTTTCAAATACAACTAGTCTACCGTTTTGATGTACTGTCGCATCAATGGTGTTACTGCTAGCATGAGTCTCCAAAATAAAATTCTTTGTTGGATCAATAATGTTCAATAGAGTAGCAATAGCTAAAGCTGTATTAAGCATGTTAAAGCTACTCTATTGATGTGCTTGCCAGGTAAATGATGACCTTGACCCTTCAATTGGTTATTCATAAGCACAACTATCTTTGCATAATTCTGAATAAACTTTTGATAATAGGTAGCCATGCATGAAAAATTTAAAGCTCTTACAAATTTTTTCGAGAATCACATTTCAAAATATCTTTGACTTTACTAGGGTCCTTCTTCACAACCTCGTTGAAATAATATGGCCAAGATACTACACTTCTCTTTGCATCAAAGCACATTTGATCTTCTTGGCATATAAGGCATGTTGTCTAAGCATAGCATTGAACTATTGGGGTGTGTGCTATATTTAGCACATTTGATCTTCTTGTCATATAAGTCATGTTGTCTAAGAATATCATAAACCTATTGGGGTGTTTGCCATATTGAGCACTCCTAGTCCACCATGGGAGTCTACTCCACCTACAAACCTAGAAACAACCTACACTAGATGGTACCTAGAATCTTAGTGACATCACTGATTTTGCAAGCACAAGGTGCTCTGCTACACCTATATAAGATCCCATTTGTGAACACTTCAAATACCTCTTTTTGAGCCACATTGTAAACAATATTTGCATCTAGTTTATCATTAATCCATCTCATGTTTTTTCATTAATATTTGCATTGAGTGTTTCTTAATCTCTTGCAATTATATCTCTACACTCATAATAAATAGGATCCTAGACCTTCCACCATAGCCTAGGCCCCTTCAATTGGTATAAGAGTTTAAATTAGATTAGTATCTCCTAATCTAGATTAAATCCTAGGCATCTTAATTTCCCCTATGCTAGATTGGCTAAGCACACTCTCTCTTCCTTAGATTGGTTGAATAAAACTCCCTTGCATTGTTTAACCTTGGATAATTTTGCATTGCTTTATTACTAGCTTTTATAATAAGCGCTAACATATTTCTTGAAAACCCGCTTGCTAATCATTTCACTAATCAAGCTTAGTGTTTGAGAGTGGAGACCCTTTTATGCTCTACTTTTCCTTGCGGTCAAAATTCAGATTCAAAGCTTCACACTTACATATGTTTTTGTAGAGATAAGGCTACTTGACAAGAGCTTTCATTACATCTATCAAGCTCTTGATTTGGAGGTGGTTTGCACATTGAAATGCTATCTAGAATTTGTTGTAGTTTAACCATTTGTCTTTGAAGGTCAAGGACACACAAGGCTACAAGGCCAAGTGGTCAGCCCAAACATCCTAAATGTGGGTCATGGAAGTCTTGGGCTCAATTCTTGTGCTTGGAATATCAAAGGACTTGGGGTAGATCTCAAGATTTTGGTAATTTGTGCTTAATACCTAGGATGGATCCAAATGGACTCATGACTGGAAAAAGATGGTACACTATTTTTTGGAGCTTTAGTCATTCATATTTGTCCATAGGGCATCAAAATCCCAACTAGTTACATTATTTTTGGAGCTTTTAGTCATTCATATTCGTCCATAGGGCATCAAATTTCCGACTAGTTAGACACTCCCATGTCAATAAACAAGGAGCACAACTAGCCACTTTATTCGGTTATAAATGGACCCCAATGTCCCTTCAAACCCGTCTCATTTGCTCAATTAGGTCCATTGACTCTCATTCCCACACTGGTCTTTTTTTCAAGAAAAAATCCTTCCATTAGTTGATAAAATTGCCCATGGGGCTACAACCACCTCTGCACAAGAGGTCTAAATCATCAGCAAGGGGAGACTCTCTCAATGAGAAACAAAATATGTACAATGGGGGCTAAGTCAAGAAATGGGAGGAGGAAAGAGCCACATATGTGGGCGGCAGTGCCTTCTGGGTGCACCCTACATCATGGAGAAGAAAGTCCATGGGCACCAGAGTTGATGTTTGAGGATAAATCAAACGGGCGCCCAACTGGTCGGACATGTAGCCGGACACCACATTTGTAGTCTATTATTTTGTCCGAGCTAGTATAGTGATACTCTGTGTAAATCTTGATTCCAGAGTAATGGATCAATTCCCTGAGTTGTAATGCTGTAATGATATTTGTAAAGGTCCGTGTGAGCCGGCCACTGGCCATTTAGAATTCCCTAGATATAAATGTCAATAACCTTAATGTGAAATGACGCTTATCTTTAGAAGAAGAAGGGAGCTCAAAAAACGTACGCTCAAGCTACGAGCTGCTCCAATTTGTAATCGATGCAACTAATGAATGGGTAATCAATTTTCAAATCCAAAAGTTTCATTGTGTTCCTCTCTCTTTGCTCTTTAATTTAAGTGTAAGCATTGTCAGTTTTGTTGTGGTTCACAACTACGCGTCTGTGAAGCTATAATTGCAAATTTGAGTGCTTAAATTGCTGTTTTTAGTCATTTTGACCATAGGAGAGTGTTCTTAGACCATAGGACAACAATTCTGGATAGTTCTATTGCAGTTTTCAGGACCTTTTTCATGATGGATCGTGATTTTGGTACCTTGTTGGTAGACTTGCTAGGATAGTGCCCCTATATGTCCTAGACCTCCTCCTAAAGTTTCGTTGCATTTCGAATCGGTTCGAGTGCCGAAATGGCGTGATGACCTAGAGCTGTGAGAAAGGACATAGGCAGATTTCCGTAATCATTGAGTGTTGGTTTGCTTGTAGAGTTGTTGTGTTTGCTTGTTAAGGTTCACTTCATGAGATTGACGATCTCATAGAGTCTCCGTGCCCCATCCGAGTCACTTTCCCTAAGTATGGACATTATGTTAGTGCCAGAAAGCTATGCTGCAGACGTCCGTCGCGGCGACCCGCTAACATTGGCGTCGTTGCCAGGGATATGATCCTTAGATGGTGAGTGACCTAGTGCATATTTAGAGGGTTCTTTTTCTAAAGATTTGTCTCTCCATTCCATTTACACTTTAGCAGTGAAGCAGCTAGACATGGGGTTTAGTGCTTGATAGAGTCTATAAGTAGAGGACTTGCTAGATCGATTCTTGAGAAAAAAAGAGGGTTGTGAGTGAGATAGCCAAAAGCATTTCATTCTTCGATTTTTTCTATGCTTTTAGAGTGCTGTTTTGTTTTCCGTTTTGACTTTATTTTGTACCGTTCTGTTTATTTTTGTTTCATGATTCATTTTAGTACTTAGGAGTAGGGTAAGGAGAAACTACCACCATCAAATTTAGGCTAGAAGATTGAGGGTACAAAGGGTGAAAACCATATTTTAGCCAAAATGACCATAACTCTGAAATTCTAAAAATTTGATGGTAGAGACCTCAAAAGTGATCCAAATTCAAAAAATTGTGGATCAAGGGCATCAACATACTCTCTAGAATCAATCTGGACAGTTGGGCAAGAATATGTGGAGGAACATGGATCGGGATCCATGTATCCCGGAGACCATTTTTGGTGAAAAGTGATCAGTGACACCGTTGTTAACCCTCACGGCTCAGGGACACCATGTCACCTACGACGGACGTTGTATTATTTACTTGGTAGAGTCAGGTACCCGGCTTGTTGGTTCAATAGGAAAAGGGTAAGAGTGATCACCGATGAGAGGCGCACTCTAACTAGAATATTCAAGGGATTAGTTGGGTAAGCATGGGCGCCCAAGTGTGAATGGTGCGAGCTCATATAAAAGTCAAGTAAACCTAAAATTCAGTTATTTTCTCATTTGTGCAATTGAAGAGTGCTCTTGCTCCATCTCCATCTTCTTCTTCTTCATCTCCTTGTGTGTGTGTGTGTGTGTGTGTGTGTGAGAGAGAGAGAGAGAGAGAGAGAGCGAGAGAGAGAGAGAGAGAGAGAGAGTGCGATCGAACATTGCGGCGGCATGACGATGGCAAGGTGGTTGAGCGCGGTGTATCGACGTCTCCCTCTTCTTCGCGGTGAGAAATCCTCCACGACAGGAAGCGTAGAGCGGTGAGTGACACACCAATGCCATCTTTGAGCTTACTAGTTTAGGCTTGTTGTGTGCTTGGAGCCATTTGTGGCTTGCACACGGTGTATCGGTAAGTTCCTTGCATTGACACGTGTAATATATGCACACATTTTTGGTGCCGCTGCCGGGGAATGCCATACACTAAGCTTGAATGGCACTCTGTGCTTCTTTGGTGGTGCAATTTCAATTGTAGGTAAGGTAAGGAAGGAGGGTGTGTGTGTTGAGAAGAAGGATTTTGTGTTACTACTGTGTATTTTTTTTGTTAATGGAGTTTTCAAAGGTACTGTGTTTTTCTTTGTGTAAGGTGTTAGTATTAAGGTTGTTAGTTCTGTGTAATGTAATGTACAGTAAGTAGGAAGTAGATCTGTGAGAGCTAATAGAGTGTTTTAGTGTGTAGCAGTAGGTGTATTAGTTGAAAGTAGGTAGGTAGAGTGTGTGTGTGCTCTCGCGCAGGCCGCGGCGACCTTATCCTTTTATATTTTAAAAAAAATAAAAAAATAAAAAAAAATTAAATGTAGGACCAGGATCGAAAATATCTCCCACACCCAAGCCCAAGCTCACGCTCAGGCCTAGGCTTCAGTCGCCTTTTAAAATTACGAATTTTAGCTTGACACGTAGCTAAAAATCGTTTTTTTGAGGACCAACGGAACTTCAGATGCCCGAAAATTGTGATGTAAAGCACACAACAACCCTCTAAGTGATACGCTCGTTTTGAGCTATCACACACTTTAATTAAAAAAATGTGATCATTAAAAAACATTAAAAAAACGAGTGAAAACGTACACCTAAAAAAGGTAAGCGGTTAAGCTTCGAGGTTATTCTCCGCAACGCTTGTAGGTTGTCAAAGGCACATACATCTGCGCTTTGTGCGTGCGCTAGAGACGGAGCAACTAGAGAGAATTTTGACTTACGCGAGTTCTCAATATCCACCTACTTTAGGTTCCGGGCCCTCGGCGGGGATCCAAGGTAGTACAAACCAAGACCCGAACATAGCGGCTAGTGACTCTTCCTCTGACTATGACGTCATGGAGGGTTTCCCAATGCCTAATACCGATAGCTCAAGCCAAGACATGCATGCCACGGTCCGGGCCGAGCGTGCTTAGCTGCTTGAAGGAAACCTTTAGTAGAGCCACTCACTCCGAACATGTAGCTAATGATGTAAATGAGGGGGGTGGGGAAGTAAATTCTCCATTCGTAACCAAAGTAGACCCTATACCCTTAGAGAATGTGCACGTGAATACTTCATTCACTGCACCTCCTAACTCTTCAGAGTTATTTCCCTTCGAGGTCATATTACCCGATGGTAGAAGCCTTGCCGAAGTGCAAGAGGTTGAGCGATATATCCTTGCGCAAGGGAAAAGGAAGTCGAGATCTTGCACAAGGCAAAGCAACGAAGAGACTCAAAAGCGAAAGCCCCTATGTCAATATCCTTGCTAAGAGAGAAATCAAGTGCTCCTGACTTAGCAACTGCTAAGGGCCAACCCCTAGAAAGCAACATTACATCTAGCTCAAAGGACACCCCTAGCACCTCAATCCTAGATGGAGCATTCTTAAATGAGAACTGGGAGTACAAACTACAAACTGAAACTCTGACTGACCTATACACAGGTCACACCTATCACGTGGGTTGGTTAGATGTCCTACAATCCACAATGGGCGCTACTAGTGTGGAGGATCAACAACAGAGTTTGTGAGGTCATCCATAGGGTCATTGAGTTAGAGAGACAGAACAAGGGGATCAACATGCCTTCAACAGGTCTCATGAGATTCTTGGATACAAGAAAGGCTAAACAACCGACCTTATTGCAAATGGAGACTCCCTCGGTAAGTCCAATGGATCCCCCATATGTTGTTTCGCCAGGGGTCTCAGTGCAATCTGAGCCCACAAGTGATAGCTTCACCTTTCCAAGTCTAGCTCATCTTTCCCTTGATGACACCACGGCTACCATGCCTACCCCAATGATGGGCATGCCGAGAAACACACCATGGACCTCATTTGTTAGTAAAACACCACTACATGGTAGCTCAATGCCTACAACAGTACCTACAAGTGTGTACCAATCGTATGCACCTATGGGTCATCGCACTCATGTAGTCCCTACTCCTCCCATTGTTTCCAATCCCTATGCTTCACAACCACAACACCCAAGTTCTTATTTCCATGGGACCATACCGGCTAGCATTAGCATGTCACATCCGACATCTGCTATGCCTAGGGCCACACATATGATCTTTGGGCCACCACATGGCACAACATCATACCAAACGTGGAACCCAAGGGCTTCCTATACGCCAAGCCCAATGCCAATACCTACTCCACATGTAGTCTCTGGAGCGCCTTCACCCACGATGCCTGCTCACTTAGGTGACTTGGCAACATTTTCTCAAGCTATCAGTCAATCTATTGCTGAGAATATGCGTAACAGGCTTGATAGAGAGCCTAGAAGTAGGGCAGTACAAATAGCCAAGCTCACACAAAAATTTAATGGAGATGAGGATTTGAGAAAGCATATCGAAGTGTTTGAACAAATATGCGATTCTCGAGGAGAACACAATGATCTACATAAGAGGAATTCTTTAAGCCCAACCTTAAGTGGGAAGGCAAGGGATTGGTATAGAACCCTAAGGGTGGAAGAAAAAATGATTTACCCTACTCTTAGGAGACTGTTCTTGAAAGAATACATATGAGAGGAAGTGCTTTGGGGTGTAGCCTCTCAGCTCCAGAAAGCCCAACGAGAGGAAGGAGAGTCGGTGAGAGAATTCTCATTGTAACCCAAATGAGCGCTTCAACCTAAACCAATTGCTTGATAGATTCAATAGGGGATTACGACATGAGGATATCTACAATGGCCTAGTCATTCGAGGTATCACCACTTGGGAAGCAGTCACCACCAATGCGATCCAATTGGAGGATAACTTAATGATTCAACGCAAAAGAGTGTCTGTTGAGACTAAATCTATTAGCTCGCAAGCATCGGGGCATCAACCAATGACCTTAAAGCCTATTGCTAAGGAGCCAAAGATATATGAGATGACTTTAGGAGATCTCACCAAGGCTATTCAAGAGAGTCTTAGAGACAATTGTGCTCCGCAAAACAATCATATGTATCTAAGAAGGGAGCAACAATGGTGCTTATTATGCTATGGACCGCATAGTACCAGTGAATGCCCTACTTTTAGAGTAAAATTCAATGGGAATTGCAATGCCTATGGGAGGTATGGTCATCAAGCTAAGGATTGCATAGTATTTAAGCGCGCGATGGCGAATAAACCAACCTTAGCATGGACAGACACACCTCGAGTGCCTGCATTGATGCCGGCCCCACCTCTTGAACAAACAGCACAACACATGGCCCCTAGGGCCCAAAATGTTGTTGAAACAACACCCTTACCACCTCCAGTGCTAGGACCGCAACCACCACATCCGAGAATCACTTATGTGAATCAAGTGGGTTGTGAGTCATCTATTGCTTGTTTGGAAGGCTGTGAGGAGAATATAGATCCTAATATTGCCTATGGGATGGAAGTTCTTGAAGAAAGTCCACAATACTACATGGAGGACTATTGGGGACAAGTCAAACGTGTATATCAATTAGCTGCTCTTGTGGCAAGAGGCCAAAATATCAATTACACTACTAAGAGACCACCTCTTCAATGCTATGAGTGTGGAGGTTCACATCGGGTAGCCGAGTGTCCTATTAGGCTACAAAAGAATGCCACACTAATGCAAACCAATCAAGCAAGCATGTCTACAATGCCAATACTCATGTGTAATCGATGTGGCATCGATCATTTGATTGCCCAATGTCCAAATAATCCAAATTCACCGAAGATCACGCCATTAAACTTGATTGAAGTTACCGAGGAGCCATCACAAAGTACACCTATCGTACCAGTAAATGTACTCACACGATCGATGCTCCAAAAACAAAATTATATTCTTGAGGAAAGAGACACGACATCAATTGCCCACTCTCAGAAAAAGAAGAAAACACAAAGAAAGAGATCGCAAAAAGCAGGGAAGTCGGACCCCAGTTCAAAGACCAACATAGGGACTCGTGACGACCCCATATATATGAACGACGCTGAAGAAGATTCTGATTCAGGTGAAACCATGGAGACCAAAACAACCACTAAGATAGAAACCAACAAGAAAGATCTTCATGAGCCACAATGGCCAGGATCCTAGAAGA
The DNA here is from genome assembly GCF_014529385.1 of Adiantum capillus-veneris. NCBI lineage: Eukaryota > Viridiplantae > Streptophyta > Polypodiopsida > Polypodiales > Pteridaceae > Adiantum > Adiantum capillus-veneris. The sequence goes on from NC_140948.1 coordinate 153,691,046, forward strand.
AGATAGGAACCTATCCAAAACCTATAGAGGAGATTGAGCGAGTCAAGCAATTAAGGAGTTTGGTAGAAGATACCCAAAGGGATCTAGAACCAGCACCTAGGCAGATCCAGATTACAGACACCGTGTTTCCTACGCAACAACAACCTCACCAAGTCCATAGACCCTTAGCCATACCTAGTGTCATCCAAGAAGAAAGTGACTTAAAGTCATAGGAAAGTGGACGTACTCACTTCTCGATGGAAAGAATGTTTACAGAGGGACTACTTGATCCTATCGAAGAAATGGAGATCCCATCTTCCCCATGTCAAGGGACTGAAGCCAAAAAGGTGCCGTTAAACATTTCCAAATTGATGAATTTCATGTCTTCAGAAGTTAAAACCACCATCATGTCCAAACTATATAAAGACCCTGAGCTAGTCTCAGCTCTTCGAGCCTTCCTCAATGGAGAACTAAAGTTTGGGCTACCGCAATTTGCACAGATGGATGGAGTTGAGGAGATGCCAATAGAGGAGGAACACTTAAATCCACAACCCAACCTAGATGAGAACCTTGTTATAGAAATACCTATTAACAAGTTGAGACAATACTTTGAGGGTGATGAAACCAATGCGACCATACCAATCACTACTAAGGTATTAACTGTGAAGGGAATCCTTGATGGTGGCGTTAGGGTTAGCACTGTGGCTAAAAATTGTTGGGAAACTATGGGAAGACCTCACCTTGCAACCACAACCATAGTAGTGAAGATGGCCAATGGGTCTATTGTTAAACCTATTGGGATGCTAGAAGATCTTAAGATCAAGGTCTTTGGACATAAAATAAGGATTACCTTCATTGTTATGGATTTATCCAAGCACACTATGCCATCGGAGATGATCTTAGGACGTCCTTTCATGGGGGAAGAAAAAATGGTGCATGACTGGTCTAAAAACCATGTCTACTTGCAGTTCCAAGATTCTGTCATTCGAGTGGATCTTGTTACTGGTCAAGCACATCCTCTAGGAAACAAGTTTATAATTGATCATAGATCTGACACAACAGTTAACTCGGCCCCATTGCAGTATTGTTACACGTGTAAAGCGAACACTGATATTGGGGAAGATTCTCCTTATATGGATGTACTACCTGGGATGACTGAGTCGGACAATGTGGATTGGGTCCACCTAGTAGCAACCATAGACACTTGGGAAAATAGAGGGAAGACCTGAGTAACACCTGAGGGGGATGAAATTCCACCACTTGTACCCTTAAATATGCTAGAAGCAATGCATATAGGTTTTGATAACCTACAAGATGAAGGTTTGACTAGCATTGGAACCAGTAGCGCCTCACAAGACTATAGCCCACACGATTTGGGGTTAAAATCATCAATTGAAATTGACTTTGAGGATGAATAATCTGAGTTAAATCTTAGTGCAAATATGGGACAAACCATTCAGGGCCCAGTGGTAACCTAGATGACAATCTATCCAAGGGAGCAAAAGACACAAGTAGTGATTCATCTAGTGACTCTTCACTAGAGATCGAGCCGTAATCGAGAATTAAACAAAAAGATTAAGAGATATAAGAGGTGACGATATCGAGAAAATGTGCATGCTAGAATAAATGAAAAGAAATCTACCGCAGAATGGATTAATTATATAGGGGCATGTGATGTTCATGGAAAGTTGGTAGATAACTGGGGTGAATACCTTCAAAGCGTTATGTGGTGTAGTCCACAACCCATTGACATCACACAACCAGAGGCTATAGAGATGCCAAAGTTGAGCCTTTATAACCGAATTTGGAGTGTTCGCATTTCATGTTATGGCTTTTGGTTTAACCAATGGCCTTGCTACCTTTCAAAGATTAATAAACACTGCCTTTAGCGAATATCTGAGGGAGTTTTGTGAAGCTTTCTTAGATGACCTTTGTGTTTATTCCTCTTGGAAAGAACATCTATCATGCTTATGAAAAGTGTTTGAGAAGTGTAGATTGTATCGCATCTCCTTAAACCCTTTCAAATGCCAATTTTGGGTTAAACATGGAGTCATTTTAGGGCATATAGTGTCCAAAACTGGGATCTCTACAGATGAGAGCAAAATTAAAGCCATTGCTGACTTGCCACCACCTACAAACTATAAAGGAGTTCAAAAGATCATGGGCCATGTTGGTTATTACTGACGGTTTATTTTAAAATTTGCCGAGATAGCTCGTTCTTTGTACAAGCTTCTTATTGATTTCCAATGGACTACGGAGTGTGACCATGCTTATGAGTCATTGAAAAAGACCTTGAATAGCACTCCTATTCTACGAGTGCCCGATTTGAATGTAATTTTTCATGTGCATATTGATGCATCAAACTTTGCTATTGGGTGTATTCTAGCTCAACCAGGAGAACATAAACTAGACTATCCCATTAGCTTTGCAAGTCGTCAATTGAATGATGCCGAGAGAAACTACACCACTATAGAGCGAGAAGGTTTAGGTATGATTTACGCAGTGAAGAAATTTTGCTACTGCCTTCTGACCAACAAATTTGTGTTCTATGTTGATCATCAAGCCTTGTTGTATCTAGTAAATAAACCTTGTTCCATGGGAAGAATTACACGATGGTTTTTTTTTCTCCTTGAGTTTGATTTTACCGTTGTGGTGAGACTTGGTAAAAGACATGTTATGGTGGATCATTCGTCGATGATGAGTTGCCCGATACTTCTCTATTCCTAGTAGAAACCATACCTGAATGGAGTGAGAAGATTGTGAACTTTCTAGTTAATGGTTTTCCACCCAAAGAGCTTCGTAAAGACATAGCTCAAAAACTGTTAATAGAATGTGAACCTTACTCTCTCATTGCAGGAACTCTCTACAGGCTAGGGAAGGATGATATTCTTAGACGTTGTACCAAGTTTATCTTTGAGAACATTATTACAAGATTTGGTTGTCCCTTGAGATTGTGAGTGACAATGGTACTCATTTTATAAATGGTGTAATAAAAGAACTGACTACCAACTATATGATAGCTCACCATAAGTCCACACCTTATTATCCACAAGCAAATGGCCAAGCTAAGAGCACCAACAAGACCTTAATCTTTATCTTAACCAAAACGGTGGAAGCTCATCGCATAGATTGGGAGTTAAATCTTACATCAGCTCTATGGGCTTATCGTACCATGTACAAAGTTGCAATTAACTGCACACCATTCAAGATGGTGTATGGCCAAGAAGCAGTTATGCCATGGGAGTTTGTCATTCCTAGTCTTCGGTAGCTTCTCAAGAAGGTTGGGATGGTAACCCCTCAGTTGAGAGATTATATATCCTTGAAAGGCTAGATAAAGAGAGGTAATTAGCCGTGCAAAATGCACTTGTGGAGAATTATAGGAGGAAGAAATGGTTTGGCCGTCATCTAAAGAACAAAGATATCAATGTTGGTGATAAAGTCCTTATGTATGGAGTGCGTAACGAAAAGAAAAAGTTGAAATATACGGGAAAAGGACCATATAGAGTATGTGAGATCACCCCACAAGGAACCATTCATGTGGAGACTCTTGATGGAGTTTAAACCATTGGATTCCTCAGTGGGAGAAAATTTAAAAGATACTATGATCCTTTAAGCCAAGAGGAGATACCTGCCATCCATACAAAAAAGGTAGCCAAGGCACAAATAGAATTGAAGAAGATACAAGCTCAACATGAGGCTAAGGAGCGACAACAACGCATAAGACGAAAACGAGAGGCTAACCTTGGAGTCACACATGCATTCCACGTTCAAACCGATGAGGATTGGTTGGATGCTGACACACCTCTACGATACCCTATTGAGCTAAACAACACCTATGGAAAAGTGCTATATAATGCCTTATTGGATACGGGTGCTAAATATAATCTGCTATCATATGGGGTGTGGTGTCAGTTAGGGAAGCCACCTCTATCCAAGAGTATTATCCAATTCAAGGATGTCAAGAAGAAAAAAACTTCGATTTTTGGAATCTGGCACACTTCTGTCAGTTATGACAATGGGGTTGTAGCTCAAGACTTTTTGGTCATGCCTGTTGGAACTATGGAGGGTAATATAAATCTAGGATGCACGTAGATGATAGCCACCAAATGCACTATTGATTGTGGGACAGGGGGTGTCACAACACAGAAACCAACTTTTAGCCCTGCCACTTAAGCCATAGTCCCTGAGATATTGCCTTTTAAGGAAATAAAACCCAAAACATTGCATGTCCAAGAGGTTCAACCATATCTCCCCATAGGCCAACTCTCTAGGGGTTCAACTGATGTAGTTGAAATAAAGCTTGAGACACACAAGACCGATCCCAATATAACAAAGAAAACATATAAGTGGGTCCCTAAAGCTTCTTTAGAGACCATAGCCAGTGCTAAAAGATAGGAGCCTGGTAAGAGATGTCCCATTCACCCCAAGAAATGTAAAGAAACGTTGTGTTGGATTCCTAAAAAACTATTGGAAGCCCAAGGCTACTATAAAGGAAATGATCAAATCTAGGTGCCAAAATGTAAATTGTGCTCTTACTTGTCACCGAGCCCATGTGAGCTCAATCCTGTGGCTCCGAAACAAATTGAAGATCGCGGAAAGGAAAAAATCATGGAATGCGACACACCCGCTCCAGAGCTAGTTTGGGTACCAAAGAAAGAACGAATTGTTCCACCTAGCTCAAGAACAACGAAATCAAATGAAGCTTCTTGCTCTTCGTGTAGTTCCTATACGGAAATAGGAGCTTCAATACAACTTCCACCTACCATTGTACATATCCATACAAGCAAGAAAGAGTTTGTACCTCCCATTGTAAGTTCACCATCTACAACAATGTTGCAAATAAAATCATGAGAGAGTACCTTACCACCCTTGCAACTAGATGAAATGCATAGGGCGGTCAAAAACTATTGGTTAAAGCCTTCACCCATAACAACTTGGAACAATTGGTTTCAAAAGGTGACGACATCATTCCAAAAGGTATGATCTACCCAAGGAAGGGGGAAATGTTTGCTGACATCCATCATTCACTTGCTCTCCCCTCTCAACCTTCCTCCCTGACCTCTTAATCTCCAATCTTAGGGAATGTATATATAAAGCCTTATACTCACAAAAACGAGATAAAAAAGTAAAAGAGCAAGAGCCATAACACAAAACCATAAAACCACATTATGCACAAGAACACGACCCTTGTAATATTTGCACTCTAACCATCATCTATTTGCATGTACTGATATGGCTAGTACGCTAGAGTCATCCACTCCCGCCTTGGGTGAGAGGTACCCTCGTTAATTTTCACAAATGTTTCACATGGTCTTTTCGGTGCTTGCAGGTGAATGGGATTTGGTAGGTACGCTAGCATGTGAGAGGAATTTCAAGGAGTTAGAATGGCTGATACGTCTCTTGACCACCACTGACCCATACTTAGTAGAGAGCGTTTCTCCCATTGCACAAGCCTACCCTTTTGACCAAGATGACTATAGGCGTCTAGTGACCTTCTTAGTAAACATGGGTACCTATGATGAAGAAGAATATTTACATGACTACATGGATGGCACATATGGTCTCATGGATGATGACTTTGTTTATCTCGACGACGAGGATAGGGGTTTAGCCTTAGGGTTTCCCCCCAATCTCTACAATATCCTATTCCCTTGACTCTCTACGAGGAGTGCAAATAATTAGGTTAGGGTTCCTATTTTTTATGTTCAATAAGTGTTGGTACCTTTTCCCACTGATGTGCCTCTTAGAGGTATTCTTTGTGTTTACTAGTGTGTACAAGAGCGTGTCGTTGTTGTTAGGATTTGGACCTTCATGGAATATTTCTCTTGTTCACACTTCAAATCAAGCGCGACCATCAACACAAATAGGTGTTTCTTGTCCATTAGCATTGCCCCTTATCTTTTTTGCATCCATGTTTGTCTGCTTTGATTTTGATTGGTATAATAATATTCAGCACATTTGCTTAGTACCAAACATTAAATTCAATGTAATTTTTTGTCATAATCACTTGTCTAGATTTAAAAATCAAGCAGTCCGACTAAGCTAGTTTGACCAAGTTAGGTGTTATAGATCTTCTTAATACCATGGGGAATGCCTTCCTAATAATCAATGGTTACTTAGGTTCTTAATCCAATTTAGGCAGCATTGTGTGAAATGTACTAGGGCTTTCTATTGGGCTTGACTCTATTGAACTTTAGCTTAAGTATTATAAAGGGAGTTTACTAGTGTGATGAGCCTGGGGAGGTGTAACAATGTTATATAACCCCCCAAAGTTACAAATTAAAATGTTGAAAACGAAAAAAAAAAACAAAGTGCCACAATGTAAAATCTTAAGCTGGAAGATAAATCTCAGCTTGATTTGGTACTTCACTCACATGTATCGCCTATGGTACTAGAGCCCTAGAGGTTCCCAGTGTGGGCGCTTTTCCTTGAAAAGCAAAAAACCCAAGGCATACAAAATAAGCACACACATCAAAATGGAATTACTGTGAAAAGACTTTGGGGGCTCAAAGAAAAGGTAATCAGTCAGGCGATGATTTCGTGAGAAATTCCTTTTATCGTGGCTTAACTACAAGGTCTTCTAGGTATAGCCTCTAGTTAGCCCTCGAACATGAAATACTTGTCTCTCGTGATTAAACAACTTAATTGACCAGAGAAAATTGAGAAGCTTACCCATGGTATTAATAGTCGATCTTTAGTACCTTTCGACCGTTAAATTAGCAACCCCAACTTGTTTAATTTTTTACCTTTACAACTGTTTATGCGTTTGATTATATTGCAATTTAATGTTTTTTGTCTGCCTACAAGTGCATATGCTTTTTAATTGCTTATGAGAATGCAATTACTGTGCCAATGTTGTTTGATTTTGTAGTGACTGAAGGAGGCTAAGGAGATTCATCTCAAAATCTCTTCCACATCGACGAACATGCTTCAACTCAATAGCTTCCGAGGACAGAATCTACATCAGGAAGGAGGGCATGTTAACCCTCACGGCTCCCGAACACCATGTCACCTACGACGGACGTTGTATTATTTACTTGGTAGAGTCAGGTACCGGGCTTGTCGGTCCAATAGGAAAAGGGTAAGAGTGATCGCCGATGAGAGGCGCACTCTAACTGGAACATTCAAGGGATTAGTTGGCTAAGCATGGACGCCCAAGTGTGAATGGGGCGAGCTCATATAAAAGTCAACTAAACCTAAAATTCACTCATTCTCTCATTTGTGCAATTGAAGAGTGCTCTTGCTCCATCTCGATCTTCTTCTTCTTCATCTCCTTGTGTGTGTGTATGCATGAGAGAGAGAGAGAGAGAGAGAGAGAGAGAGAGAGAGAGAGAGAGCGATCGAGCATTGCAGCGGCACGACGACGGCGAGGCGGTTGAGCGTGGTGTAGAGGCGTCTCCCTCTTCTTCGCGGCAAGGAATCCTCCATGACAGGAAGCATAGAGCGGTGAGTGACACACCAACGCCATCTTTGAGCTTACTAGTTTAGGCTTGTTGTGTGCTTGGAGCCATTTGTGGCTCGCACACGGTGTATCGGCAAGTTCCTTTCATTGACACGTGCAACATACGCGTACAACCGTACATCATTGGGATACTGCTTTGATCAAGTTTGCTTGAAAGAAAACTCAAAAATCACTTCATAATTGGCTGTAAGGGAAAAAATAGTAAAACATGCATTGCAGACGGAAAATTGAGCAAATCTTGAGATTTTGGGATCCAAATTCAAAAAGGGGTGAGATTTGGCTTCTATAGGGCATAGAGAACCAACAAAACAAAATTCATGAAAAAATGCTGCCAAACATGGATCATGATCCATGTACCTTTTTTATATTTGGGGATGATATTTGACAAGTACATTCCTGATATCATTTGGAACAACTTTGCCAAAAGGGACCATGCCAAAAAATTGAAAAAAGTTGGTCAAAATAGCCAAATACAGAAACTAGTCAAAAACCGTAGGGCAGACAGAAAAACTCACTTTTGACTAGGAAAAATTTGTCCAAATTCAAAAAGATTTGGGGAAGAGTATCATCATAACATGAACTTCCAGTTGACCAAGTTTCATGTCAAAAACTGTGGTCAAACATGGATCGCGATCCATGTACCTCGTGAAATTTTTTTGGCTGTGATTTAAGCAGTGGATAGATGACACATAGACAAACACTTTTCCCAAAAGAACCATATGCAAAAAGTGGTCAAAAGAGCAAAAAATAGTTCATTGTCTAAACTGTCACAATAGACTGTAGAAGTCAGATTTGGTAGGGCAAAACTAATCCAAATTCCAAAAAAAATTGTGAGTAGCCTACAAACATCACAAGCTATTAGCACACCAAACTTTCAGATCCAAAAGTGGTGGAACATGGATCGCGATCCATGTACCCCTAAGAAATTTTTGGACAGAAACTTTTGTAGCCTGTAGCAGAGACCATTGTGAACAAAAGTTCTTCTTCATCGCGGCGAGGAATCCACGATGAAGGCGAGCGTAGAGCGGTGAGTGACACACCCTTTGCTCTCTTGAGCTTGCTAGATTAGTCTTGTTGTGTGATTGGAGCCATTTGTGGCTCGCACACGGTGTATCGGCAAGTCCCTTGCTTCGACAGTGCGGCAAGGAGCGCACATTTTTGGCGCCGCTGCCGGGGAAATGCCCTACACTAAGCTCGGTTAAGCACTTTACGCTTTCTTGTGATGCAATTTCAATTGAAGGATTTGTGAAGAAGGAAGGTGTGTGGTTGTGTGGAGAAGATTTTTGTTACACTGTACTATCTTTTTTGTTTTCTGTAAAGAAGGAGTTACAATTTTTTTGCAATGTACTGTTAGAATTGAGGTATTAGCTATGGAATGTTAGTTCTGTAAGGTTCAATGTTAGTTTTGTAAGGTTAGTTTTGTAGATATGTTAGCTACTGTAGTACTGTGTAAACAGTGTTAGAGTGTGTGTGGCAGTATCTCTATTAGCTGTAAGTAGATAAGTTAGGTGTAGGTTAAGTGTGTGTGTGTGCGCGCGGGTGCGGCGCGGCCGTGGCGACTTTTTTTTTCTAAGAAAAAAAATCTTTAAACAAAATAAATTAATTAAAAGAAGGATCGAGCTGGGGACCATTCCCAAAGCCCAAGCTCAAACCCAGACCTCAGTCCTCAGTTTTAAAATATAGTTTATACACCTTTTTATATTTAAAAACTATTTTTAGGATTTCGAGGACTATAAAGACTATTTTTAGGATTTCGAGGGCTTCACGTAGCCGAATAGGGAGCTGTAAAGGACGGCACGTTCCTTTAGCCAAAACGCTTGTCTTGAGCTATTACACGCCATATTTTGTGGCTTGGTTACAAAAAATAACCAAGAATAACAAAAAACTTGGCTTATAAACACCTTTAAAAAAAAAAAAAAAAAACTAACCTTCACGGGCACTCACCAACGCGTTTAGAGTGTGGAGGTCACATGTACCTACGCTCTGGACGAGTGTTAGCGCACAAGCATATTGGTAGTGCCTCCATTTACGCGGGCACCCATTATTCCTCCACCCTAGGTTCTGGACCTTCGGTCGGGACTCAAGGTAGTGCGAACCAAGATCCTCATATCGCGTCTAGTGATTCTTCCTCTGACTACGAAGTCATGGAGGGGTATCCTACACCAAACCCTGATAGTTCAAGTCAAGACATGCATGCCATGGGCCCACGGCCCGGGTCCAACATGTTTAGCCGCTTAAAAGAGACCCTTAGTAGAGCTACTCGCTCCGAACATGCGGTTAATGAAATAAATGAAGGGAGTGGGGAAGTAAATTCGTCATTCATGCCTAAAATAGACCCTATGCTTCTTGAGAGTGTGCATGTGAATGTTCCATCCACTGCACCTCCTAATACTTTAGGACTATCTCCCTCTAAGGTTCTACTACCCGATGGTAGGAGTCTTGCCGAAGTGCAAGAGATCGAACGCTATATGCAAGCAACAAGGGAGAGGGAAATTGAGAACCTACGAAGGCTAGAACAAAGTCGAGCCTTGAAAGCAAAGGCTCCTATGACAACAATCATGCCAGCCGAGCAACCGAGTGCTCCCAAGGTAGAAGTCACGGAGGGGCAAGCGATGGGGAGCAATAATGCTTCCACCTTGAGGGAAACCTCCAGCACGCCAAGCCTAGATGAGCTGATATTCCTAAACGAAAATTGGGAGTATGACCTACAAACAGAAGCTTTAACTGATCGGTACACAGGACACACCTATCATGTGGGTTGGTTAGATGTTCTACAATCCACACCGGGTGCTACTAGCATAGATGAGCAACAACAGAAAGTCTGTGATGTCCTCCATAGGATTGTCGAGTTAGAAAGATAGAACACAGGGATCAACATTCCTTCAACAGGCCTAATGAGATTCTTGGATACGGGAAAGGCCAACCAACCAACCCTATCACAAATGGAGACTCCGTCAGTGAGCCCCATTGATCCTCCATATGTTGTTTCGCCGGGAGCCTCAGTACAATCTGAGCCCACAAGTGGCAGCTTTACCTTCCCAGATCTAGCTCATCTTTCTCTTAATGACACTACGGCTACCATGCATATCCCAGTGGTGATCATAACAAGAAGTACACCATGGAGTTCATTTGTTAACACTGCGCCGATGCCTAGTAGCACAGTGCCCCCAACTATACCTACATGTATGTATCAATCATGTGCACCTGTCGTACCTCAGCCTCATGTAGCTCCTACACCTCCGATTATTCCAAGAGCTTACAATCCACAATTGCATTATCCAAGCTCTTATACAAGTGGAGCCATGCCATTTAATAATAACATGCCATATCAGGCACCCCCTATGCCTAGGGCCACGCCTGTAAACTTTGGACCACTGTCTGGTACACCACCATACGAAATATGGGACCCAAGAGCCGTGCGTATGCCAAGGCCAAGGCCAACTCCCATCTCACATGTGGTTCCAGGAGCACATACACCCATTATATCTGCTTAAATAGGATATTTGACAGTATTTGCTCAAACTATCGGTCGCTCTATTGCGGAAAACATGCGAAGTGCACCTGATAGAGAGCCTAGGAGCAAGGCAGTTCAAGTAGCTAAGCTCACACATAAATTCAGTGGAGACGGAGATGCTAGAAAGCATATGGAAGTCTTTGAACATGTGCGCGATTCCTTGGAAGAGCACAATGAGCTACATAAGTGTAAGGCTTTGAGTTTGACCCTAAGCGGAAAGGCTGGAGATTGGTATAGAACCTTAAGAGTAGAAGAGAAAACGATCTACTCTACTCTTAGGAGACTGTTCTTAAAAGAATACATACGAGAGGGAGTACTTTGGGGTGTAGCCTCTCAGCTCCAGAAAGCCCAACGAGAAGAAGGTGAATCCGTGAGAGACTTCATTAGTCGCCTAAAGAATTTGAATTCTCGATGCAATCCAAACGAGCGATTCAACAACAACCAATTGCTCGATAGATTCATTAGGGGACTACGACATGAAAGTATCTATAATGGCCTAGTCATTAGAGGTATCACTACTTGGGAAGCAATCACCATGAATGCAATCCAATTGGAGGATAATTTAATGATTGCAGGAGAAAGAGTGTCCGTCGAACCGAAGTCTAGTAGCTCGCAAGTGTCAGGGCATGAGCCAATGAAGATAAAACCAATCGTGAAAGAGCAAACGATATCTGAGATGACTTTGGCAGATCTCACCAAGGCCATCCAAGAAAGACTTAGGGGTAATCGTGCTCCACAAAACACTCATATGCATCCAAGAAGGGAGCAACAATGGTGCTCAATTTTCTTGGGCCCACATACTACGAGTGAATGCCCTACTTTCAGAGTAAAGTTTAATGGGACTTGTAACGCGTGTGGTAGGTATGGCCATCAAGTGAAGGATTGCCTAATGCTTAAACGCATCATGGAAAATAGACCGCCTATAGCTTGGGCAGACTCACCTCAAGTTCCTGCATTGATGCCTACCCCACCCATGGAGCAACAATTGCCATTACAGCACATGGTCCCTAGAACCCAAAATGTGGTCCAAGCCACACCGTTGCAACCTCCAGTGCTAGGACCGCAACCCCCTCATCCAAGAGTTACACCTATGAACCAAATAGGTTGCGAGTCATCTAGTACTTATGTAGATTGCGAAGAGGACATAGACTCTAGTATCACCTATGGAGTCGACATGCTTGAGGAGTGTCCCATGTACTATATGGAAGACCATTGGGGACAAATCAAACGGGTATATCAAGCTACTGCGCTAGCAGCAAGAGGCCAAAACATTAATAGTTTTGCCAGGAGACCACCTCTTCAGTGCTACGAATGTGGTGAACCACATCGAGTAGCTGAGTGCCCCATTAGAATGCAAAAGAATGATGCACTAATGCAAACAAGTCAAGGGAGTTCATTGGCAATGCCAATACTCACTTGTAATCGTTGTGGCATAGATCATTTGATCGCACAGTGTCCTAACAATCCAAACGCACCAAAAATCACACCATTGAACATAATAGAGATTGTTGATGGGACACCACCAACTATAAACATAGCACCAGTGAATGCACTCACACGGTCGATGCTCCAAAAGCAAAATTACATCCTCGAAGAGAGAGATGCTGCATCCATTGGCCGAGCGAGAAAGAAGAAAACACGAAGAAAGAAATCCCTTAATGCTTCTAGCTCAAAACCTAGTTCAAAGACTAACATAGGGACAGGAGAGGATCCCGTGTATATGAATGACCCTGAGGATGACTCAGATTCGATAGAGACCACGGAGACCAAAACTGTTACTACAAAGGAAAAAGCCAGTGAGGAGGATCACGAGAGGGAATTACGATGAACACCAAAAGAGTATTCAAAGTTAAACCACCCAGTTGCGAACCCCCAAGATAAGCCACGAGAGACAAAAAATGAGGATTGCAAGAGAAAGATTGGAACCTATCCAAACCCAACAGTGGAAATTGAACGAGTCCAACAACTGAGGGGTTTGGTGGAAGAAACTCAACGAAAATTAGAACCTGAACCCAAACATATCCAGATGTCGGACACAGTGTTTCCCACACAAGTTCAACCTCACAAGAACTACAGGCCGTTAGCTATACCCAGTATCATTCGGGAAGAGAGTGAGGGTAGGACATTTGAAAGTGGACACACACCTTTCCTACTAGAGAGAATGTTTGGTGAGGGAATGCCCGACCCCCTTGAGGAAGTGGAGATTCCATCTTCACCATTCTCTTGTCAGGGTCCTACGTCCCACAAGATGCCATTAAATGTTGCCAAATTGATGGATTTCATGTCTTCAGAAGTTAGAACCACCATCATGTCCAAACTATATAAAGACCCCGAGCTAGTCTCAGCTCTTCGAGCCTTCCTCAATGGAGAATTATAGGCCGGATTACCACAGTTTGCACATATGAACAAACCTGACTCGGTAATGAATGATGAGGAACATTTAGCACCACCATCTAACCTAGCGGGACATGAATCTGTAATTGAAATACCCGTTAACAAGTTGGGGCAATACTTTGAAGGTGATGAATCTAATGCTACTCTACCAATCACTACTAAAGGATTAACTGTAAAGGGGGTCCTTGACGGTGGTGCGGGAGTCAGCATGGTGACAAAGAGTTGTTGGGAGTCTATGGGGTGACCTCACCTTGAAGCCACAAGCGTAGTGGTAAAAATGGCTAATGGATCTATTGTTACGCCTATTGGAATGCTAAAGGATCTTAGGATCAAGGTCTTGGGACACAAGGTAAGGCAGACTTTCATTGTTATGGATTTTTCCAAGCATCCTATGTCATTTGAGATGATCTTAGGGCGTCCATTCATGAGGGAAGCAAAAATGGTGCATGACTGGTCCAAAAACCACGTCTACTTATAGTTCCAAGACTCTGTCATTCGAGTTGATCTTTTAAGTGGTCGAACGCATCCTCTAGGAAATAAATTCATCATTGATAATCGATCAGACACAACAATTCACTCAACTCCATTACAGTATTGTTACACATGTAACGAAGACACGGATATTGGGGAGAACTCTCCTTATATGGATATCCTACCCGGAATGGCTGAGTCAGACAATGTCGATTGGGTACACCTAGCGGCAACCATAGATACTTGGGGAAATAGAGGGACGACCTGGGTAACACCTGAGGGGGATGAAATGCCAGTACCCTTAAATATGATACAAGCTATGCATATAGCTTCTGACAAAACTCATTCTAATATAACGAAGAAAACATACAAGTGGGTCCCTAAAGCTTCTTTAGAGACCATAGCTAGTGCTAAAAAACAAAATCCTTGTAAGAAACGTCCCACTCGCTCCAAGAAAAGTAAGAAAATGTTGCGATGGATACCTAAACGACTATTGGAAGCCCAAGGCTACTATCACGGAAATGATCAAATCTAGGTGCCAAAACGTAGATTGTGTTCTTACCTGTCACCTGACCCATGTGAGCTGAATCCTGTGGCTCCAAAACGAATCAACGATCGTGGAAAGAAAAAAATCACAGAATGCTACACACCCGCTCCAGAGCTAGTTTGGGTACCGAGGAAAGAACAATTTGTTCCACCTAGCTCAGGAAGGGGGGAGTCCCATGAAGCTTCTAGCTCCTCATATAATGCATCCATAGAGGTAAAACCTTCTCCAGAGTCTCCACCTACAATAGTAGACCTCCATGAAGCTACAAAGGAATCCACACTTTCCAGTGTTCAAGAATCACCTGATGAACCACTTCAAGTTCAATCCTGGGAAAGTACCTTACCACCCTTGCAACTTGATGAGACACCTAAGGTAAGAGAAAACTACTGGCAAAAATCCTCACCTATTACCAACTAGAACAATTGGTTTCAAAGGGTGACAAGCTCATTTCAAACGGTATGATCTACCCAAGGAAGGGGGGAGTGTTTGCTGACAGTCATCATTCATTTGTTTCCCTCTCAACCTTTTTCCCTGACCTCTCAATATCCCAATCTTAGGGAATGTATATATATAGCCTTATACTCACAAAAAAAATAAAAATAAAGAGCAAGAGCAATTAGCAAACGAGTATGCACAATAAAAGTCAAAACATTGACCCAGACCTACACATTTACATCCGGTACACTGAAACAGAAACCTATGTCATTAAACACCTTTGATCCTCATCACTCGCGTGATGGAGGGTAGGTAAGATTAGTAAAATAGGAGTGTTTTTGTTTTAGAGTTGAGTGATTAGCAAAGTTCCTTCTTCCCACTGATGTGCCTCCTAGAGGTATTCTTTGTGTTTCTTAGTGTGTACAGGAACGTGTTGCTGTAGCTAGGATTTGGACCTGCATAGAATCTTTCTCTCATTCACACTTCAAATCAAGCGCGACCATCAACACAAACAGGTGTTTCTTGTCCATTAGCATTGCCCCTTATCTTTTTTGATTCTATGTTTCTCTGCTTTGATTGTGATTGGTAGCATAATATTCACCGCATTTTCTTATTATCAAACATTTAATTCAATGTAATTTTTTGTCATAATCACTTGTCTAGGTTTAAAAATCAAGCAGTCCGACTAAGCTAGTTTGACCAAGTTATGTGTTAGAGATCTTCTCTTAATACCATGGGGAATGCCTTCCTAATAATTAATGGTTACTTAGGTTCTTAATCCGATTTAGGCAGCATTGTGTGAAATGTACTAGGGCTTTCTAGTGGGCTTGACCCTATTGACCTTTAGCTTAAGTATTATAAAGGGAGTTTACTAGTGTGATGAGCCTGGGGAGGTGTATCAGTGTTATATGACCCCCCAAAGTTACAAAATTAAAATGATGAAAATGAACAAACAAAAAATCAAAGTGCCACATTGTAAAATCTTAAGCTGGAAGAGAAATCTCAGCTTGATTGGGTACTTCACTCACATGTATCGCCTATGGTACTAGAGCCCTAGAGGTTCCCAGTATGGACGCTTTTTCTTGAAAAGCAAAAAACCCAAGGCATACAAAATAAGCACACACATCAAAATTGAATCACTGTGAAAAGAATTTGGGGAGTCAAACAAAAAGTAATCAGTCAAGCGATGATTTCATGAGAAATTCCTTTTATGGTAGCTTAATTACAAGGTCTTCTAGATATAGCCTCTAGTCAGCCCTCGAACATGAATACTTGGCTCTCGCGATTAAACAACTTAATTGACCACAGAAAATTAAGAAGCTTACCCATGGTATTAATATTTGATCTCTAGTGCCTTTCGACCGTCAAATTAGCGACCCCAGACTTGTTTAATTTTTTACCTTTACATCTGTTTATGCATTTGATTACATTGCAATTTAATGTTCATTGCTGACAAATTGTTTGAAATTCTTTTACCAATCAATTTGTCTATCTAAAACTGCATATGCTTTTTAATCGCTTATGAAAATGCAATTACTGTGCAATGTTGTTTGATTTTGCAGTGACTAATGAAGGATAAGGACATTCATCTCAAATGCTCTTCCACCTCGACCAACCAGCTTCAACTCAATAGCTTCCGAGGACGAAATCTACATCAAGAATGGGGGCATTTTAACCCTCACAGCTCACGGACACCCTATCACCTACGAGATGGACGTTGTAACCTACGGTGGATATTGTATTATTTATTTGGTAGAGTCAGGTACCGGGCTTGTCGGTCCAATAGGAAAAGGGTAAGAGTGATCGCTGATGAGAGGCACACTCTAACTGGGACATTCAAGGGATTAGTTGGCTAAGCATGGGCGCCCAAGTGTGAATGGGGTGAGCTCATATAAAAGCCAACTAAACCTAAAATTCACTTATTCTCTCATTTGTGCAATAGAAGAGTGCTCTTGCTCCATCTCCATCTCCATCTTCTTCTTCTTCACCTCCTTGTGTGTGTGTGTATGTGAGACAGAGAGAGAGAGAGAGGGAGAGTGTGTATGTGATCGAGCATTACAAAGGCACGACGGCGGCGAAGCAGTTGAGCGCGGCACGACTATAGCTTCTTCTTCATCATGGCGAGGAATCCACCACGAAGGCAAGCGTAGAGCGGTGAGTGACACACCCTTTGCTCTCTTGAGCTTGCTAGATTAGTCTTGTTGTGTGCTTGGAGCCATTTGTGGCTCGCACACGGTGTATCGACAAGTCCCTTGCTTCGACAGTGCGGCAAGGAGTGCACAATCCTACAAAGTGGCCACAAACTTCACTCCATTTGATCTGCTTTATGGTAAAGAGGCGTTTTTACCAGTGCATGCACAACTAGATGCATTGAAAGGTATGTGGCGTGTCAGTGCCACTCAACAGGGCGTGTTGCAGGATCAGATCACTAGTTTGGCGGCTTTACAAATGGATAGGGAGGCTGCGGTAGACTTTTATGTGAAACAGAGAGATAAGCGAGTGGCGAAGTTCAACAAGAGCTTGCCAAACAAGGAGATTCAAGAGGGAGATCTGGTGATGAAGTATGAAAGCTACTTGGACTTCACCTTCCAAAAGAATTTCAAGAAGAAATGGACAGGTCCGTACAAAGTGCATAAAGCCTTTCTGAATGGAACCTATCAGCTGGTGAGAGACAACGCCAAACATTTGAGGCATAGGGTGAATGGTGTACGGCTCAAGCTATACTTAGACAGGGAGTTAGTGCCTGATGTACACCAGATTGTAGCTACGGGGGTTGGGCAACCAACCTAGACAGAGGAAGCACCTTGTACATACTCTGTACATAGCATGCACATACAGCTATGGTTTTTTACTTCATTCCATGCTTGTCAAGTGTTGTAGTTTTCAGGTTCAAAAGTGTGCTTTTAGTTGAGCATGAATGCTCAACAAGAGGGTTGGGCAATGATGGTACAGCTAAAGTTGGTCGGAGCTAAGTAGTGGTCTATGCCAGGCAAAGGGTGCAATCGAGTGCGGTGCAAAAGGCTAGGGCAGGTGTTGATGCCCTTGGCAGCCAAAGGATAGTGGGAAAGTATGTTTGAAGCGGTTTTTTAGGCCAAAAGTGCAGCGGAATGGTCCAGTTGGGATGGCAAGTCAAGGTGCCCGAAATGCCAAGTCAGTGCTCTAGAATGTAGAGTTCAGCGTGCTCTAGAAGCCGGTCCAGACGGCTCGTCAAACAGAGTCCTGGTCCTCAAGATATTGCAACTTAAAGGTAAAGTGTGTAGCATATCCTCGACGGACAGGGCAGCTGGGGAGCATGCCTGTCTTCTCGGATTGTGAATCGGAGCCTGTGGATAGCAAGTTATGACCATTTGAAGATTTTCCGGGGGCCGGGTCTGAGCCCACTTGGCCACATTGGAAAATGCGTCATCTGGCATCTTTTGAGTCTCGCCAATGTTCTCGGTGGAAGTGTTTTTCATGTGGAGCTAGCACGAGTTGACTGCACGTCAATTGGATATTCGGTTACTCAGATACAGCTAGACGAAGTTGGGATCATTTGATAGTGAAAAGATTGGCAGATGCATTTCCCGATTTTTGGCGGCCTCAGATAGTTAGCTCGGAGAAGCCGAAATGGCGTGGGGTTGGCACGGCCACGGACCAGCAACGTGGAGACTCGGCACAAATTTACGACTCGGTGATTGGTTTAGCAGGTGCCAGTTGGCAGGCAAGAGAAAAGAGGGGAGAAGGGAGTTTTCTATGGAGTTTTTTTTAAAAAAAACTTAAAAGCCCTGGAGTCCTTTCAAGTAGGAGCTGCCATGTGGCTAAGGAAGAACCCACATGCGGGGCGATCGGCCGGCAGCCTGAAATATAAAGGCACAGCCGTGAGGTCCTTATAGTGTCACAAGGGAGAGAGAAGCTCCTTGGGAGCTCGTGGGCTATGGCGGAAGGTGCCACAGGCGCTGCGTTGGCGGCCGTTGGCGGTAGGTGACGGTTTTGGGCGGTTCCGCCCTCGCGAGGAAGGTGATGACGTGGCGCCCGCCCATGGGAGGGCCGTTTCCCGCGGACAAGTTTGGTCCAAAACCTTTTTTGAAGGCAATGTGAGCCCTTAGGGGGGCAACGACGGCGCCGTCGTTGCTCCCTAGAGGGTGCTTGTGTGTAAAGTGAAGTGTGAAGCCTCGGGATGAGCACCAAGCTAGTCAAAAATGCCAAAAAACTAAAAAACGAGCCCAATAAGGGGGCAATTTTTTTTGTAACTAGGAGTTCTTTTTTTTGGACTGTACATGAGAGGAGAAGAGAGAGAAGCTCAAAGAAGGATTGTAATGGATCTGGGAAGCCATTAATGCACAACCCTTTTGGTCTGTGGTGCTGTGTTGCATCCCCCTTCCCCCTTTTTCTTTATTGTCTCTTCTGTTGCCAGCCGTGGTGCCGGTGAAGCGTGTGTACGCCCGGATCGTTGGTGCTTTGCAAAGCGAGAGAGAGAGAGAGAGAGAGAGAGAGAGAGAGAGAGAGAGAGAGAGAGAGAGAGAGAGAGAGAGAGAGAGAGAGAGAGAGAGAGAGAGAGAGTAAGTGTATGTGTGGAGGGAGTCAGAGCAGGTGCAGTGAGGTGTCGGCTCCTTTTGTGGTCCTGGATAGCGTGTGTGCGCTTGGGAAGTGGGCAGGTGAAGCGGATTAGGTGTAGATTGTCATTTCGAAGGTGTTTTTCGAGTGGATTGGGGTGTTGTGTTGACCCTGAGCTATAGAGAGGCATTTCTGGTCGTGCCGGGCGTCGTTCCCCATTCCCCCTCTCCAACGGTTGCTATATTAGATAGTGGGGCAGGAATTGCCATTGCAACCAAAGAGATATGGAAAAAATGGGGAAAGCCTGCTCTTAGGAAAACTGGAATGAAACTGCAATTAGCGGCGGATGGATACACGGAGAAACCGATTGGGATATTAGAACAAATCATTGTATCCTTGTGTGGCATCGAATATGAGCACAACTTTGATATCATATTGGGCAGACCATTCATGCGTCGGCTCAAAATGGTACAAGACTGGGGCTATGACTATATCTACTTGAGACACAAGGATGTCACTACGAAGATCAGTGTCACAAATCATAGTTATAAAGATGTAGTACGAACCCAGGGGGAAGACTTAAACTCCACAACTGATTTGGAAAGCAAAGCGCATATTTGGATGTACGGAGCTCTTGAGAGTGGAAGTCTTAGAAAGCAGGATTGCATCCTAGAGCGTTCAGTAGAAGATGAGGCATATGTACCATAGCCTTTTCCAGAGGATTATTTGAACCCTTTGGATGGGATCAAATAATGGCCACTCTTGATGTCTGCGTGAATGAGGTGACCCCGACTAAATTTTGCAATGAAGATGGGTATGATATAACTCCTCTGTTTACGATAAAGGTGTTGAAAGAAGCTAATGAAGTTTGTGAGTGTGAAAGCAGAAAAGTTGAAACAGATAGCTATGTCATGGAGAAGGATGACAAAGTGCACATGAAGGAAGTAGAGCAACAACGAGAATATGTCATCATTGACATACCTAAAGAATCACCAGAAGCTGTTTCGAAGAAGCCGACTCTAGAAAAAGTGCAAATGAAAGTAGATGAAGGAGCAAAGTTTCCAAGTTCAACGTCAAATGTTCAACAAACACAAGATCAAAAGAAGTACAGGGACAAGGAAGAAGATCGATTGTCTCCTACGACGATCAAATTTGGCATATGCAGAGAAACAGGACTCAAGATCACATGTTCAGTTGTGATAGATCCAAAAGCAACAAAAAATGACTTATGGAACGTGGATCATGATGGAAAAGCCACCAATCACTGAGCTAGAGGAGATAGTATACACAAGTTCAAAAATGCCAATTCCTAGCTTTGGCATGGCAGAAGCCGTACTCAAATTGAGTACCGGGGAGTATAAGGATACATTCCACATAATCGACTCCCATCACATCAAAGACAGTCTGATCCTGACAGAAAACTGGAGGAACATCTTCTTTCAACCACAAGGAAAATCTTCAACAACAATACCATCAAAAATCCCAAAAGCACCTCAAGTCAATGCAAAAAAGGAGCAACCAACCATCACGGAAAGAGGTAAAGCAAAGGTAAACACTAAAGTATATCAAACTCGCAAGACTACTTTACCTTCAACGAGCTTCCATCAAATTTCCCGTGAAGCCTCTACATCAAGAGACATATCACCAACAAGGCAATGGAAACCAAAGCAAAAACTCTATCAACCAAAGTTTTCATCACAAAAAAGCATCAAGAAGAAGCCGAAGAATGTCAACCAAGTGTTGGTATCCAAAGAGCACATCCAAGTCAAAGACCCAATTTGGATACATGAAACACGGGTTCAACCACAACAACAAAAGGTGACAGGGTGGGTAGCATCAAATGAGTCAATCACTGCTAAAGGCTACTTCAAAGGAAACATTAATGTTTGGGCCAAAAAGCCTAAAGTAATAGCCTGGATGTACTCACCTCAAGAAAGAAGTTCTGCAATGAGCAATCCAAGCTATCAATGAAATAAAAACAACTCAAGCAGGAGAAAGAACAACAAAAAAGGACATAAGAAAAGACCTTCCAAGAAAGCAACACAACAAGTATGGGTACAAAAGTCAAACTTCAACAAAGCTACCCAACACAAACAAATGCAATAGTGGATGATTCCAGTTAAGCTACTTGAAGCACAAGTATTTTATGAAGGTAACACTCCAATATGGTTACCAAAATTGTAGCTCAATCTGGAACAATGAAGAGAAATCAAGCAGCACAAGCTTTTACCCCAAAGCAAGCAATGACAACCAAAAGCCAACAGAAGCCAATTGTAACCAAGGCTGCTGCAATCTACACATGGATACCTCGTCATCAACTCCAAAGTCAAGGCTTCTACAAAGGAAATCATAAAAAATGGATGCCAAGCCTATTGTCCATTAAATTATAGAAGAAGATAAAATACAAAAGATGGTCACACAAGGGCCAAAAACAAGATGGGTTCCAAAATTGCTTGTCAAAACTCAATCTCAAAGAACCCACATACAAATTCAATCTCTTTTCATGGGAGATAAAGCAAAGGCTCCATTAGTCTCTACAGCAGCTGAAGAACTTGTTTCACAAAGCAGTGTGAACATACGACAAGCAAGTCAGGAGGAGCCAGCATATGCCAACCTACTAGACAAAATGGTGGCATCCAAAGACCAACACAATGGAAGAGGCCTAAATTTCAAGAACTTATGGAATTGGGTTTCTGGCATTGAACAGGTAAGTCCAAGTCGTCATTAAAAATACATGGCATAAAAGTCAGAGTCGGGCAGCTAAGCCACTAAATGAGCGAGGCATTAGTCCCAAACCTTCATGTAATATTCTATGTGGTCTAAGCGTCTTAGTTAATTTAAGTGTTCCTCTCTCTTTGCTCTTTAATTTAAGTGTAAGCATTGTCAGTTTTGTTGTGGTTCACAACTACGTGTCTGTGAGCTATAATTGCAGATTTGAGTGCTCAAATCGCTATTTTTAGTCGTTTTGACCATAGGATAGAGTCTTTAGACCATAGGACGACAGTTTTGGATATCTTTATTGCAGTTTTCAGGACCTTTTTCATGATGGATCGTGATTTTGGTACCTTGTTGGATTGCGACCAGACTTGCTAGGATAGTGCCCCTAGATGTCTTAGACCTCCTCCTAAAGTTCCGTTGCATTTCGAGTCCGTTCGAGTGTCGAAATGGTGTGATGACCTAGAGCTGTGAGAAAGGACATAGGCAGATTTCCCTGATCATTGAGTGTTGGTTTGCTTGTAGAGTTGTTGTGTTTGCTTGTTAAGGTTCACTTCTCGAGATTGACAATCTCATAGAGTCTCTGTGCCCCATCCGAGTCACTTTCCCCGAGTATTGACATTATGTTAGTGCCAGAAAACTATGCTGCAGACGTCCGTCGCGGCGACCCACTAACAGTTGCAAGAAGGCCTCTCTGCACTCTCGCATGTGGTTAGAGCTACCCTGGAGTCTCTCAAACTGGCCCCTGAGAGTGTGGATCAGCTTCAACCACAAATCTCGAATAGTCTTTTCCGGAGGAACACGGTGAGCCTTGAATATGCGAAAGTAGCTAGCCCACTAGATGAACTAGAGTGTGAAGTCACAGATGAGATCCCAACACACCTCTCTCTTATTGCACCATGGGGGGTAAGCTCTGTAGTAGGTTGGAGTGAAGGTCAACCCCCGTGGATCACGATCATCCTACTGGTGGAATCCATCTCAAACTTCGTTGGTAGGAGATATGTAATTTCATGTCACATGCTCTACACCCCTCGCATACCTCATAGCTGGACACTCCGAGTCTCCTCTGGCAGACCTAAAAATTGTAGCTAGTCACCAAGAGTGAGGGCAGGAACCTCTGCCATGGGACCTCAAGAGACATGAGGCCTACTGCCAACTAGGTGGCCTCTCTACGTCCCGACCAAGGGGTTGCAAACAAGGGATTGTCTCAGGCACTCCTCTGTGCAAGTGGGCTGATGCTGCTCTAGGCCACTTCTCAACTTCTCCTAGGATCTAAGGAGGCTCAAAGAAAATCATTCCTCTAACCTCCTGCTCAAACCATCTCTACCCATATCTGTGAAAATCCACATGATAGAAGGGCTCCAAGGGCCTCTTGCATGAGGCACCCGAGCACAAAGTCAAAGAAGCAACAAGGCTCCCCCCTGGCAGTCCTCTGACCACGAAATTCCCAAGAAGGGCTCTCCTCTACTATGCTAGGACAATGATCCCCAACCCTCCCTTAGAACATGGTAATGTGATGACATGCCAGGCTACTTTGGCCCGAGAAAATTAAGTGGCACGCCAGGTTACTTTGGCCTCAGAAAACCAAGTTTCGTGCCCTGCCCAAAGAAAATTCCTGATTAGCCTCTCTAGCTTGCTGATATAGGAGCTTGAGAAAATCCATTAAGACGTGATGTACCACATAGTGGCCAACAACACCTGGTTGGCCACTACGACTCTGCCTGCCAAAGAAAGCCATGTTGAACTCCAATGCAACAACTTCCTCCTAATGGACAGGAGAAGGGGAGCAGTCTATTGCTCAGGAGACAAGTCTAGACCAACTTGACAACCCAAGTATCAAACAGGAGGACCTTTGATTGGGTGCTACATATGACTCTCAACAAGAGGTTTCTTGGGGTTTTTGTCATATTTCACACTCCTAGTCCACCATGGGAATCCCCTACACCCACAAGAGTAGGGGTATGGAATGAGATTTTGGAGCGAGTTTTTTTTTGGAAAATGGACCGATTGGTAAAATTATTGAAAAAGCTCTCTCCATTAGGTTTGTGCTAGATTCCCTAATCTTCTAAAAAAAACTTGCTCTACCAAATGAGTTCTAGCCACTCATCACCTACTCCATGTCACTTTTCTTTCCCAACTTCTCCTCTCTCTCTCTCTCTCTCTCTCTCTCTCTCTCTCTCTCTCTGGCACACATAAGCACACATCAAATCTCTATATCTCTCTCACAATTCACATAAAGAGTTATAAGAACAGAATAAAACCATATAATTACAAGATCAGACCACTTGATAATAAAAATATCTCTATTGAACAACATGTTAAAAGCACCCGTTAATAACGCTTTACAAAAAAGATCATTGTCTACGTAATGCAAGATGCAACCTAAAATATCTACTCTACATCATGGGCTGGTGGATCTAACTCCACAATGTTTGGAAGCAGCCCCACCAAAGATGCTGACTTTAGCGCATGATCCACCTCATTTGCATGCATCTTGTCTCATCCTGCATATCTCTAAGTCGGTGCACTTGCATTTCCAAAACATACCTATTCTGTTGGTGAATTCTTCATTGCTCGTGAATATTGTCACCATACAACTCGTCTGGCTCCTCAACAAAACCAACACCACACAATCTCTTTCGTATTGGAAGAGAATGTCATGCTCATTTGAGAAATTTCTAGAGAAACCAATACCCACATTCCATACCTCCTGCATCCCAAAATAAAGATAAATCAAGCAGTGAAACATTATTTCTAGATAGAAGATGCCAAAGTGTACCTTGCAAAGGTGTCCCATCTTCCTCTTTCGTCCAATCATCCTCCTCTAGAAAATCAAATCAGGCGCGTCATCCTCCGATATCCCACTGGCTTTTGATGTCCCAGTGTGTTCTTTCTTCATTTCTGACACCAATAATGTAAGCACAATCCTACTTTATTTCTTGCAGATTGGTGTCTTACATACAACTATGTTTAGATGGTCTTCATGCCATTCAATAGCAGCATGCAATATCACAAACCATGCCATAATTATCTAACTGGCAGACCACTACATACACGCCTTTGTCATTGGTTGTTGCAAGTGCAAGTCGAGCAAGTTGTCCGAATTGGCACACCTCCATTTTGTTGCAATGCACAGGAGTATTGGATGACAAAGATAAAATAGAAGCGTTCACTGCAGACTCAACGGCCCATCCATCATGAAGCGGACGAAGTAATTTCTCCACAATGTGTGGCTTCAGAGTGCTTAGCAAAGCATTCTTTGGGTCATCCTCTATCTTGTCCAAGTTGAAATACGCAATCTCAATGCGATCACCATTATTATCTCTGCAAAAATACTCAAATAAGAGCATGCCTAGTTAGTAGATCAACCAAGATCCTAATCCACATGATAATAACTACCATTCATGAAGGCCACTTACCGGTTGATGAGTATGTAACTAATGGCAAGTCTGACATGTGAAATATTCCTGTTTCGAGACTTGTTGCAAAGCCAATTACTTCCTTTGTAGACATTCCAATCCTTTTTCCTAAACACCACAAAGATAGCAACAAATAAGTGGATCATGTTCTATCATTCTATGAACGGCAACACAACTCACATTTTTCCTTGTTACAAGTAGGTTCTTGTGAGCCTGTAGCTTCTCTAGAATGCTCTATCTACGCAATAATATTGCAATTGATATCAAAAATTAACTTGTATGAAGAAGCGAGAAGAAACGTTTTTTGCTAAAATTACCAACAACACTACCTGAGATGTTGTAGAAAACTCCTCTCTTTCAGACACTTGCACACTAGAATCTACTGTTGTGGACATTAGGGGGGTTTGTTGATGCACACTTCGTACACCTCTATGCGATCTTTTTTCCCTATCCTTCACATCATCATTGTGTTCTTTTTCATCGTTGGGAGGGAAATACCCTTCACCATACTCCAAGAACCATGGCAAATCCTTGTAAATTGTGCTCTTGAAATTACGTGCTATTTCCATTGGGTTGAAAATATGGTCCGCTTTCTCAATTTCAAGCATTGTCTGTATGTTGAAGTTGCACTTCTGCAACCATCTAACATAACGTGGCATATTTTAAGCAAAAAAATTGACTTGTTCATTATCTAAATATAAATATATAATGTACAAACTTGCATACACATCTTATCCCTACATTTGCCAATGCCTTGCTCACCTCAGATTGCGGTCCTTTCTTCATAAGACCTAGATCATAAGCAAAGGTCTTACCCTTGTGTTGCTCTTTGGCATCATCAAGGAACAAGTCAAGGTCTAGACATGTATCAATTTCAAATGTATACTCCTGATACAACTATAGACATTATTGGCATCTTTTATAAATAGACGAGAAAAAACTGGGAGTCAAACCATCCTCCCATGGAAAGCTACCTCAGGGAATTTCTTACCACATGGAGCTCCTCTAGCTGAAGGGGGAGCTTGAGTCTCTAGCGCATCTCCTCAGTCACTCACAAGATAGGGCATATGTGCCCAAACATGCTCTCTACATGCATCCTGACGCTCTAACTAAGGCTCAACTATGAAAAGGTTATGATAGAAGTGAGTAGAAATTGCATGCATATCCTGAAGCTTTGAAGAAATTGACCCATCGGGTCTCCTCAACTCATTGACATTGCTGTGTACGTGGCAAGGTCCCACCATCTCAAAGAAAGTCCCAGTCACTCTATCACCCACCTGGGTCCACTGAGATGCTGTCTATGGAAACCAAACTCATGGTGCGGCTCCTCTATGCTTGCCAGCTCTCGATAGGCCTGCTTCAACTGCTCCTCCAACCAGGGGTTGTCTGGGTGTTGTTCTTGCATCCTCTCCAAGGAAACAACGCCTTGTCGCATCCGCTTTTCCTCCTCTCGTGCTGCAACCAAAACATCCGTAGACTCGTGGAGGAAGAAGCGATTAAGCTCAGTGAGTCCAGAGGCCATTCTGTCAGCAGGGGAGTCCTATGTTTCCAAGCCCTATTTACAAAGAGCCACCACTCGCTCTCTAAGTTGTGAGTCCAAAAAGATACTCTCAAGGAGGCGTACCATCGTGCTTCCCTCCTTTGTCTATCCATCACAATGAGGATCATTGGTGCATGGTTCGAAAAAGATGTCCCAGATAGAATGAAAACAAATCCACCCATGTCACAGATGCGGTCACTCGTGTAGAAGTGATCTATCCGAGATAGATTCACTCCTCCTACTCTACGGTCCAAGCGAGAAAATGACAAGCTATCTGGGGGCCTCACAAAGCCTGAATGTGTCAAGGTCATACATAGACTCTCCCTAGATGCCTGGTCCCTGCCACATAAGGAAAAAGAGAAGTCAGCCACTATGTCCATGGCCTCTATCCCTCTTGTTGCAAGGAACAAAATGTGAACTTGAAAGCAAGCTGCCTCAAAGTTTGGTGAAGAGTTTCAAAGAAAGTGTGTGATGTCATAGGCAAAGAAGTCCCACCTGCAACGGATGTCGAAACTCGTCAGTCCATGAGGGCCTGTTGCAAAGGGAGACTTTGTGAGCGGGATGGAAACACACAGAACGCCTCTATAATGACCCGACACACACTCTTGGGATGATATACACACACACTATGGGGCACCACTCGGCTTACACAAGCCACCTGGCCGAGACAGGGAACACACCCATGGAGTGAGAGGAGAGAGACTACCCATTTACCCACTCCACACAGAGACACACACACACACACACACACACCCAAAAAACTCAGCTCAAAAGAGGAGAATTTCTGGTTTAGATACAACTGATCTTGGGCCAACACCAATGGGGCAAACAACCCACACAATATGGATAAAATATGCCAGATACAATCACAAATTACAGCAAAATCTTAGCTCATAGGAGAAACTTACACATCCAAAATAGCAGAAAAATAGTGAGGAATTTGGCAAAATGGACAGCGCCATCGCGTTCGGAACAGCCCAAAACCCCAGTCTACAATGTCAAAGTGCTCAAATCCGACCTCGGATGAGCAGTTTACGGCCAAAATAGACTCCTCTTCTCTCCATGTTTTTTCTGTTCTTCTCTCTAGTTTTTTCAGTTCCCACACTTAGCTTTATTACTTGGGCACCCTTGGCCTTTTAGTTGACCTCAAACGGACCCCGAACAGGCCAAAAACTGACCTCGCAGTGCATAGTTGTCACCTTGCTGCATCCATCCGCACACTTGGCACCCAACTTTTTCCAATAATGCATCCCATCACCACGTGAAGTGGCCCCAAAATATGGTCCTCATGATGACCTTTCTGCATAATTATCACAAGAAAAAACCCACGTTGTGTTCGTACTTCTCCACGTGCAAGTATTGACCCCATTCGACCTCCTGATGCCACTAGATGCCATCTGACGCACCCGCTTACCTCATGTCGTCGGCCCCGGGACAGCTTCCTCGAGAAGTTTTCCACGCTACCAACTCCTCATTATTATAGAAAAACCACACTGGTACTGGTGATAGGTGAAAATCAATGCACTATGTACATGTTGTCCTACCTGTACACATGTGGGCCCCACGTAACCACCTGGATCTAGAAAATGGGCAAACCTTTATTCGATGCACCATGCATGGGTATGCACATATGCGCAATCCATTGCTCCAAAAAACTCCTGACAACATATGCACCAGAAGGGAGGTCCGCAAGCAAGTCTGCCCCTCTCTCGACATGTGACTCTTGGCAAAGGCACTTCCAAGAGATCTCCTAGCAGTCGAGGAAGGTCCTGCCCCATGGGCCGGCTATGGGGCAGGAACAGGAGAAGATGGGGAAGTAGGGGGGCTAGATGGTGGAGAGGGAGGGGAGGGGGGATCCAGGGGGGGATGGGGGGTGGTGGAGAAGAGGATGGAGGTGGGGCGGGGGGGGGGTACGATGAAAGGCTTTCATGGAGAAGGGGATGTCAATGATGAGGCTGAGGTGGAGGGTGGAACTGGGGATTTGTCCTATTGAATGTTGGGGTGTAGGCTAGGTGGCCATGGGAACCACCCCTAACTTCATTTTCTCTATCATGAAATATAGGGAGAGAAAGTGAGAGTTGACTTGCACTCTCACTTTCTACTCCACTAACCCAAGCAGCTGTCTGTGTTTCTCCTTCTTCCCCAATTCCCCCTCACACAAGCACCCAGGGATTTCATTGACGTAATCATGATTCTGTGATTACGTTAATAGCTCTAGTATTTACACAAGAAAATCACGTGATCATGTTAATTGTTAACGTAATCATGTTAATTGTTAACGTGATCTTGATGGTGACCTGCAAAAACCACTAGAGCCGGTAGGTATGCCAGGATTTTTCATTTTCTCAGCGAGGCCTGCCGGGATTTTCCATTTTCTCAGTGGGTCCCTCTGGGCTATAGGGTTTTCTTGGCGGGATCGACGAGAAAATGAAAAAGCCCGACGGGCCCGACTGTATATAGTAAACCTCTTCTTACTTTGGAATTTTAACTAGGAAAATCCCGGGGGAGTGTATCCAAGCGCCGAGTATAGTCATCTCCTTGTGAATTGACCTAAGGTTACAGAGTCACACGTCCTATTTTTTGGGCCAAACGTGATTCTTAATTCGGTAACCACTTCTAAAAAGATTTAAACCCTTCACCAAACATAAAGGTACGAAACCAAAACAATTGAGAATCTGAAGAGTCATGCTCATTCTGACGAAGCCATTGGTCCATAAAAGGGTTAGAGTTGGTTTTAGAAGATGAAGATACTTAAATAACAAGTTGATAGTCAAGGGTCGGATGCCCTGTACTAGTGTACTGGATATATAAAGATCCTTGAAGTCTTGCATTTTTCACCATCATAGATTTGAATTGATATACATTTCCAGTGCACAATATCAGAGCTATAATCCTTAATTGGGTGAAATTAGCTTTTATATACTGAATTTGATGCATAAGGGGGCTACAATCCTTGATTGGATACAAATAGTCCTCAATTGTGTAATTGTATTGAAGATTTCATTGCCTTGTTTTATGCATTTGTTTATATAGGGAGTGAACTATATATTATAATTAAAAGATTGTTAGTACATGAGACGATCAATCATCGACATTATTTCTTTCATGTGTGTTTTGCAAATAATTATCATCATTTCAATGTAAATGCTGATGATTCTTTGTAGCATGTGAAAATAGTTGTGTCTTATTGTTTTTAGATCGCACAGGATATATACCTAATCATTATATTTATAATTGCATTAACAATATCATATTGTTTTTGTATCCATAATGCCACTAGAGAGTGCATTGCAATGTGTATGTTCTCTCAGAACATATGTGGATTTGACTAAAGTGCATTGTAAATCTCATATTGTGTAGATTTGATTGCTTTCTTAGTGATTGTTTTTCTAATATATATTGAAAAGTTTATTTATTGATTTATTTAAACTGAACATCTAGTTCTTATGTCTACAGTATTAAATTGAAAGCAATGGAGAAAAATGTTGGCACAAGTGATACGAACAAGGCAAAGAATTAAAAAGCCCTTAGCAAACATGGGTTTTTAATTTCAAATCGAAAAAATTATCTCTCAAGTTCGGCCTGACAAACAAACTTAGTATTGGAGTATAACTTGGCCTAAACAAGTAGAAGGTTTAGCTAGACAATTTCTTCAGAATCCTTACAAAGTTGTCACTGGTTCATAAGCTCTAAAAGACAATCATTCAATTCTACAGATTGTAGAAGTTGTTTTTGAGAATGAGAAATACTCAAAATTGCTAGATTTACTGAAGCGAATGATGGATGGAAGTAAAGTGATCATATTTATAGAAACAAAAAGCGATTTTGATCAAGTTACTATACAGATTCCAATAGATGAATTTGCAGCTTTATCTATCGATGATGATAAAGTCAACCTGAACGAGATTGGCTTCTTTTTTAATTTAGATCTAGCAATAGCACTATAATGACAACAACATATGTTGCAACTCGGGGTTTGGATGTGAAGGACATAAAGCACAAGAAAGAAAAACGAATGTAAGGTTTCCAGTTTCCGAAACCTTAAAGATTGTATAAAGCTTAATCAAAATGATATGATTATTGAAAAAGCAATGTAGAATCGTCCGACCGTGGCAAATATTGGTATTTGTGGAATCTTAAGCACAGCAAACCCCGGGCTAGAAATTTTCAGAACAAAATTCCGATAAAATCTAGAAAAGTTACGTGCTCTGAAAGATTACACTAGGAATTTAATTAGTTAAATAAAATTGGATGGTTTCAATAATTATTATCAATAAAGACTTTCTTATCCTAAGGTTCTAGAAATTACTGATATTTTCAATTTTCATCATTAAAAATCAGAGAAATTAGTAAAAAATCAATTTTGTGTATTGGGGGGGCTCTGTGGGATAATGAAGAACTCTCCCAGACTAGATTATGGAGTAGAGGGCGTTTTTTGACCTGTAGGGCTGCTTGGGATACAAGTTATTGCCGTTTTCCATCCTGTGAGCGTCCAGAAACCTATAAATATGACCCTTGCTTCACAATTTCAGACAGACTCGAAGCCTTGACACACTCTCTCTCATCTAGAGAGACCGCTATGCAGAAATCACTAGAGATTAAGCTCTAGTTGATTAAATTAAACGGTAATTAACCTAATCCTTCTTAATTAGCAAGGCTAGATTAATCTATTTTCTTAATAAATTAAAGATTAGGCCTATGTATACTAAAAAATCCTCTCTTAATTAAATATGCTCTGCTGAATTTTTATAATTAAGCTTAGGGTTATTAAGATAATTAATGATTATATCATATTAGGATTGAAATTGTCCATATTTAACCATAAATTAATGGAAATATTAATTAAATTTAGATTATATTGAAATAATTATCAGAGCTGCATTGGACTATCATTAAACTAGAAAAATCATCTTATAATTTTTTGAGTAATTTTCATAACTAAATTAGCAGAATTACACTATTTTTTAGAGAAAAAGAAAATGGAAAATAATCACATTGATTGAAAATGCTTTGAGGTATTTATCATAGATTAATTACATGTTAGGGAACCCATGATAATTATGTTAACCTCAGATAATTAATTTTCCTAGTTATTTTAGCATAAATACTCTGTTTTGAGGACAAATTAAAAGGGAAAAATTAGCAAATTGATTCAAAATGCTTTGAGCTATTTATCAAAGGTTAATGACATGTTAAAAAATCGATAATAATTATGTTAACCTTAGATAATTAATTTACTTACTTATTTTAGCAAAATTACTCTGTTTTCAGGACAAATTAAAAGGGGGAAATTAGTAAATTGATTCAAAATGCTTTGAGTTATTTATCAAAGGTTAACTACATTTTAGGAAACCATGATAATTATATTAACCTTAGATAATTAATTTACCTAATTACTTTAGCAAAATTACTATGTTTTTAGAACAAATTAAAAGGGGAAAAATAGCAAATTGATTCAAAATGCATTGAGTTACTTATCAGACGTAAACTACATGTTAGGGAATCGGGGATAATTATGTTAACCTTAGATTATTAGTTTACCTAATTATCTTAGCAGAATTACACTATTTTGAGAACAAATTAAAAGAGGGAAAATAGCAAATTGATTCAAATTGCTTTAAGATAATTATTAGTGGGGTTAATTACATCTTAGAAAACCCGTGATATTTATGTTAACCTCAGATAATTAGTTTAACTAATTATCTTAGCAAAATTACACTGTTTTGAGGACAAATTAAAAGGGGAAAAATAGAAAATTGATTGAAAATGATTTAAGATAATTATCAAAGGTTAATTACATCTTTAAAAATCCGTGATAATTATGTTAATTTTAGATAATTAATCTTCCTAATTATCTTAGTAGAATTACACTGTTTTCAAGAGAAATTAAAAGGAGGAAAATAGCAAATTGATTCAAAATGCTTTAAGATAATTATAAAAGGTTAATTATATCTTAGGAAATCCATGATAATTATGTTAATCTCAGATAATTGGTTTACCTAATTATCTTAGTAGAATTACATTGTTTTTAGGACAAATTAAAAGGGGAAAAATAGTAAATTGATTCAAAATGCTTTAAGATAACTATCAAAGATTAATTACATTTTAAGGAATCTGTGATAATTATATTAGCTATAGATAATTATTTTAGATAATTATTATAGTAGAAAACCACTATTATTGAGGGTAAATTAAAGGAGGAAATTAGTAAATCATGTGCTATGATTACATGCTATTTATCACAGCGATACTATAGGATAAAGAGGCCGTGATAATTATTTCAAGGCTAGAAAAGTAGTATAGATATTTATCTAAGTCAAATTATCCTAATTTTAGCTAAAAATTGAAGATAGAAATTATATAATTAAGTTGGAAAGTAATAAGATAATTACCAAAGGTCAAAAATATCCTTATCTACTTTAGGTAACTATACCATAGTTAATTAGTGAGGTTAGGAAATTATAATTGATCAAAAGTCTTATTTTTAGCAAATGATAAATTAAAATAAATAGACTTTGTGGTCAAAAGTTTTTAGGAAAGTTATATTAAGTGTAAAATATGATATGAAGTTGAGGAAATAAAATCTTTAAGATAAAATAAATAGAATAAATATTAAGTCCAACATAAGTGGATTCCAACCTTAAAAGTCGATGGAAAAATTAGAAAAAAGATATAGACAATTATAAGAAAATTAGGAGAGCTTAGAAAACCCTTACGAAAGCGGTGGAAAAAGTTATCATGCCTATATAGACAAATAAAAAATTACTAGGTCAAGAATTTACCCATTAAAACTATAAATTTAACCTTGAATGGGTTATGGTTGAATACAAAGGTTAAGTATAGATTTCAAATAATTTACCTGATGATTAAACGTCCTTTTTATAAGGATAATAAGTTATGGTACCTAAAAGGACCCGAGAAAATCCTACATCTGATGATGAGGACATAGCTCCAAAGCGAACTAGAGCGTCGCACAACGACGAAGCCGGGTCTAGTAGTAAGCCTACAGAGGAGAGTCTTCAGGTGCCAGCGCAGCAGTAGATGGCCGATCAGTTTCAAGTGGGTTTCCCATTATTCAATTAAGTCTTTAAATAGTTCAAGTTCTTTCATAAGTTAGCACTGCATACGTAAGACGTGAGTAAGAATCAGGAAAGGAATAATTGATCAAAAATGAAAAGTAACTTCCAACGTGCATTTGTTTATAATATAGGAAAGAATTTTTGGGTTAAAACTGGTTGAATTAGGAAAGATATGATTGATCATCCGTAAGACAGCTTGTCTCAAGACACCTCCGACTCCTTAGTATAAATTGATGATAATGATTGGCTTTCTAGCCACTAATAAGTCGGTTACCCCCATGAACGTTGAGTTTCTACTCCGTGTCATGTCTTGATGTGTCTACATAAGTTAGGATGCCATATTTTATCCTAGGGGAGCCGCCTGGTTGTATGGGCAACTGGTTGGTGTATGGGCACCCGGAACCTTGGGTGGGGGGTTTATCCACTCCGGATTATGAATAAGGAATGGGTGCTGTTCGTTTTTTCACCATTAGGTGATCTTGAGACAAGAAGAGTACTGGTCATGGTTATTATGGACAATGTTTTGATTGATAGTACCCTGTCTTAAGTTTAAAGATGTTTGTTTGCTGAAAGAATGTCTTCAATACTGTTTTCAAGGGCTGTTTGAATGAAATTCTGTCGTGAAGGATAAAAGGAATCATTCTTTTAATTGTGATAAGAACGTGGTAGTAATTAAATAAATGAATCATGTGTGAGTGCGAGGTGGTAAGTGGGGATTGACTAAGGTTGTCAATCAAGGACGGGTGGACCTGATTAGTCAGGTAACTATCCATCCCTGCACACTAAAACGTTTAGAAAACTTCTTCACTTGGTAGAGGAGTCCACCAACGGCGGTTGTGCCCTCACATCTGTTAGGGGGGAAAAAGCGTTGGTTGAGGATATCTCAACCCAATTGTGGTAGTTATAGGGCCGAAATAGTTTTTTTTGGACTTTTAATACGTTGTCCCGTTTCCGTTGCCAGACTGGACTAGGTCTTCTTCTAAGGCTATAGACCCAAGCCATTGTCAATGGTAAAGGTCTATTCCTTGGACTTTTCTTGTTTAGGGACTCCGATTTTTTATCAGACCTAGAGAACTAAAGGATCCCATCCCGATCTTGGTATAGACGGGTTGGGGATCTTACAACGACAACAAAGACCGCACCGACAATGACAATGAGGTCATGTCAGGGATGACATGAATTCAGAGGGGGGAGTTTACCCATGGGTGAACAAAACGACATAACTCAATTTCCATACCAAAGTCTTATTTTTTGATAGTTATGAAATGATGCGGATTATGGTTAAAAACATCATTGAGTAGCTTCAGCCTAACGCTACTTCTTGCTTGCTCATCGCATAGGAGATCCAAATGCACCATCACAATTGGCTCAGAGAGAGATACACAACAATGCCAAGCATTCCTTGCAAATCGGAGCACATGTGCTAACGCATCTACGAGCTATTTGTGGTTGTAAGTGTATCATATGATGTCTATTTTTTGCAAGCCAGTAGTCATTATAATTGTGGCGACACTAGGTAGCTCCCACAACAAAGGTAATCATAGATCCCTCTCTCTCTCTCTCTCTCTCTCTCTCTCTCTCTCTCTCTCTCTCTCTCTCTCTCATATGTGGATGTGGAGAAGTTGAAGGAACGGGAGCGGCGTTCCAAGAACATTGTTATTCATGGAATTCTCGAAGAGAAGCTAGAGACACCTCCTTCTCTTTCCATTGTTATCGAAGATTTCTTCAAAACCCACTTTGGCATGTCCGGAGTTATGGTCTATGGAGCACATAGAGTGGGGAAGCAAGGAGCTCCTCGCTCGGGAGAATAGCCAATTGTATACACCATGCCGGATGAGACCAAGCGAAAGATTATCCTTGATAATAGCTAGATCCATTTGAGGGATACAAATTTTTTTGTATGTGAAGATCACACTATTAAGCAACAAAATATGCGTCACAAGGCATATGAGGAAAAGAATAAGAAAAACAAGGAGATATCTCATGAAGAAAATGTGCCCAAGGAGGAATTGAAAATAATATGCTTTTGGAATTGTAATGGATACCCATGGAATGTGGGGGTTGGCATTGATGAACTAATAAGCAAAGCC
Organism: Adiantum capillus-veneris; assembly: GCF_014529385.1. Classification (NCBI taxonomy): domain Eukaryota; kingdom Viridiplantae; phylum Streptophyta; class Polypodiopsida; order Polypodiales; family Pteridaceae; genus Adiantum; species Adiantum capillus-veneris. The sequence continues at coordinate 153,727,224 of NC_140948.1, forward strand.
TATGTTGTACTTCTTGTTGAAACTTGGGAGCATGATACACAAAGGATTAACGGCTTGGAGAATTACAATGTACATTCATTGATGTGGTCAAAGAATCTTAAGTAACAAAGAGGACAAAGAGGGGTAGCATGTATGGTTAAGAAAGGATTGGAAGATTTTGTATCAATTGTGAGAGATGACAAGTACAAACGTTATGTATGGCTCAAAATTATGACACCAAAAAGAACACCCATTTTTGTAGCTGGTTGCTACATTCCTTATCATGATTCCCCCTTTTATGCTTGCATGGATAGAGATCAACCATTTTTTGATTTAGAAGAGGAAATTGCTTATTTCAAAGGTGAAGGTGATGTTATTGTATTCGGGGATATGAATGCTCGCACAAAAACATTGTAGCATGATACTCAACAATTTGATATGCCATACATTTCAAGGCAGTTGGAGGAAGTTCACTTGTATGATCGTTCTTCAATGGATGAGAAACTGATCACTATGAAAAGTTACTTTTACACATGTGTAATAGCACGGGTATGCTCATTGCCAATGGTGTATCTTTGTGCAGTGGAACCAATGGATTTACATGTAGGAGACATAATGGAGATATTGTGATTGACTATATGCTACTCTCCGAAGCCATCATGTATTGCATAAAGAGTTTTATGTTTGGCCAATGGACCCCGGAATTCGACCATCGCACCTTATGTACTGACCTTTCATGTGGAGAAGAAACTAAGCATGATAATTTCAGCCAAAGGAAAGAAAACTTGTCACTATGTATGGATTTCAAACGGGCAATGTACATTGAAATGGTTGAGAAAAAATTATAGATGAAGAAGCTTCAATATGATGCACCATTGGAAACTAAATGGGAAGCTTTTAAGAAAACTGTTTGTTCTTGTGCCGAAGAATGCTTTGCTATAAAGCATCTCCATGGTATCAACAAAGATAGATCACACAAAAGGTGGTTTGATAAATAATGTCAAGATGCTCAAAAGTCCTTGATAAAGCTTGATGCAACTATGGACAAAGATAACTATCAAAGTCATTTGCATACATACAAGGCATTGATTCAAAAGAAGAGAAGAAGATGGGAAGTAAAGCAACAACTTTTTCAAGTCCAAGAAAAGGCACATGCATGTGAAAGATTTTGGAGAAACTTGAGGGGAAAGCGAGTTGAGAATTTTGGTAACTTGAGTCTTGTGGATATGTGCATACATTTTAGGCAATTATATGAGCAAGCAAATGCTGAAAAAATTCCATTTTATGGTTCACTCCCATGTATGCCCTCTTTTTTTACTGTTGAAGATGTATACGGTGGGCTTGAAAAGTTGGCCACTTGCAAAGCGGGAGATCTTCAAGGTATCAAGTCGGAGATGATCAAATGGACGGGAGATTTCACCCATGAGTGGATGTCTGATATGTTCAACCTTGCACTTCAACATTGTATGCCTTATGATTGGAGTACTAATTGGGTTAAGCCTTTGCATAAAGGAGGGGGTGTAAAGATGTAAACAAATACCGGACTATAATGATTGGGTCACTTATGGAAAAGTTGTTTGGGTGCATAATGGAGATGAGATCGAGTGATTGGGATGAAGATAATGACAAGTGTCCAAAGGGACAAGTGGGTTTTTGTCGATGCCATAGCACCATTGATCATTTTGTCACTCTTCGTGTTCTCATGGAGGAAAATCGATTGAAAGGAAAGCGATTTGTATTGTTGTTTTGTGGACTTTAAGAAAGCCTTTGATATGATTCCACGTAACAATTTGTGGAGAAGGATGGAAGAAATCCAAGTTCCAAGTGAGTTTATGCTTGCGATTTCTCGAATCTATGAGAAGGTGATTTGTCAATTGCACATGGGAAGAGAAATTTCAAAAAATTTTGTAAGCACTATTGGGGTTAAACAAGGATGTCCGTTGTCACCGACTCTCTTTGGTCTATGCCTTGATCAATTGGAACAAATGGTACTTGACTTTATGCAAGAAGAAGGCATTGAAGAGGTCACTATTTGCAATGTGGTAATCATGCTTTTGTTGTATGCGGATGATGTAGTGCTTCTAGCACACACTTTAGAAGATGCACAAAAGCTTATGGTTGTCCTTGAGAACTTTTGCTTGCATAGTGGGTTGATTGTGAATGAATCCAAAACAAAGGTTATGCTTGTGAAAACCAACCATAAGGAGAAGCCATGCATTGTGTACAACAATGAGACATTTGAAGTTGTTGGGAGCTTTAAGTACCTTGGCCTTGAGGTTCCGTCCAATCACAAGTGGCATGAATTTGCTATGCATCATTTGGAAGCGGGAAAGAGAGCATATTATGCATTTGAGAACATGTGTAATGCGGGAAACATCAAGTGTTGGGTTCTCAAGAAGTATCTTTTTGATGCATTGGTGACACCAGTTCTTCTTTATGGAGTTGAAGTGTGGGGCGGGTGCATCTCAAAGTCTACTCGAAAAGAGTTTGAGAATTTCCAAAAGCGTTTCTTACGAACTTTCTCCAAGTGAAGACACAAACACCATATACGCTCCTACTTCTTGAGTCGGGATGTCTTCTAATTGAGTTATGGGCATGGAAAGGGTTGTGGAGTACATGATAAAGATGCGTCAAAACTCCTCACATCAACTTCCTACAATTGCATGGGAAGCAAGCAAAAAAGTTCAAAAGACACATAAAAGCAAGATCTTGAGCACGGGATGGATGCAAGACATAAAGAAGTGGTTTGGGAGATGGGATGCATTACACTTGCTACATGATGCTTCAATTGACTCCCAAGTGAATGAAGCTTTTCTACAACACCAATGTATTACAGCTTGGGAGAAATCCAGTGGGTCACGCTTCATACATCACGCCACCCATATTGCTCCCAACTACAAAACCATGTTCTTCGCTGAAAGAGGAAACAATACTCACACTTACATGCTTGAGCCTATCCCCTTGTCGGTGATACGCACCATCGCAGCCATTCGTCTTAGCTCCCATTTCCTTCGATGCGAGATAGGGCATTGGGGCAATGGAGAATAGTCAAATCGATTGTGCACATTATGCTCACTGCAAGTTCGAGAGTCTGAGTACCACACGCTACTAGAGTTCTCAGCTTTTGGTCACATCCGAACTTGCTTCTCTCACATTTTCAGCCATAACTTGTATGTACCATGGCTGATGAGGTAAAGAGAAAGATCATCCTTGACAATGGTTGGATCTACCTCAAAGGAACGGGTTGTAATGTATATGAGGATCGCACTCTTATGCAACAAAATGTACGTCGCAAAGCATACGAGGAAAGAAGCAAGAAGGTTAAGGTATCATCTCAAGAAGAAAAGGCACTTGAGGAGGATGCAAGTCCACCCAACAAATAGGGACACATGATCTATGAGACCAACTCACGCTTGCGAATAAGCTTTTGGAATTGTAACGGGTATCCATGGAATGCGGGAATTGGCATTGATGAGCTTACCAATGACTCCGATGTGATACTTCTTGTCGAAACATGGGAGCATGATGCGCAACGAATTCTTGGATTTGACAAATACGATGTACATTCTTTGATGTGGGCCAAAAATGCAAAGCAACGAAGAGGCCAAGGAGGCATAGCATGTATGACCAAAAAGGGTTTGAAAGATGTTTCCATTGTCAAAGAAGATAAGTATAAACGCTACTTATGGCTGAAAATCAGCCCACCAAATGGTCAAGTCATGTTTGTGGCCGGCTGCTACATTCCTCACTATGACTCCAACTTTTATGCTCGCTTGAATATGGATAGAGATCAGCCCTTTGTTGAACTAGAGGAAGACATTGCTTATTACAAAGATCAAGGTGAAGTCATTGTTTTTGGAGACATGAATGCTCGCACAAATATGTTACAACACGACACACAACAAGTCGACATGCCGCATGTATCAAGAAGAGTGGATGACTCATACATGTATAATCGAAGTTCTAATGATGCAAAAGAAGTGGATCACTATGGAAAGTCACTTCTACATATGTGCAATAGTACCGGAATGCTCATTGCAAATGGTGTATCTCTATGGCAAGGCACCAATGACTTTACATGTAGAAAGCACAATGGTGCTAGCGTGATTGACTATATGTTGTTCTCAGAAGCCACTCTAGAATGCATACAAAGCTTTACACTTGGTGAATGGAATCCGGAATCGGATCATAGGATGTTATGTATTGACCTCAAGTGTGGTAAACGGCCCGAGCATGTAGCCTCCAATCATGATGTGAATCATTTGTACCTACGTCTAGACTTCAAACGAGCACTTATATATGCTGATATGGTGGACCAAATGTTAAGCATGATAGAGCATCAAGGGAGCCCAACATTAGAATGCAAGTGGAAAGTTTTCAAAGAAGTAATTTTCTCTTGTGCGAAGGAATGCTTTTCGGCGAAACACATGTCTTGCAAAAGGTCTAAGAAGGGTAGCACCAAGAAGAAATGGTTTGACATGGAATGTAGTCAAGCCCGAAAACACTTGCTAAGATTGGATGCAATCAAAGACAAGGAAGTTTACTTGGAATGTTCACACACATACAAAGCACTTGTTCAAAAGAAGAGGAGAAGGTGGGAAGTCGAAAAACAACTTCTTTTAGCACAAGAGAAAGCACATGCATGTGGCAAGTTTTGGCAAAATCTAAAAGGCAAGCGCGTTGAGAGCTTTGGTGACTTGACTCTTGAGGATATGTATATGCATTGTAAGAACCTCTATGAGCAACCCAATGTTGATAAGATGGAGGGTTGTAGCTCCCTTCCATTTATGTCTCCCTTCTTTACCATTGAAGATGTATGCCGCGCGCTTGAGAAACTTGCTACTCGCAAGGCAGGTGACCTTCAAGGTGTCAAGGCTGAAATGATTAAATGGACAAGTAAGAAAACACGATATTGGATATGCGATATGTTTAACCTTGCACTTCAGTATGGCATGCCTCATGATTGGAGTGCAAATTGGATCAAACCTTTGCACAAAGGAGGAGATGTAAACAATGTGAACAACTCGCGCACTATAATGGTTGGTTCTTTGATGGCAAAGTTATTTGGATGTATCATGGAGATGAAGATAAGTGAATGGGCTGAAAAGAATGGCAAACGTGCGCTTGGCCAAGCAGGTTTTCGAAAGCATCATAGCACTATTGATCACCTTGTCACTCTTCGAGTTCTTATGGAAGCGTCTCGATTGAAAGGAAAAAAGTTGTATTGTTGCTTTGTGGATTTCAAGAAAGCTTTTGACATGGTACCGCGAGGAAATCTTTGGAGACGTATGCAAAGCCTTCAAGTGCCGAGAGAATTTATGCATGCAGTCTTTCGCATCTACCAAAAAGTGATATGTCGATTACGTATGGGAGATGGAATTTCAGAATTTTTTGCAAGCACTATTGGTGTCAAACAAGGATGCCCACTTTCCCCAACCCTCTTTGGGCTACTCATTGATGAATTGGAATACATGGTTCTTGATTTTATGCAGCAAGAAGGCATAGAAGAGGTTAAGATTGGAAATGCGGTGATCATGCTTTTGCTTTATGCCGATGATGTAGTGCTCTTGGCACATACCTTAGAAGATGCACAAAAGCTTATGAGTGTCTTGGAACGCTTTTGCCTACATAGCGGGCTGATCGTGAATGGATCCAAAACCAAGGTTATGCTTGTAAAGACCCTCAATGACGAAAATCCATGCATTGTATACAACAATGAGAAACTTGAAGTGGTAGATCACTTCAAGTACCTTGGCCTTGAGGTTCCATCCAATCATAAATGGAAGGATTGTGCAATGCGTCGCTTGGAAGCCGGAAAGAGGGCTTATTATGCATTTGAGAACATGTGCAATGCAGGAGAGATCAAGTGTTGGGCTCTCAAAAAGTACCTCTTTGACACATTGGTGACACCGGTGCTTCTTTATGGAGTGGAGGTGTGGGGTGGAAGCATCGGGAAGTCTACTTGGAAAGAGTTTGAGAATGTCCAAAAGCGTTTTCTCACCAACTTTCTCCAAGTCAAGACACAAACACCCTACATGCTCTTACTTCTTGAGTCCGGATAGCTTCCCATTGAGGTCTTGGGCATGGAAAGGGTTGTGGAGTACATGCGTAAGACACAATGTAGCCCTTTGCATCGACTTCCTAGAATCGCATATGAAGCAAGTCAAAAGGTTCAAAAGACATGCAAGAGCAAAATACTAAGTTCGGGGTGGATGCTTGATATCAAGAAATGGTTTGGAAGATGGGATGCATGTCACTTGGTCAAGGATGCGTCGATCGACTCCCAAGTTAATGAGGCCTTCTTACAACGCCAATGTATCATGGCTTGGGAGAAATCTGGAGGTTCTCGCTTCAGCCATTACACCACACACGTTGCCCCAAACTACAAATCTCTCTTCTTCTAGCAACGAGATAACCGAACCCCTTCCTACATCCTTGAGCCCATCCCGTTGAGTGCGATCCGCACCATTGCCTCCATTCGTCTTAGCTCCCATTCTCTACGCTGCGAGACAGGACGTTGGGGCACTGGCGAGGAGTGTCATCGACTTTGCACCTTATGCCCTCGTCAAGTGCGAGAGAGTGAGTACCACACACTACTTGAGTGCTCAGCTTTTGACCACATTAGGTCCTCTTTTCCCCATATATTCAGCCATGAGCTCTCCCTACATACCTTCCTCTCCCAACCACGATGTGGACTCTCTATTGCGACGCTCATTTCAGCCATTTTTGAGCATCGAGAGTCACTTATGAACTCCACTCACACCACGTGACATGTTCATTTGGTCCCATAGGTCATATTTGACCTCCCAGGACGATAATAGAACTATCTATCTATCTATCTATCTCTCTCTCTCTCTCTCTCTCTCTCTCTCTCTCTCTCTCTCTCTCTCTCTCTCTCTCTCTCTCTCTCTCTCTCTCTCTCTCTCTCTCTCTCTCTCTCTCTCTCTCTCTCTATGTGTGTGTGTGTGTGGCTCAACAAAAAACACCCAACAGGCCCGATTAGGGCCCTCTATATATTAAGCTGCAGCCCTCCGAGCTTTAGGGTTTTCTCGGTGGGCCCGTAGGAAAAATGCAAAAGCCCGGTGGGACCCGTAGGGAAAATGCATAAGACCGACAAGGCCCGACAGGAAAACGCAAAAGCCCCATCACCCTCTACACGCTCTTTTAGCGATTTTGATAGACTGTTGTTAGTCAAAACATCCTTCATACGCTCTTTCCACATGGTGAAGTTGTTTCCATCAAACTTACGTATGAAATGCTCCTCCTTTTCTAAAGAAGAATCCATTGCTGAGAAGAGGGTTTGAGAGGTGCCTAACTATGGCAAGAAGCTGCAAAAATTTGGGCAGAGTAACCATTGTATCAAGAGAAAAATCTCAACTGAAATAGGCTCAAAAGTACCAAGAATGAAAGTCACGACTCGCATGAAAAATTTGGCAGAGTCTCCTATGTACGAGGAGTTAAAACTCAACTCAAAAGACGCATAGAATGTGCCAACTAAACTAACTAGGCTTCAAAAAACTGACACTGCCACCTGTAATGTTGATGCTAACAACTCCGCCTCCAAGTAGTGTACTCGGGAAAAGCGTCTCAAAAGATACTTCAAAAAAAGAGGCAGTGAGTGCTCTCTCTATGTCAGAGGTAAAAAGGATAAATCTCGATATTGCCTTTCGTCATCGAATGGAAGTACGCTAGCCAAATAGATGCCAAAATGCTCGAATCTGATGCTGGGTGTCACTCCTATATGGTAGAGGCACCTCACCCTTGCATGCCAAGAGATCACTAGCATTGACAAAGTCGATGCCGAAAAGTGAAGTCGATGTTGCCTTCCACTGAGAATCACTGAGAAAACGGTCTTTAGAGCCAATCTCCTCCAGATATGTTGAGAAGAACGCCAAAAAAGAAGCTATCACCAGAAAAGTACGTTTCCGGTGTGTCGAGACGTAGCTACCACCGTCAGAGGTAATCCGATGTTGGGTGGGCACCCGGGCTTACTCGCCGCTAAGGGTGTCCAATTGCCAACAAAAATCGCCAAGCCGGGGGGGGGGGGGGGGGTATCGTTCTCTCGCTTTTGTTTTTTGGTGGACGAAGTGTGTGGGAACACACTCTTAGTAGGAAGAAACAAAATTCAAATTTTCCTTGTTGTTCTCTACTGGCCTAAAGAATTATGATTGTATGTATGTGTGGGCATCAACACACACATGGTTTGTTGCTCAGCGAAGTTGCTTCATGCTTTACAAAACTTTACAGCTCTTGTCGTTTTCAGCCTTGCTCGATTTGCCCCCCTTGTCAATTTTGTGTGTGTGTGTGTGTGTGCATGCGTGTATGTGCATACCACCACTTTAGTAATACTCAATGCTACTAAGCATCCCAAAACACACACGAAATTTTCTTTGTTATGCGCACATACCAGTGATGTTGCCTTGCTTTGATACCAGTTATAGAGTGCGCATGTGTGTGTGCGTAGGTGCAAGCAGTGATTTAATATTTACGTAATTACCAAAAAAAAATTGTCATCACAAGGTCTTGTTGACATATTTACATAATCACAGTTGGGAGCTTTTGAATTCAAAAGCCATGGCTAGAATACGTCTACATCTAGCTGAGTCAGTGTTCTTCACGATCATAGGGAAGAAGACAACCAAGGATCTACGGGATAGGTTATGAACCGCATGGGAGCGCAAAAGTGCATCCAATAAAGTTTTTCTCATGAAAAAGCTTATGAAGGTCAACATGAAAGAAGGTAGCACAGTTTTTGGACACTTAAATGATTTCAACTCCTTGTTCAGTCATTTGACATCTCAAGGCTTTAGTGAGTTTGACAACGAACTCAAGTCTATATTCTTGTTGTTCTCTCTACCTAATTCATGGGACATATTTTGCACATCCATTAGCAATTCAGCTCCAAATAGAAAGTAAGTGTTTAATTATGTCACAAATGCATCGCTCACTTAAAAGATTTGTCGTAAATCTCTTGAAGGTGCTGGTCATGGAGATGCATATATGGTTGGAAGTTCAACAAAGCAAAGCGGCCGTGACAAGAACAAGAACAAAAGAAAACGTAGAGAGCATAATCCTTGTAGTCCCCGAGCAGAAATAGGAACTCTACTAGAGAACGTATTTCCAAAAATGTCGAGTGTTATCATTGCCACAAAAAGGGCCATTACAAAAAGGATTGTCACAATTTCCTAAGAGAGCAAAAAAACATGCAAAAAGATAAGAACGTAGTTCCAAAAATGTCGAGTGTTATCATTGCCACGAAAAGGGCCATTACAAAAAGGATTGTCACAATTTCCTAAGAGAGCAAAAAAACATGCAAAAAGATAAGAACGTAGTTCCAAAAATGTCGAGTGTTATCATTGCCACGAAAAGGGCCATTACAAAAAGGATTGTCACAATTTCCTAAGAGAGCAAAAAAACATGCAAAAAGATAATTCTAGCAAAGGCAAAAGTATGGTAAAGATTGAGGAGATCAACGTGATTGAGTCTCCCATACCTACCACTGTAGTAGAGAATGTTCCTCCTTCATTTTGATAAATGTTATGCCATCAGTGATTCATGCAAAGGTGACAACAGATCCCTCAGATGTTCTCATTTTCACTTCAAATGCTTTGGTTGCACAGGATGAGGGTTATGCGCAGAATTGGATTCTTGATTCTAGTGCAAGTATTCATGTCACACCACATAGAGATTGGGTTTCCTCTTATGCGTTCATGCAAGGAATAGTCAAGATTGGTGATTCCTATGAGCTTGACATTATTGGCATTGGTGATGTGAAGCTTCAAATGCATACCATAACTACTTTTGTATTGCAGAATGTCAGACATGTGCCCAAGCTTACAAAGAGCTTTCTTTCTATAGGGCAATTGGATGACCTTGGTTACATTACAATATTTGATAATAATTCTTGGTTAATCTGCAAGAACAACCTTGTCATGATGAAAGGTCGTAAAAATGGATCCATGTACTCTATGTTTTGATTGAGTGTCAACGAACACTCTATCTGTGTTTTCGATCTTCCGTCTACTGAGTTGTGGCATAGCTTGCTAGGGCATATCAGCTAGAAGGGAATGAAAACACTTCAACTTTTTGGCTACTTACATGTGTTAGACTACATGGAGTTTCCATTGTGTGAGCATTGTCTATAAGAAAAACAGACTAGGTTGACATCTTCACCATTGAACAAGAAACTAGGCGAACCCCTAGACTTAGTGTCTTACTTCTTTTCACCCTCATCTTACTCTTTCCCCGTAGTTCCATTCTCCATGTTGGGGTGTTTACAGTTTGGGAACGAGGGTTATACCGTGGAATCTTGAAGAACACCATCTTTTTGATTCAAGAAAGGCTCCACAAAGAGCAGAAACATGTATAATTGTAACAAAGCCCTCACTTGAGAGGATTATAAGACAATTCCATTTGGAGGGGGGACCAGTTCCAAGAAAATCCGATCCTCATCGAGTTGTCAATCTTAACTGTGTATTCTCTTTGAATTATGTGCATGATTATAGTTTTTTTAATGTGTAATTGTGTAGAAAAATCAGCTAGACACAACCTACAATCTCCTTGCTATCTTTCTCTTAAGGAAAGCTCTCTCCTTTCATAGTTAAATTCTGCTAAATTTAAAAGTAAGTATTAGATTCTCAAACACATTATTCCATTTTTTCAAGGTTACAAATGTAACGGGACTAAGATCCAAACTCATAGGCCTCCCATTTCTTTTTCAAGCTTATATAAGTACATGTGCACTCTAATTGCAATCAATACAACCTTTCAAGTACCTATTGTTTGCTTGTTGCTCTTTGCCTGCCATTGTGAGGTGCAAAGAAGCCGTCACAAGAGTGGAGGAATAGTACATCTAAGACATGTAAACAATTGCAATGCACTGGCCAGGTTTTAGTTTCTAGTTTGTCACGTAAAAATTATAGCTTGGAACAACTGTAAAATTTTCATAGGGATTTGTCTAGTGTGATAACTTGTATACTTAAGAATAACAACCATTGAAAAGTATAGCCCAAATTTTCTATTGTATAAAAAGATTTGTCTTGTGATGTTTACTAAAATGAGAAATCTTTTCAATAAATATCTAATATCTAACCAACCCAAATGATTTTCTCATATTAAAATGATCATTTAATGTGGGATAATAAACGAGAACAAGGGTTAGAATATAGACATGTGCTTACGTATATATCTCAACACGGGGCCAATGGTAAAGGGGCCCACATGAGAGATGGTCTGTCAAAGAGCAAGGTTAACTATTCGAGCTTAAAAGACCTTAGGTTTAGCTTCATTAAAGACCTCCAGTGGATAGTGCTAAAAGTCCTTTGACCTTAAGCAAGCTAGGGCTGAGCTTGAGGTGGGAACCCGACCTAAACTTGTCTTTGACCTTAAGCAAGCTAGGGATGTGCTTGAGGTGGGAACCCGACCTTAACTTACCTTTGACCTTAAGCAAGCTAGGGCTGAGCTTGAGGTGGGAACTCCAGGTAAGGTGTTTGTCATGCTTGATGACTAAGGTACTTGAGGTACTTGTCATACTTAATGAGGAAGTTGCTTGAGAAGCTTCCTATGCATGGGAGTAAGTAAAAAAGAGACCCTACACACTTAATGAGGAAGTTGCTTGAGAAGCTTCCTATGCATGGGGGGTAAGATACTTGAGTTAAAAAGAGACCCTACACACTTAATGAGGAAGTTTCTTGACAAGCTTCCTATGCATGGGGGGTAAGATGCTTGAGTCAAAAAGAGACCCTACACACTTAATGAGGAAGTTGCTTCAGAATCTTCCTATGCTTAAAATTCCCAAAGTTAGGGAAATCTTTGACCTAACCTTCCACTCACTCAAGGGACACCCCTTTTCTAAAAGGGCACATGGGACACATGTCAGACTCTCAATAAGCTTAACCACATGGTGTACTTGAATGCTATTGGTTCGGCTAAATAGGGGTCCAATGAGCTTCTACTTCCATCCAACAAATATCTAGATATTTTCAAGCTCTATCTCTCTCTAAGGAGTAAGAAGAAAACTTGTCAAAAGACTACCCATGTACTTGACTGCATGCTACATATGATTGGCTAGGGGGAGAGGGGTCCAATGAGATTGAAGCATGTGGAAAAGCTACCACTCGCCCAAATCAAGGAGGGGGGTGCTAGGGGGATATACTCCACACACACACACATTTGGAAGGGCATTCTCACTAGGTGAAAGTTGAGGAACACCACCTCCTTCTCCAAGCTTGTGAGAAGCGAGAGCCTACATCAACACTCTTGGCTATGGAATGCAAATCCAACCAAGATCCATGCTTCAATGATTAAGCTTGCCATCTTCTCCATCTCCATTACTATGCTATTATGTATGCTAGCAAAAAGAGTAATGATAAGTGCGGAACTATTTCTTTCTCCTATGGAATGTTTCTTCGTCCTCTTCTCTACCCTCATTCCCCGCTGGCCCTCTCCACCTTCGAAGGTGTTTGAGGCCTTGGGATAGTTAATGCTTTCTACAAGTTTATGTTATGCTTGTGATGCATGAAGCTTTCCATCTTCATTGCATCACGTAGGTAACAAGGAACACAAAGATTGTATTGTACCAAGTCTCTCTTGATGGGAGAAACTATAATACAAATGCCTATTGGAGGGGGGAATGGCTCCATATGATTCCGGTCCTCAACTATTGTCATGTTCTCTAAACTCTCTCTCTTGCAAAAGTATTGTTCATGCCAAGTTAGCTAAGTACCATGTTTATGTTGCTGCCATCAATTAAGTTCACCCACTATGCTCAGAAAGTAATCTCTCAAAAATGCTTCACCTAATTTCCTAATTCCGCTACTCTCAAAGTTCATAGGCCATTTCCATTACATTGGTAATAAAGCATTTGGTTTCTCTTTTCTTGCTTAAGAAGAGAGGTCCTTAAGTAGCCTATTAATGGTTGATTTTGTTAATTATATTAGGGTAAGTGGGACTGGGATCTATTATCGGTTTTGTTGAGCCCACTATGTGGGATATGGTGCACACCTCAGAAGCTTTGGAGTTAATAATGGATTCTTTTTAGACTTGCCTACGGATTTACCATTATTGACCCATAAGAAGTCAAAAAGGAGCTATCCCTCAGTAACTTTGCTATGTTAGACTCACTCCACTACTCTCTATAATTAACCAATTCGAGCCGTGGGTGTAGATACTTAAGTGCCTATTTTCAAAGGCTAAGAGGAGTAGCAACTAAGGTTTTCAATTGCCAAAGCATACACTAAGTAAACATATAAGTTAATTAATATGGCTGAAAATAACCAAGAGAGTAGAATGAACATTGATAACTTTGATTTTGCACATGAAGGTGCCAATGATGATGCCCCCATGTTTGTTAATTATCTTGTCACTAGGTTGCAACAAGCTATGGGCAACCCCACTTTGCAAGCCAAAGTTACTCAACAGCTTCGTGCTTATGGGATTTCCTTTCCTCTCCAAGAGGAGAGAGAGCTTACGAGGCCTCTTGAAGAGACCCCCAAAAGGAGACTCTCTCTGTAACATTTAATGGCCTATAATCTTATGTGTAGCGGAAATTAGCATGAACATAGTGGGCATTTCATTAGAATAGATTCCTAATGAGAATTACAAGAGTGCTTGGGTGGAGAGAGCAACAAAAAGCATAACACCTAGTTAGATAGCATCGACAATACTTTCAAAAGAGAGAGAAATTAAGCTATTGACAACAGTTGAGGACCGGATTTGCATGGAGCCGGTCCCCCCTCCAAAAGGCTTTGTATTATGGTTTCTCCCATCAAGAGAGACATTGTACAATACAATTCTTTGTGTTCCTTCAAGACTAGCTAGTGCAATGAAGATGGAAGCTTCATACACCAAGCAAAACACTTAATCAAACACAACTTGAATTATCCCCGTTCTCAGACCCAAGACCTCACACACCTTCGAAGATGGTGAGAGCTAGCAGGGTATGAGAGTAGATTGAGAGGAAAAAGGAGTATCTTACGAGAAAGATGTACATCTCCTCACATAATCACTCATATTAGCATAGCTTAGCTTAGTAATTAGCTTGGTAGAGGAGATGAGCATGCATTGAAGCTTGGCTCTTGGTTGGATTTGCATCCACATGCCAAGAGAGTGTTGATGTAGGCTTCTATCTCACAAGCTTGGAGTAGGTGATGAGCTCTCCATTAAAGCTTGGGAGGAGATAGAGTATTCTTCCTTCACACATGGTCAAGTGTGAGTGTGTGTGTGTCCATGCCAAGCAAAAATCAGTCCTCTCTCTCTCTTGGGCGAGCCCTAGCTGCTAATTAGGTCTGGCTTTTGCCTCATTGGACCTCCCTAGGTCAAGCCAATAGGAATTAAACAGCATAAGTGATAGCCTTTAGACATGTGTCCCCCTTTCCCCTTTTGTGAGAGCTTTAGATAATTAAATAATTAAACAAAACTCTCATTGGACCCCTTTGTCTCCTGGCCAATAGGAATCAGGCAAGCCATGAGGCTTCTGAATGCTCATTGGACCCTTTGGGAGACTGCCCAATAGTCTTCTAGGAGACTTATTTCTCATTGGTTTCTTTTATTAAATGTTTTTAAATTAATTAAACTACATTTACTCTAGCTTAATTCTCATTGGTCCACTTCAAGGGTCTTCCAATAGGAACTGGGCACACCTTGTGGGCATCTGGCCTAGGGAGCTGACATGTGTCCCTCATTCCCTTTGTGTAAAGGGAGCCTGTGTGTGTGTGTGTGGCTTTCTCTCTCATCCCCTAGCTTTGGGGCTCGCCCCCTCCCATGTAGGGATGTGCAAAGACTTTTAGGGCACACACAAAGCATCCAATTTTCCCTAGGGTTGACCTTTGGACTCAACCTTTGAATTTTGGAACCTTAGCATTTTGGAAGTCTTAATGGGCTGAACCTTAGGGTCTTTTTGGCCCATTGTTTCACATGGCTCTTTTGCAGATGGCCCCCCCTTTGGATCCCTATTTTCCCTCCTTTGGATCCCTATTGTGGCCGGTCTGCTAGCTTAACCAATATTCTAGCTTTTTCTCCCTTGGCACTTGCCCACATTAAATGATCAGTTTAATATGAGAAAATCATTTAGGAGAATTAGATATTGATTATTATGACACTCTCCCATACGAGAGGAGGAATCCAAAGATCAAGAAAGCAATTGTTAACCCTCACGGCTCATGGACACCCTATCACGTACGACGGACGTTGTATTATCTACTTGGTAGAGTCAGGTACTGGGCTTGTCGGTCCAATAGGAAAAGGGTAAGAGTGATCGCCGATGAGAGGCGCACTCTAACTGGAACATTCAAGGGATTAGTTGGCTAAGCATGGGCGTCCAAGTGTGAATGGGGTGAGCTCATATAAAAGTCAACTAAACCTAAAATTCACTCATTCTCTCATTTGTGCAATTGAAGAGTGCTCTTGCTCCATCTCCATCTTCTTCTTCTTCATCTCCTTGTGTGTGTGTGTGTATACGTGAGAGAGAGAGAGAGAGAGAGAGTGTGTGTGTGTGTGCGATCAAGCATTGCGGCGGCACGACGGCGGCGAGGCGATTGAGCGCGGCGTAGTGGTGTCTCCCTCTTCTTCGCGGTGAGGAGTCCTTCACGAAGCAAGCGTAGAGCGGTGAGTGACACATCATCGTCATCTTTGAGCCTACTAGTTTAGGCTTGTTGTGTCCTTGGAGCCATTTGTGGATCGCACGTGGTGTATCGGCAAGTTCCTTGCATTGACACATGCGACATACGTGCACATTTTTGGTGCCATTGCCGGGAAATGCCATACACTAAGCTTGAATGGCACTCTGTGCTTCTTTTGTGGTGCAATTTCAATTGTAGGAAAGGTAAGGAAGGAGGGTGTGTGTGTTGAGAAGAAGGATTTTGTGTTATACTGTGTATTTGTTTTCTTAATGGAGTTTTCAAAGGTACTGTGTTTATTCTATGTGTATTAAGGTTGTTAGTTTTCTTTGTTAATGGAGTTTTCAAAGGTACTGTGTTTGTTCTCTGTGTATTAAGGTTGTGAGCCTGATTTACCTCATTCCAAAGGAGGGTGGCTCCTTGGATGAGATTCAACAGTGGTGCCCCATCACCATCCTCAACTCAGCCTACAAAATTCTTGCCAACGCTCTGAGTTTGAGGATTCAGCCACTTTTGGAGAGCCTTATACATGGGACTCAGACAGGTTTTGTCAAGGAACGCAATATCCTTGACAACATCTTCACTTTCTGGGAGGCTTCTGCCCTAGCACGTCTCCGTGGGGAGGACCTTGTGATTCTTCTTCTCGATTTTGAGAAGGCATACGACAGAGTTGACTGGGACTTTCTAGAGGGCACGCTTCGTAGGATGGGCTTTTCAGATGCTTGGATCAGAGGGGTGTCAGCTTTGTACAGACAGGCTCACAGTCAGGTGCTTTTGGCAGGAGGTAGAGGTGAGCGCTTCATGCTCACACGATCGGTCAGACAGGGTTGTCCTCTTGCCCCCTTTCTCTTTCTGATCTATGCGGAGGCGATGAGCAGATTTTTGGTGTCACAGCAGGTTGGTTTGAGGGGCTTAGCACTCCCGATACGGGGAGATGAGCTTATGGACGCTGAGTTTGCCGACGACTCAGCCTTGTACTTAGATGGCCAGGAGGCCAATTTACACAGGTGTGGGCAAGCTCTTGAGACCTTCTGCTGTGCATCGGGTGCATTGATCAACTGGAGAAAGACAGTGGCTTTCTCGGTTGGCAGTGCTCCTATGCCAGAGTGGATGCCAGGAGAGGGTTTCAGGTGGATTCCCCCAGGGACTGCAGTTCGATACTTGGGTTGTCAGGTTGGTTTGGATTTGTCCCTCGAGCAGCAGATTGCTCCTCTTCTCCTGTCCATCAAGAGAAAGCTGATACACTGGAGTTCAACACGACTTTCGCTAGCTGGTAGAGTAGTAGTTGCCAACCAGGTGTTGTTGGCAACTATGTGGTACATCACTTCTTGCTGGATCTTCTCGAGTTCTTGTAACAGCCAGGTAGAGAGGCTGATCAGGAACTTCCTTTGGTCAGGTCGCGATACTCAGGTTTCCCGAGCCAAGGTGGCTTGGTCGGTCATCACA
The DNA here is from genome assembly GCF_014529385.1 of Adiantum capillus-veneris. Taxonomy (NCBI): domain Eukaryota; kingdom Viridiplantae; phylum Streptophyta; class Polypodiopsida; order Polypodiales; family Pteridaceae; genus Adiantum; species Adiantum capillus-veneris. Next base: position 153,744,263 of record NC_140948.1, read on the forward strand.
CTTCCTTGTTCTCAGGGAGGGATTGGGATCATTGATCCAGCACAGCGGAGCAGAGCCCTTCTTGGGAAGTTCATCGTCAGAGGACTTCTTCTAGGCGAGGAGCCCTGGAAAGAGTTCTTGCTGCAGAGGCTTCGTGCCAGGGTGCCTCAGTCAGGAGGCCATTGGCAACCTTCGACCAGATGGATCTTTACAGAGTTACGCCGAGTTGGTTTGAGCAAGAGACTGGAGGACCGATTCGCTGTGAGTTTGCTTCGATCTTGGGAGCTCTTATGGCGTGGCATAGAGCAGAGACAACCGACATGCACGGAGGAGCGCCTACGACAACCCCTCATCTGGAACCCCATGGTTAGCACTCAGAGAGGCCACTTGGTTGGGAGTAGGCCTCATGTCTCATGGGGTCCCATGGCAGCAGGTCCAGCGCGCTCTCTAGGTGACTGGCTAGAGTTCACAGGTTTGTCAGAGGAGGTGCAGGGTGTCCAGCTACAGGGCATGAGAGGGGTTCAGAGCATGTGTCAGGACATCTCAGAGTCAGTTCCAGCTGAGTGGATCACGCCTCTCGAGCCAGTAGCACCCCGATGGATGGGAGCCTTCACACGACTGGAGGTTCTCATCTCAGTCAGGGCCCCGCAGGTAGCAGAGTGTTGTTTCCAGAGGATCCGAGTTGTGGGCATCTGTGGGAGGACTTGCGTCATAGACCCTGACCCAGCAGCTCTCGAGACAGGACACTGGAGGCTATGGGCTTGGGAGTGTTGTCCACTGGCATGAGTACAATGGGATCCTGGTGAGTGGCTATGGAGGGACCCCTTCTCTTCTGCAGACCACCCAAGAGTCCCTTTCTTCCAGTACACTGTTCGGCTTGGACGTCATATACTTGCAGCGCAGAGAGAGGCCCGCCCCGCTGCAGCACGTCATTGGCAGGAGGAGGGTCTTACAGTTGAGTTCTTGGCATCTTTTTGGCAGAGGCTATGGGACTCCAGACAGCCGAGGCGCGTCATTTTGTTCCAGTGGTTGGTTGCACACAGAGCCACAACAGTAGGGAGCTGGCTTGTGCATAGTGGTCTCTCGGCCGCATGTACAGCCTGTGACCACTTGGTGGAGAGTCAGCGACACTGTCTTTGGGACTGTCCTTCGGCCCAGCAGGTGTGGCTACGAGTTCTTCTGCTGATGCCTGCCCTCTCCGCGGCTCGACAGTACACTTGGGGGGCAGCGGCTTGGTCCACCCTCATGGGCCCGGCACTACAGTTTGAGCTATCTTCCACCAGCAGGATGATAGTGATACAGGGGGGGCGACCTGCACTCCATCTTGCTACAGACCTTACTCCACAGGAGTGGTGCAGTGAGAGAGAGGAGTGCTGGGAGCTCATCAGTAGCCTAGCTCTTTGGTTCATCTAGCGGGCCCGTTGTTTCCGCATCTTTGAGGCTCGCCCTGTGCCACCAGCAGAGACTGTTCGTGACTTTTGGCTAGAGCTGATCCATACTCTCAGAGGACGGCTTGAGGGACTACAGGGCAGCTCCAACCGCATGCGGGAGCGCCGCGAGGCTTTCCTTTGACTCTGGCGCCCTGGGCCTTTCTACACCATGGTCCAGGGGGTGCTCACATGGCACTACTGTCCACCTCTGTGGCTCTTCCCTCCTCCCATTTCTTGATTTAGCCCCATTGTATATATGCTGTTTTTTCATTGGGAGAGTCTCCCCATCATGCATGTTGTAGCCCTCTCTTGCAGAGGTGGATGTAGCCCTATGGGCAGTTTTCATTAACTAATAGAAGGATCTTTTTCTTAGAAAAAAAAAATGTACGGTAAGTAGGAAGTAGATTTTTGAGAGCTAATAGAGTGTGTTAGTGTGTAACAGTAGGTGTATTAGTTAGAAGTAGGTAGAAGAGTGTGTGTGTGTGTGCTCTCGCGCAGGCCGCGGCGACCTTATCCTTTTAAAAAATTAAAAAATTAAAAAATAAAAAATAATAAAAAATAATTTTAAAAAAATTTAAAGGGAGGATCGAGATCGGGAATAACTCCTAGACCCAAGCCCAAGCTCACGCTCAGGCCTAGGCCTCAATCGCCTTTTAAAATTACAAATTTTAGCTTCACACGTAGCTAAAAATCGATTTTTTGAGGACCAACGGAACTTCAAATGCCCAAAAATTGCGCTGTATAGCACACAGCGACCCTCTAAGTGATACGCTCGTTTCCAGCTATCACATACTTTAATAAAAAAAATCAAACATTAAAAAAATTTAAAAAAACATTAAAAACATAAAAAACATGAGTGTAAACAAACGCTTAAAAAAGGTAAGCGGTTAACCTTTGAGGTTATTCACCAACGCTTGTAGGATGTTGAAGGCACATGCATCTGCACTCTCGTCGTGTGCTAGATACGGAGCAACTAGAGAGAATTTCGACTTACGCTGTCAGGAGTTTTTTGGAGCAAGGGATTGCGCATATGTACATACCCATGCATGGTGCATCAAATAAAGTATTGCCCATTTTCCAGAGCCAGGTGGTTACGTGGGGCCCACATGTGTACAGGTAGGACACCATGTACATAGTGCATCGATTTTCATCGTTACTAGTACCATTGTGTTTTTCTACAATAAGGAGGAGTTGGTAGCGCGTAAAACTTCTCGAGGAAGCTATCCGCGGGCCGACGACGTGAGGTCAGCAGGTGCGTCAGATGGCATCTAGTGGCGTCAGGAGGGCGAACGAGGTCAATATTTGCACGCAGATGAGGACGGACACAACGTGGGTGTTTGCTTGTGAGAATTATGCAGAAAGGTCATCATGAGGACCTTTTTTTGGGGCCACTTCACGTGGTGGCGAGATGCATTATTGGAAAAAAGCTGAGTGCCAGGTGTGCGAATGATGCAAAAAGGTGACAACTATGCACTGCGAGGTCAGTTTTTGGCCTGTTCGGGGTCCGTTTGAGGTCATCTAAAAGGCCAAGGGTGCCCAACTAATAAAGCTAAGTGTGGGAACTGAAAAAACTGAGAGAAGACCAGAAAAAACGTGGAGAAGAGAGGAGGAACAGCCGCAGGTGTGTTTTTGCCCATTTTGGAGCCTGTTTTGGCCCTAAACTGCTCATCCGAGGTCGGATTTGAGCACTTTGACATTGTAGACTGGGGTTTTGGGCCGTTCCGGACGCGATGGCGCTGTCCATTTTGCCAAATTCCTCACTCTTTTCCTGCTATTTTTCTGTGTAAGTTTCTCCTATGAGCGAAGTTTCTGCTCTAGTTTGTGATTGTATCTGGTATCTTTTACCCATATTGTGTGAGCTATTTGCCCCATTGGTGTTGGCCCAAGCTCATTTGTATCTAACCATCAGAAATTCTCCTCTTTTGAGCTGAGTTTTTTGGGTGTGTATGTGTGTGTGTGTGTGTGTGTCTGTGTGGAGTGGGCAAGTGGATAGTCTCTCTCCTCTCACTCCAAAGGTGTGTTCCCTGTCTCGGCCAGGTGTGTTGTCTAAGCCGAGTGGTGCCCCATAGTGTGTGTGTGTATCTTCCCAAGAGTGTGTGTCGGGTCGTTATAGAGGCGCTGTGTGTGTTTTCATCCCGCCCACATTCTTTTGGTGCCCCCACGGAGGATCTTCTTCGAGTACCTTCTGCTTCGAGCTTCGAGCTTCGAGCTTCGGGATTACAGGTTACAGGTTACAGGTTACAGGAACAGGGACAGGGACAGGGACAGGTGATTCACACACGTACAGGTAGCTGGAGTACAGTGATGTCACTTGCAGTTGTTGTGGGAATGCATCACTTGGCGCCTATTTGAGCGCATTGTCTGTTGGATTGTACGTTACTTGTGGAAACTGCCATTGTACGCCCTTGTGGAGCCATATATGGTTTTATTTGGCAGTCCCAGCCATTTCTGAGACTTGGTCTGGAAGATAGTCATTTCTGAGACTTGACTATACGCGATTTGCATTAGCTTTCGTGTGAGGGTCGATAGCGTGAGGTTTTTATTGAGCTGGGGGATTCTCAAATGTGGAGATCCTTTCGGTGATACAGGTAGCTGGAGCACCCTTTTCGTGACCTCGCCATAGGCTATGTACTAGTGAGTCCTACTTGATGCTCGGGTTCTATTGTTGACAGTTTATGCATACATAGACATTCTATATTTTGGGTTCCTACTGCTCTACTTCTGGGGAAACTCTGTCAAAATTTTCCCAAGTTATGATGGCTGGTTTTTTGGTATTTTGAGCCATTTATGCTGTTATGCTGCTGAAATTTTGGCAAAATCAGAGGTTGAGTCAGGCGTGCCTTCTTGGGAGCTTCATGGTTGGCTTTAATGGATGATCAAAATGGCCCTCAGTTCACTCCTTTTCATTTAACTCAAAGAATTCAGATTAATGTTCATGTGTCCAGGAAGATCTTTTTCCAGCAGCGCATAGTCTTTATGTTTGGGCCAAGAAGATTGAGAGAGATCCTGGAATGTCCTTTGCCTGTTGTCATTCCGATGATTAACTATGAAAACTCATTTGATGTGCATGTGTTTGTACTTATCTAAAGTTGAGCTCCATTGAAGTTTCTGGGGATTGGGTAGTCAAAAGTTTTGGGTTCTTGCACGTGTGCTCAAAAAGGTTCTCAAAGCATAGTAACTTGGGTAGCCATGGCTTTCTCTTATCCGGAGTTTCATGGAAGAAGTGATGAAGATGTGGAGGACTTTCTGGAAAAGATGGAGGTTGCCTGCATTAGCAACCAGATTTATGACCCTACGCAAATGTTACGCCTTCTCCAAATTTGTTTGAAGAGTGATGCACGAGCTTGGTCCAAAGCATTTGAAGAGGAGTTGCGTATGGCTGATCCACCTATAAGATTGAATTGGGACAATCTAAGGCATGGATTGGAAGTGGAGTTTGTGAAGATAGAAGACCCTGACAAAGTGTGGCAAGAAGTACAGGCTTTGGTGCAAAAGGAAGGTGAGCCAGTAGATGCGTACATACGTAAGTTTTCATTGGCATGGGAGCGAATGTGCAAGGCTTTAGCACCACAGGTACCCCCGCCTGACATGATGAAGAAGGACAGGTTCTTGGCTGGTCTTTGGGAGAATATACGTTGGAGAGTAGAGCTAAAGAAGCCTAGGACATATGAAGATGCACTAGAGGTAGCAAGGAACAAAGAGTGGAAGCTGAGGAAAATGAGCCAGTTAGGGGTGGAGTCTTTGCCAATGAGGTCTGAATTTCAGCCTATAGAGTCTTTACAAGGGCGCATGTCAGGGGTTCATCATGAACCAGTGGTTCCTGTTACTACTCAGGTTATGCCAGCAGTGGTCACTACAGCAGTGCAAGATGATGGCCTAAGGCAAGACATGAGGCAAGTGGTTGATCTTATGAAGAATCTCAGCCTAAACATGCTAGGTCAAGTGGGAAATAATCGAGGTCGAGGGCGGTTTGCAAATCAGCCAGGAGGTGAAGAAAGACCTAGGAATGGTGCTGGACAAAGTAATAGTAGGTTTTGGAGGCAGACGCCCACATGTTATAATTGTGGAGAGTTGGGTCACATCAGCCCGCAATGTGATAAGCCACCAAGGATGGGGGGAGACATGTATCCATTGCCAAGACAGGTGCTAACTAGGTCAAATGATTATGGCATCGAAATTAAGGGAGACGAAGGAACCAGCGGACTGACCCAGGAGGAAAAAGGGAAGACAAAAGTGCTAAGTGTAGTCACCTTGGAGAAGGCATCAAAGCTAGACGATACATTAGTGATGCCTATTGGAAAGAGGACCACAGAGGAAAAGGAAGGAAGAAGTGCCCCAGGTCCTAGTAAGAAGAAAGGAAAGAGCCATGAAGGCGAGAATGTCAAGGCCTAGAGGAAAAGGAGAGCTCGTCGAAAGTTTCATGTTTCAGATTTTCCACTAGGGGATGGGCAATTAAGCTATGACTTGAAGGAGGATCTGACGAGCAGGAAGGCAGATGTTACTTTTGGGCAGCTTATAGAGATGGTGCCTAAGCTAAAGCGACAGTGGAAGAGGATGGTTAACCCAATGGAGAAAGAGCCAGAGAGAGGTTCAGTAAAGGTGTTGGCAATGGATGAGCTACCAGACATTTGTCCAATAGTAGATGTGTGGCATAAAAGGAAAAATTTGGGACAAGGTTATGTGGATGGCGGAGCCCAAATATGCGTCATAACACACTCATGCGTTGAGAAGATGGGTCTCACAGTGGCTGGGGTGTCAGGTTTTCGGATCAGATTGGCAAACCATCAAAAAGTAAAATGCTTGGGTGTTGTAAAGAGCTTAGAAGTGGAGGCATATGATGCAAAGGCAGTGGTTGATTTTCATGTGATGCCAGCAGGGTTGGGAGCATATCCTATTATACTGGGCAGACCATGGTTACGTGCAGTGGGAGCTGTTCAAGATTGGCGACATGGTACAATTAGCCTCTATGGAAAGACAGGTACCAAGAACCTTTATAATATGGACACAAGGAAACGATTAGAGGAGATTTATGAAGATGAGGATGAGTCTAGTGATGAAGACTCTTCCACGGTGACAGATGAGGACAGTGATAGCACTACCAGCAGTGATGAGGATGCTGATGTTGCATTTCTTTTGATGGATAAAGAAATCCAGGAGTGTGGTTTAGTCGCATTTGCGAATGAAGTTGAAGATGAAAGTGAAGGACCTTATGAAGTGATTGAAGGGCTGATGCAAACCAAGGTTGAGTTGTCAAAAAATCAGGAATTAATGACGCAAATGATTAGTGGAGACCTCTCAGCTATGGAGAAGGATATATTTTTGCATATGCTAGCTAGTTTTCCTGATTTGTTCATTACTTCATATGAAGAGATCAGAGGGTTCAAGGGCGAAGAGATGCATATAGAGCTGAAAGAAGGTTCTAAGCCAGTGCGGCAAAGGCTAAGAAGGATGGGTCAAGAGCAAATGGAAGCCTTGCGGGAAGAGGTGGACAAGTTATTGAAGGCAGGGTTCATAGTCCCTGTGGAGACCACAGAATGGGTGAGTCCAGTAGTAGTCAGCCCAAAGAAGGATGGGAAGTGGAGGATTTGTGTAGATTTTAAGCCCTTAAACGCAGCCACAAAGAAGAACCCATATCCTCTTCCATTCATCGATCAGATCTTGGATTCAGTGGCAGGTTATGAGAGGTACAGTGTGTGTGATGGTTTTTCAGGCTATTTTCAATTGAAGATTGCTCTTAAAGACCGCACAAAGACAACTTTTATTACGCCATGGGGCTGCTATTGCTACACAGTGTTGCCGTTTGGGTTGTCAAATGGACCATCTTTCTATCAAGAAAGAGAAAATTGGGTGCTGGAACCATTCATTGGTAGTTGTGTTAAGGCTTTTATGGACGACTTCTGTGTCTATAGCAGTAGGGCTGAGCATCATGAGAAGTTGCAGATGGTATTGGCTCGATATGATGAATGTGGAGGACAACTAAATCCAAATAAATGTCATCTAGCACAGCCAAGGGTGAAGTTATTGGGCCATATGGTGTCAGAAAATGGCATTGAGGCTGATCCAGATAAGGTGAAGTCTATTATTCTTCTTCCATCACCTATGAGTACGAAGCAATTGGCAACCTTTATACACAAAGTGAAGTACATGGCACGGTTTATTCCATTGTCTTCGCAGCTTCTTTATCCATTACAACAAGTGGCAAAGCATGATCCATTGCAATGGGATGACAAGTGTGAAGAAGTGTTTCAAGAGGTGAAAGAGGTGTTAGGGGGGTTGTCAGCCATGCAGGCTCCTGATTGGGAGAAAGTTTTTTATGTAAATCCATCAGTAGGGGATGATGCCATTGGAGCCATGCTATTGCAAAAGGGGAAGGGCAGCCATTATATGAGGCCAGTGTATTGTGCAAGCCGAGTGAAGTTGGTAGCGGAGAGAAAGTTATCGGAAGTAGAGCTAGTGATGGCTAGTGTAATATTTGCTTGTCGATGATTTCGTCATTACTCGCTACCACGGCCTTTTGTTTTCTTGACGAGTTATGCCTTTTTGCCACAGTTAATTAATGGTATTAACATGTCAAATGTGGTGAAGAAATGGGTAATTGAGCTGCAAGAGTTTGAGTTCTCTTTTCTAGTGGAAGATAGTACAAGGGCTACCCTAGCTGGTTTGTTGACCTACAAGGAGAATCCCCTTATTGTTAAGGAAGAGGTGGTGAGAAAGGTAGTTGAAGAAGTGCCACAGATCAGCAATGCACATGTGTTGTTCTTTGATGGTTCATACAGAAAGATCCATGATGCAGCTTCAGGGGGTATAGCACTTTATGATCCAGAGGGGAAGCTAGTATGCAAGAGAGGGTTCAAATTGGATGCTCATAGTAACAATGAGGCTGAATATGCTACATTGGAAGCCGGATTACACATTTGTTTGAAGCATGGGGTTCGAAGGTTGAGCATAAAAGGTGATGCCTTGTTAGTGGTGAAGCAAGTGTTGGGTGTGTGGAAGAGCAAGAACACCTCATTGAAGGAAATGTGCTTCAGAATTAAAGGCCTGTTAAAAAAGTTTGAAGCATGGAGTATCAGACACATTGAACGTGCTCTAAATGGAGAGGCACATGAAGCAGCTCAAGGCATGATTGGGGAGCTATTTGTGTTGAGGACCACTTTACCTCTTTATCATGGCCGGGAAAGTTTGGCTCAAGAAGAGGAGTTTTTGCTAACAGGAATCATTCCAAAGGAGATTCAGAAGTCTAAGAAGTATGGCTTTGTGCGTAGAGCATACAGGTACAAATTGATTGGTGATGTCTTATACATGAAAGGGGCTGATCTCGTGTTGAGACGTGTACCTTGGCGGGAGGAGCTTTACAGAGTGTTGGAAGAGAATCACGAAGGCGCATGTGGTGGCCATTTTGCTCTAAAGATCACCTTGCATAAGATTTTGCAAGAGGGGTATGTATGGCCTAGTTTGCACAAGGATGTTCACCATTGGTGTAGGTCTTGCAATAGGTGTCAAGCATTTGGGAAGAGAGTGTTGAAGCCAGAGCTACGAAAAACCATTATGGCGTTTGATGTGTTTGAAAAGTGGGGAATTGATGCAATAGGCCCGTTACCTATCACAAGCAGGGGCAAAAGCTATATTTTGACGGCAGTGGACTATCTCTCTAGATGGGCAGAGGCTATAGTAGTAAAACAGATCACTGCAAAGGATGTGGCAAAATTTGTGTATGATGAAATATGTTGCAAGTTTGGGGTGCCACTGGAGTTACTTTCAGATAAGGGGCCTGGCTTTAGAGCTAAACTGCTAGATTTTTTATGTGCAAAGATGAAGATTAGGCACCAGCATACCACTCCTTATTACCCGCAGTGTAATGGCTTGAATGAAAGATTCAATGGTGAGTTGGTACAGATTCTTTCGAAAGTGACAGAGCACCAAGGAAAGAAGTGGGATTTGGAATTGCCTAGTGCATTATGGGCTTACCGTACTTCGGTGAAGACAGGTACAGGGTTTACTCCATTTCATTTGGTGTATGGAAAGGAAGCACTATTGCCTGTGGAGGTAGAGTTGCCTGCGGTCAAGATGTTAGAGAAGTTGCTTGGGCCGCCTAGTGATGCATTCAAAGAGAGGCTCTTGCAGTTACAAGAGGTCCAGTTGGATAGGATGAGCGCTTTGGAGCATTATGGGCAGAGGCAGGATAAGGCTTTGACAAAGCTAAATGAAAAGGTCAAAAGTAAGGGTATCAAGCAACATGATTTGGTTTTGCGCTACAACAGTAAGCTGGACAACACCTTCCAAAAGAAGTTTCAAATTAAGTGGGAAGGCCCTTTCAAGGTAGTAGAGTGTTTTCCAAATGGCACATATCAGCTGGCTAACCTGGATGGTGTTCTACATAAGTCAAGGGTAAATGGATTGCGTCTTAAATTGTATCATGCTAGATTGATGATGGTGGAACAAGATGAGTTGTCGGTGGAGCAAGAAATGTTGGTGAAGGATGAGGAGACTTGTGATGCGGCGAGTCTCATATCTCTCTTTGCTGCTGCTGATCATGAATGATCTAGCAGGCTAGGGGATGGGCAAATTATGTCAGGAGTTTTTTGGAGCAAGGGATTGCGCATATGTACATACCCATGCATGGTGCATCAAATAAAGTATTGCCCATTTTCCAGAGCCAGGTGGTTACGTGGGGCCCACATGTGTACAGGTAGGACACCATGTACATAGTGCATCGATTTTCATCGTTACTAGTACCATTGTGTTTTTCTACAATAAGGAGGAGTTGGTAACGCGTAAAAATTCTCGAGGAAGCTATCCGCGGGCCGACGACATGAGGTCAGCAGGTGCGTCAGATGGCATCTAGTGGCGTCAGGAGGGCGAACGAGGTCAATATTTGCACGCAGATGAGGACGGACACAACGTGGGTGTTTGCTTGTGAGAATTATGCAGAAAGGTCATCATGAGGACCTTTTTTTGGGGCCACTTCACGTGGTGGCGAGATGCATTATTGGAAAAAAGCTGAGTGCCAGGTGTGCGAATGATGCAAAAAGGTGACAACTATGCACTGCGAGGTCAGTTTTTGGCCTGTTCGGGGTCCGTTTGAGGTCATCTAAAAGGCCAAGGGTGCCCAACTAATAAAGCTAAGTGTGGGAACTGAAAAAACTGAGAGAAGACCAGAAAAAACGTGGAGAAGAGAGGAGGAACAGCCGCAGGTGTGTTTTTGCCCATTTTGGAGCCTGTTTTGGCCCTAAACTGCTCATCCGAGGTCGGATTTGAGCACTTTGACATTGTAGACTGGGGTTTTGGGCCGTTCCGGACGCGATGGCGCTGTCCATTTTGCCAAATTCCTCACTCTTTTCCTGCTATTTTTCTGTGTAAGTTTCTCCTATGAGCGAAGTTTCTGCTCTAGTTTGTGATTGTATCTGGTATCTTTTACCCATATTGTGTGAGCTATTTGCCCCATTGGTGTTGGCCCAAGCTCATTTGTATCTAACCATCAGAAATTCTCCTCTTTTGAGCTGAGTTTTTTGGGTGTGTATGTGTGTGTGTGTGTCTGTGTGGAGTGGGCAAGTGGATAGTCTCTCTCCTCTCACTCCAAAGGTGTGTTCCCTGTCTCGGCCAGGTGTGTTGTCTAAGCCGAGTGGTGCCCCATAGTGTGTGTGTGTATCTTCCCAAGAGTGTGTGTCGGGTCGTTATAGAGGCGCTGTGTGTGTTTTCATCCCGCCCACAACGCGAGTTCTCAATATCCACCTACTTTAGGTTTCGGGCCCTCGGCGGGGACCCAAGGTAGTACAAACCAAGACCCAAACATAGCGGCTAGTGACTCTTCCTTTGACTATGACATCATGGAGGGTTTCCTAATGCCTAATCTCGATAGCTTAACCCAAGATATGCATGCCATGGGCCCGCAGTCTGGGCCGAGCGAGCTTAGCCGCCTGAAGGAAACCTTTAGTAGAGCCACTCGCTCCGAACATGGAGCTAATGATGTAAATGAGGGGGGTGGGGAAGTAAATTCTCCATTCGTGACCAATGTGGACCCTATACCCTTAGAGAATGTGCACGTGAATACTTCATTCACTGCCCCTCCTGACTCTTCATAGTTATTTCCCTCCGAGGTCATATTACCCGATGGTAGAAGCCTTGCCGAAGTGCAAGAGGTTGAGCGGTATATCCTTGCATCAAGGGAAAAGGAAATCGAGAGCTTATGCAAGGCGGAGCAACGAAGAGAGTTAAAAGCGAAAGCCCCTATGTCAATATCCTTGCAAAGAGAGCAATCGAGTGCTCCTGACTTAGCAACCGCTAAGGGCCAACCCCTAGAAAGCAACATTGCACCTAGCACCTCAATCCTAGATGGAGTGTTCTTAAATGAGAACTGGGAGTACGAACTACAAATGGAAACTCTGACCGACCTATACATAGGTCACGCCTATCACGTGGGTTGGTTAGATGTCCTACAATCCACAATGGGTGCTACTAGTGTGGAGGATCAACAACAAAGAGTTTGTGAGGTCATCCATAGGGTCGTTGAGTTAGAGAGACAGAATAAGGGGATCAACATTCCTTCAATGGGTCTCATGAGATTCTTAGATACAGGAAAGGCTAAACAACCGACCTTATCGCAAATGGAGACTCCTTCGGTAAGTCTGATGGATCCTCCATATGTTGTTTCTCCAGGAGTTTCAGTGCAATCTGAGCCCACAAGTGATAGCTTCACCTTTCCAAGTCTATCTCATCTTTCCCTTGATGACACCACGGCTAACATGCTTACCCCAATGATGGGCATGCCGAGAAACATGCCATGGACCTCATATGTTAGTAAAGCACCACTACATGGTAGCTCAATGCCTACAACAGTACCTACAAGTGTGTACCAATCGTATGCACCTATGGGTCATTGCACTCATGTAGTCCCTACCCCTCCCATTGTTTCAACTACCTATGCTCCACAACCACAACACCCAAGTTCTTATTTCCATGGGACTATACCGGCTAGCATTATCATGTCACATCCGATGTCTGCTATGCCTAGGGCCACACATATGAACTTTGGACCACCACATGGCACAACATCATACCCAACGTAGAACCCAAGAACTTCCTATGCGCCAAGCCCAATGCCAATACCTACTCCACATGTAGTCTCTGGAGCGCCTTCACCCATGGTGCCTGCTCACTTAGGTGACTTCCCAACATTTTCTCAAGCTATTGGTTGATCTTTTGCGGAGAATATACATAACACGCATGATAGAGAGCCTAGAAGTAAGGCAGTACAAATAGCCAAGCTCACACAAAAATTTAGTGGAGACGGGGATGTGAGAAAGCATATCGAAGTGTTTGAACAAATATGCGATTCTCTAGGAGAACACAATGGCCTACATAAGAGCAATGCTTTACGCCTAACCTTAAGTGGAAAGGCTGGGGATTGGTATAGAACCATAAGGGTGGAAGAAAAAACGATTTACCCTACTCTTAGGAGTCTGCCCTTAAAAGAATACATATGAGAGGGAGTGCTTTGGGGTGTAGCCTCTCAGCTCCAGAAAGCCCAACAAGAGGAAGGAGAGTCGGAGAGAGACTTTATAAGTCGCTTGAAGCATTTGAATTCTCGTTGTAATCCAAATGAACGCTTCAACAATAACCAATTGCTTGATAGATTCATTAGGGGATTCTTTAAGCCCAACCTTAAGTGGGAAGGCAAGGGATTGGTATAGAACCCTAAGGGTGGAAGAAAAAATGATTTAACCTACTCTTAGGAGACCGTTCTTGAAAGAATACATATGAGAGGAAGTGCTTTGGGGTGTAGCCTCTCAGCTCCAGAAAGCCCAACGAGAGGAAGGAGAGTCGGTGAGAGAATTCTCATTGTAACCCAAATGAGCGCTTCAACCTAAACCAATTGCTTGATAGATTCAATAGGGGATTACGACATGAGGATATCTACAATGGCCTAGTCATTAGAGGTATCACCACTTGGGAAGCAGTCACCACCAATGCGATCCAATTGGACGATAATTTAATGATACAAGGAGAAAGAGTGTTTGTTGAGTCTAAATCTATTAGCTCACAAGCATCGGGGCATCAGCCAATGACCCTAAAGCCTATTGCTAAGGAGCCAAAGATATCTGAGATAAATTTAGCAGATCTCACCAAGGCTATTCAAGAAAGTCTTAGAGACAATCTTGCTTTGCAAAACAATCATATGTATCCAAGAAGGGAGCAACAATGGTGCTCAATATGCTATGGACCGCATAGTACCGGTGAATGCCCTACTTTTAGAGTAAAATTCAATGGGAATTGCAATGCACGTGGAAGCTATGGTCATCAAGCTAAGGATTGCATAGTATTTAAGCGCGCAATGGCCAATAGACCAACCTTAGCATGGACAGACATACCTCGAGTGCCTACATTGATGTCGGCCCCACCTCTTGAACAAACATCACAACACATGGTCCCTAGGGCCCAAAATGTTGTTCAAACAACACCTTTACCACCTCCAGTGCTAGGAACGCAACCACCACATCCGAGAATCACCTCTGTGAATCAAGTGGGTTGTGAGTCATCTATTTCTTGTTTGGAAGGCTATGAGGAAGATATAGATCCTAATATTGCCTATGGAATGGATGTGCTTGAAGAAAGTCCACAATACTACATGGAGGACTATTGGGGACAAGTCAAACCTATATATCAAGTAGTTGCTCTTGTGGCAAAAGGCCAAAATATCAATTACACCGCTAAGAGACCACCTCTTCAATGCTATGAGTGTGGAGGTCCACATCATGTAGCCGAGTGTCCTATTAGGGTACAAAAGAACGCCACACTAATGCAAACCAATCAAGCAAGCACGTCTACAATGCCGATACTCATGTGTAATCAATGTGGCATAGATCATTTGATTGCCCAATGTCCAAATAATCCAAATGCACCGAAGATCACGCCATTAAACTTGATTGAAGTTACCGAGGAGCCATCACTAAGTACACCTGTGGTACCAATAAACGTACTCACACGATCGATGCTCCAAAAACAAAATTATATTCTTGAGGAAAGAGACACGGCATCAATTGCCCAATCTCAGAAAAAGAAGAAAAAACGAAGAAAAAGATCGCAAAAAGCAGTGAAGTCAGACCCTAGTTCAAAGACAAACATTGGGACTGGTGACGACCCCGTATATATGAACGACCCTGAAGAAGCAACTGATTCATGTGAAACCATGGAGACCAAAATGACCACTAAGATAGAAACCAATAAGGAAGATCTTCATGAGCCACAATGGCCAGGATCCAAGAAGAAGATAGGAACTTATCCAAACCCTACAGAGGAGATTGAGCGAGTCAAGCAATTAAGGAGTTTGGTAGAAGATACCCAAAGGGATCTAGAACCAGCACCTAGGCAGATCCAGATTACAGACACCGTGTTCCCTACACAACAAAAACCTCACCAAGACCATAGACCCTTAGCCATACCTCGTGTCATCCAAGAAGAAAGTGACTTAAAGTCATGGGAAAGTGGGCGTACTCACTTCTTGATGGAAAGAATGTTTACAGAGGGACTACTTGATCCTATCGAAGAAATGGAGATGCCATCTTCCCCACGTCAAGGGACTCAAGGCCAAAAGGTGCCGTTAAACATCGCCAAATTGATGGATTTCATGTCTTCGGAAGTTAGAACCACCATCATGTCCAAACTATATAAAGACCCTGAGCTAGTCTCAGCTCTTCGAGCCTTCCTCAATGGAGAACTAAAGTTTGGGCTACCACAATTTTCACAGATGGATGGAGCTGGGGAGATGAGGAGATGCCAATTTGCATAGATGGATGGAGCTGGGGAGATGCCAATAGAGGAGGAACACTTAGATCCACAACCCAACCTAGATGAGAACCTTGTAATAGAAATACATGTTAACAAGATGGGACAATACTTTGGGTGATAAATCCAATGCAACCATACCAATCACTACTAAGGGAGTCCTTGATGGTGGCGTTGGGATTAGCATTGTGACTAAAAATTGATGGGAAGCTATGGGAAGACCTCACCTTGCGACCACAACCATAGTAGTGAAGATGGCCAATGGGTCTATTGTTAAACCTATTGGGATGCTAGAAGTTCTCAAGATAAAGGTCTTTGGACATAAAATAAGGATTACCTTCATTGTTATGGATTTCTACAAACACACTATGGCATCGTAGATGATCTTAGGACGTCCTTTCATGAGGGAAGCAAAAATGGTGCATGACTGGTTTAAAAACCATGTCTACTTGCAGTTCCAAGATTCTGTCATTCGAGTGGATCATGTTACTGGTCGAGCATATCCTCTAGGAAAAAGGTTTTTAATTGATCATAGATCTGACACCACAGTTCACTCGGCCCCATTGCAGTATTGTTATACGTGTAAAGCGGACATTGATGTTGGGGAAGATTCTCCTTATATGGATGTACTACCTGGGATGACTGAGTCGAATAATGTGGATTGGGTCCACCTAGTAGCAACTATAGACACTTGGGGAAATAGGGGGACAACCTGGGTAACACTTGAGGGGGATGAAATACCACCACTTGTACCCTTAAATATGCTAGAAGCAATGCATATAGCTTCTGATGATCTACAAGATGAAAGTTTGACTGGCATTGGAACCAGTAGCGCCTCACAAGACTATAGCCCACACAATTTGGGGTCAGAATCATCAGTTGAAATTGACTCTAAGGACAAAGAATATGAGTTAAATCTTAGTGCCAATGTGGGGACCAACCATTCAGGGCCCAATGGTAACCTAGATGACAATCTATCCAAGGGAGCAGAAGACACAAGTAGTGATTCATCTAGTGACTCTTCACTCGATATCGGCCGTAATCGAGAATTAAACAAGAAGAGTAAGAGATATAAGAGGCGACGATATCGATCAAATGTACGTGCTAGAATAAGTGAAAAGAAATCTACCACAGAATGGCTTAATTTTATAGGGGCATGTGATGCTCATCAGAATTTGGTAGATAATTGGGGTGAATACCTTCAAAGCGTTATGTGTAGTCCACAACCCATTGACATCACACAACTAGAGGCTACAGAGAAGCCAAAGTTGAGCCGTACTGTAAGGAGACGACAAAATCGAGAGTTAGCTCAACAACAAAAGGAATCGGAAGTGAAATCACAGTCCACAGAACAACAGGACTCCACAGACTTACACCGTGCACCTTAACATTTCAAATCCTATACCACAGAGGAACGTAAGGTTGTGTATACAAAGGCTCAAAGAAAACCTATCAATGGGAGCAATGGAGTCTATGAAGGTCCATCGATAGTTAAGGAAATAGAGTTAGCAAACCCAGGAGAAGAGTCTAAACCTGTTTTCATTGCCCAGGATCTGACCGAGACTGAGGAGTGTGTACTTAAAGAACTTCTCAAGGAATTCAGGGATTTATTTGCCTGCACATATCATGATATGAAGGGTGTTCCACCTTCCGTGGTGCAACACACAATGCCCATGAATAGCATGGCTAAACCAATTCAACAACAACCCTACCCAATGAATCCTAAATATGCAAAAATCATTCAAGAAGAGATTAAAAAGCTTGTGGAATGTGGATTCATATACCCTATTGAGCACTCAGAATGGGTGTCTCCAATAGTGATTGTGCCAAAAAAGAATGGGAAACTCAGAGTGTGTGTGGATCTCAAGAAGGTCAATGCCGCCACTAGGAGGGACTATTACCCCTTGCCATATTCAGAACATGTGCTTGAAAGAGTTGCAGGGAAGGAAGCTTATAGCTTTTTACATGGTTACTCTGGCTACAATCAAACCACAATTGTGTTGGAGGACCAAGCTAAAACAACCTTTATAATCGAATTTGGAGTGTTCGCATTTCGTGTTATGGCTTTTGGCTTAACCAAGGCCCCGGCTACCTTTTGAAGATTAATAAACACTGCTTTTAGAGAATATTTGAGGGAGTTTTGTCAAGCTTTCTTAGATGAAGTTTGTGTTTATTCCTCTTGGAAAGAACATCTATCATGATTACGAAAAGTGTTTGAGAAGTGTAGATTGTATCGCATCTCCTTAAACCCTTTCAATGCCGATTTTGGGTTAAACATGGAGTCCTTTTAGGGCATATAGTGTCCAAAAATGGGATTTCCACAGATGAGGACAAAATTATATCCATTGTTGAATTTCCACCACCTACAAATTATAAAGGAGTTCAAAGGTTCATGGGCCATGTTGGTTATTACCGACGGTTTATTTTAAACTTTGCCGAGATAGCTCGTCCTTTGTACAAGCTTCTTATTGAGCTCCAATGGACTGCGGAGTGTGACCATGCTTATGAGTAATTGAAAAAGACCTTGACTAGTGCTCCTGATCTATGAGTGCCCGATTGGAATGTAATTTTTCATGTGCATATTGATGCATCGAACTTTGCTATTGGGTGTGTTCTAGCTCAACCAGGAGAACATAAACTGGATTACCCCATTAGCTTTGCAAGTCGTCAGTTGAATGATGCTGAGAGAAACTACACCACTACAGAGCGAGAAGGTTTAGGTATGATTTATGCAGTAAAGAAATTTCGCTACTACCTTTTGGCCAACAAGTTTGTGTTCTATGTTGATCATCAAGCCTTGTTGTATCTAGTAAATAAACCTTGTTCCACGGGAAGAATTACACGATGGTTGTTAATTCTCCTTAAGTTTTATTTTACTGTTGTGGTGAGACTTGGTAAAAGACATGTCATGGCGGATCATTTATCTCGCATACCCAATGGTGAAGCCCCTACTGAAGTCGATGATGAGTTGCCCAATACTTCTCTATTCTTAGTCGAAACCATACCTGAATGGAGTGAGAAGATTGTGAACTTTCTAGTTAATGGTTTCCCCCCCAAAGAGCTTCGTAAAGACATAGCTCGAAAACTATTAAAAGAATGTAAACCTTACTCTCTCATTGCAGGAACTCTCTATAGGCTAGGGAAGGATGATATTCTTAGACGTTGTGCCCGTGAGGATGAGTATTTCTACATACTGCAAGAAGCCCACATGGGTATAGCCGGAGGAAATTTCTCAGGGGAACTAACAGCTAGAAACGTGTTGCAATCAGGCTATTGGTGGCCAACCTTATTTAAGGATGCATCACTTTTTGCAAAAGGATGTGATGAATGCCAACGTTACAAGATCACACAATGAAAGGATAGGATGCCCTTACACCCTGTTAAAGTGACTCAATCATTTGAAAAATGGGGTTTGGAATTTGTAGGCCCAATTAGTCCGGCAGCTCGTACCACTCAATCTCGATATATTATTGTTGCCACCCACTGACTATGTGACAAAGTGGGCGGAAGCCAGGGCGACACGTAAGGCCGATGCGAGGTCAATAGCCAAGTTTCTCTTTGAGAACATTATTACAAGATTTGGTTGTCCCTTTGAGATTGTGAGTGACAATGGTACTAATTTTATAAATGGAGTAATAAAAGAACTCACTACCAACTTTATGATAGCTCACCATAAGTCCACACCTTATTATCCACAAGCAAATGACCAAGCTGAGAGCACCAATAAGACCTTAATCTCTATCTTAACCAAAATGGTGGAAGCTCATTGCATAGATTGGGATTTAAAGCTTACATCAGCTCTATGGGCTTATCGTACTGCGTACAAAGTTGCCATTAACTGCACACCATTCAAGATGGTGTATGGCCAAGAAGCAGTTATGCCATGGGAGTTTTTCGTTCCTAGTCTTCAAGTAACTTCTCAAGAAGGTTGGGATGGTAACCCCCTAGTTGAGCGATTATATATCCTTGAAATGCTAGATGAAGAGAGGCAATTAAGTATTGCACTTGTGGAGAAAGATAGGAGGAAGAAACGGTTTGACCGTCATCTAAAGAACAAAGATATCAATGTTGGTGATAAAGTCCTTATGTACGCAGTGCGTAACGAAAAGTAAAAAGTTGAAATATGCGAGAAAAGGACCATATAGAGTATGTGAGATCACCCCACAAGGAACCATTCATGTGGAGACTCTTGATGGAGTTGAAACCATTGGATTCCTCAATGGGAGAAAATTTAAAAGATACTATGATCCTTTAATCCAAGAGACGCTACATGCCATCCATACGAAAAAGGCAGCCAAGGCACAAACAGAATTGAAGAAGATACAAGCTCAAGCTGAGGCTAAGGAGCGACAACATCGCATAAGACGAAAACGAGAGGCTAAACTTGGAGTCACACATGCATTCCACGTTGAAACCAATGAGGATTGGTTGGACTCTGACACAGCTCTACGATACCCTATTGAGCTAAAAAGCACCTATGGAAAAGTGCTATATAACGCCTTATTGGACACGGGTGCTAAATATAATCTGCTATTATATGGGGTGTGGTGTCAGTTAGGGAAGCCACCTCTATCAAGAGTATTATCCAATTCAAGGGTATCAACAAGAAAAAAACTACAGTTTTTGGAATATGGCACACTTTTGTCTGTTATGACAATGGGGTTGCAGCTCAAGACTTTTTGGTCATGCCTATTGGAACTATGGAGGGTAATATAAACCTAGGACGCACGTGGATGATAGCCACCAAATGCACTATTGATTGGGGGACAAGGGGTGTCACAACACAGAAACCAACTCTTAGCCCTGCCACTCAAGCCATACTCCCTGAGATATTGCCTCTTTAAGGAAATAAAACCCAAAACATTGCATGTCCAAGAGGTTGAACAATATGTCCCCATAGCCCAAGTCTCTAGAGCTTCAACTGATGTAGCTAAAATAAAGCTTGAGACACACAAGACCCATCCCAATATAACAAATAAAACATACAAGTGGTTTCCTAAAGCTTCTTTAGCGACCATAGCCAGTGCTAAAAGACAGGAGCCTGGTAAGAGACGTCCCATTTGCCCCAAGAAATGTAAGGAAACATGGCATTGGATTCCTAAACGACTATTGGAAGCCCAAGGCTACTATCAAGGAAATGATCAAATCTGGGTGCCAAAATGTAGATTGTGTTCTTACTTGTCACCTGACCCATGCGAGCCCAATCCCGTAGCTCCAAAATGAATCAACGATCGTGCAAAGAAAAAAATCACAGAAATGCTACACACCCACTCTAGAGCTAGTTTGGGTACCAAAGAAAGAATGATTTGTTCCACCTAGCTCGGGAACAGAGAAATCAAATGAAGCTTCTTGCTCTTCATGTAATTCCTATACGGAAGTAGAAGCTTCAACACGACTTCCACCTACCATTGTACATATCCATACAAGCAAGAAAGAGTTTGCACCTCCCGTTGTAAGTTCACCACCTACAACAATGTTGCAAATAAAATCATGGGAGAGTACCTTACCACCCTTGCAACTAGATGAAACACATAGGGCGGTCGAAAAGTATTGGTTAAATCCTTCACCTATAACAACTTGGAAAAACTGGTTTCAAAGGGTGACGACATCATTCCAAAAGGTATGATCTACCCAAGGAAGGGGGAAGTGTTTGCTGACAGTCATCATTCACTTGCTTCCCTCTCAACCTTCCTCCCTCACCTCTTAATCTCCAATCTTAGGGAATGTATATATAAATCCTTATACTCACAAAAACAAGATAAAAAAGTAAAAGATCAAGATCCATATCACAAAATCATAAAAACACATTATGCACAAGAACACGACCCTTGTAATATTTGCACTTGTTAAAAGCTGGACACACCCCACAGAAACTGACTACTCGGAAGATTATCATTTTTTGTAATTATTCATTTATTGAGGAAACCTGATTTTTCACCTTGTAAATATTGGGGCTTATAGAAGTTTCCAGATTGTATCCTAGTTTTGATAGTTAAATTGAGTAGATGGTTGATTTGGAACTTTAGGGTTTGAGAATTGTAAGGTATATATACCACTTTTTGACCTTAATGAAAAAACCTTTTGTCATTTTTAAAAGAAGTTTTGAAGTCTGTGAGTGAACGTACTGTGTACGAGAGAAAGTGTGAGCTTCATCTTGACACTCTACATGTGCACCCGCGGTCGGAATCGAGTGCGGAGAAGTGCAGCGTGTTGCCCCCTATGTGAGCTATGCGCCGATACATACATTGCACGCGTACGGTCCGGTTTTGCGAGCTCCGTTTACGAGCTTCATCTGGTGATTTGGTAAGCATACGTTGTTAGATTTTTCATTGCAGGATATCCACGCGTTCACATTGAGTAGAGCTACACATAGGCACTTTAGAATCGGAAATGAAGACCTGCAAATTCCGGCCAGACATCCTACGTGATTTTGCACCTGGTGTTTTGGGTTGGGGATTTTGGTTCATAGACCTTAGGGAGAGCGACCTATTGGTGTTAGTAGGGTCTCCTTCAAGTTCTGTGGTTTTTCGAGATTGTTTACCCAAGTGCCGGGAAAAGAGACAAAGTCACAAAAAGCGGCAAGACTAGAGCAGCTGATGGAGAGCTTCAGAGCAGAAAGGGCCCTTAAAGGCGATTTGAGTGAACTCTGAAAGCCGCCTCTAGAAGCAATGTCGGGATCATCCCGAAGGGTGCAAAGGGACAGATTCGAAGATTATATTAAAAATTTTGAGATTCTTGATGCCGCATCAAAAAATATTCCACATGTACCTTTTACAGAAGAGGAAGTGGAGCAGGTACGACAAAAACTGCTGGACGTGTAGGAGAGCCAAGAGAGATAAAGTAAGACTAAGGAAGACCAAGATTTAAAGAAAAAGCCTAGCCCTCACCACCTCCTCGCAGCCCTCCACAAGAAGATAAAGAGGAGGAAGACAAACACAAAGGCCAGGAAGAGCCCAAGAAAGAACAAAGCAAGGAAAGGGAAGAGGTTAAACCCAAGAGTGAGGAGACAAAGCCAAATGAAGCATACAACACATTTTTGGACCTGCTAGCTGCAGGATACACAAAAGAAGAGGCTGCCACAGTCCCATTTGACTTGGCAAGCACAGGGCCTAAGGAACAAATGCAAAGCATCAGGTTAGTAGAACTAAAATAGATGTCCACAGATACAGTGGACCTGCACCCGCCCTCCAATGATTGGGATGTGTTGATGACGAAGCTAACCGGGTTAAGAGCGCAATCCATGGCCTCAGAAAGTGAGATGACAGCTCTCAAGGCCACTGAAGTGAAGATAAAGCTAGAAGTAGACTCTTTACAAGGACAAAGTCAAAGGCAGAAAGAGAGAGAAGCGGAGCTACAGGCCAGTCTAGCAAGGGCATTGCAAAGATTCCAGGAAATAGAAAAAGAAAATCAAGCAGCAGCCCAAAGAATGCAAGGAGTCGAAGAGGAGTGTAAGCAAATCAGCAAATCATTGATAGATACAGAGAGGGAAAGGGATAACCTGACCCTACATCTGGTTGAGGAGTCCAAAGAAGTTGAAGCAATGCGAAACGCCAAAGAAAAGGCGGAGATAGATCAAGAAGCCAGCCAGGATGAGGTCCTTGAGCTCAAGGACCAGCTTAAAGTGAAAGATCAAACCATCCAGAGGCTACGGGCATCTCCTGCTAGAGTCAGAGCTACTAGCTCGACTCACATCACTACAGAAAGCCAAATTTATGAAGAACAGATGCAAGAACTTCAGAAGGAGCTGACTCTAGAGAAAAAGCAACGATTGATGATGGCAGAAAGGTCAATTGTTATGCAAACACGAATGGAAGAAGAACAAAAAGCCATGCAAGAGGAAATAGAAAGTATCAAAAGAAAGCTCGAGGAGGCGGAGAAGATAAACGCTGAGTTGAACGACCTCCTCGTGAATATGGGAGAAGAAGCTGAAACAGAAAAATAGAAACTCCTAAAGCAGATTGAGGAGCTGAGAGGACAGCAAGCCGGAGAGCAAGAAGGCACAGGGCCAGCGGCCAATGAAGGCATAGATTTATAAAATGTGGCAGATCCTGTGGACACACCTATGCAAGAGGAAATCCTAGTAGGATCCTCTCAAAAGCCACAAGATCTGACACAGGAAGAGGAAAAAAAGTTGCGTAAAGCAATAGAGGTGGAGATTACAGAGACAACTAAGGAAGCCTTGGAATGGGAGCAGAGGGTTTTCAAGTCCATGACCATCCAGAAGATTCACGCCAGCAACCTTAGGCGCGAATGGCTTCAGCCCTCTCTCCCATATCCTTTGCTAAAATATGAAGCCGCCACTATCAATAAGAGGATTAGAGAAGAGCCGATAGTGCCACTCTACAACGTAGATATCTCTCAGCCAGAAGGAGCCAGGTTAATAGTTGACTCTTAGCCAAAATGGAGGAAGGCGTGGCTGACGAAGTACCCACAATACCTAATCCATTTGGTAGAGGCACCGAAAAACATCAGAGACAACCTCAGCTTTTGTCCTCTACCAAGGATCCGGACGTGGAAGGCCCAGAAGATATTACAAAAGAGCCAACCCACTTGGCTCAATTATCCTAAGCTGCCGGGCTTGAAGGCAAGTGAGAGAATAAGTGTTCAATACATGGTGAAAACCCTAACGGGCACCATCAAATTGTTCACTGGCTCACCTGACCTTACGTGCATCATGATGAAGAAAATCTGCAAAACTCTTTTAGCAGTATTTGAGACATTCAAGCATGGCCAGGTGATAGACAGTATCTTCTTCTTCCAATATACTTACAGATGTGCCTATGATCTGTCTGGTCAGCCTTCCAAGGAGGTGATGCATGTGTTGTATCAAAGGATAATGTTTCTGCCATCCTATCACCTCCACGCCTTTGAAGAAGCGTTCTACACCAGCTTCTTCACAATAATCACTGATATTTTCAGCCCAACAATGATGAATCTACATGCAAGATACGAATCACTGATCAAGATGCGTGAAACCATACGATGAAGAAGCAGCTCACGGCCATGTCGGGGATGACATGAGCAAGGAGGGGGGAGTGTTAAAAGCTGGACATACCCCACGGAAACTGACTACTCGGAAGATTATCATTTTTTGTAACTATTCATTTATTGAGGAAACCTGATTTTTCACCTTGTAAATATTGGGGCTTACAGAAGTTTCCAGATTGTATCCCAGTTTTGATAGTAAGATTGAGTAGATGGTTGATTTGGAACTTTAGGGTTTGAGAATTGTAAGGTATATATACCACTTTTTGACCTTAATGAAAAAACCTTTTGTCATTTTTAAAAGAAGTTTTGAAGTCTGTGAGTGAACGTACTGTGTACGAGAGAGAGTGTGACCTTCATCTTGACGCTACGTGTGCACCGGTGGTCGGAATCGAGTGCGGAGAAGTGCAGCGTGTTGCCCCCTACATGAGCTATGCGCTGATACATACATTGCATGCGTACGGTCCGGTTTTGCGAGCTCCGTCTATACGAGCTTCATCTGGTGATTTGGTAAGCATACATTGTCCGATTTTGCATTGCAGCATATCCACGCGTTCACATTGAGTAGAGCTACACATTAGGCACTTTAGAATTTAGAAATGAAGACTTGCAAATTCTGGCCAGACATTCTACGTGATTTTGTACCGGGTGTTTTCGGTTGAGGATGTTGGCTCATAGACCTTAGGGAGAGCGACCTATTGGTGTTAGTAGGGTCTCCTTCAAGTTCTGTGGTGTTTCGAGATTGTTTGATGGGTGTTCGGCTCTAGACAGCGTTGTAGGAAGTTTCCTCTTATGCACTCTTGAAGGCTGTGACTTAGACAATTGGTAGAGACCTCTGTAGGAATTAGTTAGGAGTCAGTCAAGTGTAGGTTCACATCTTATGATTTCTTCCACGCGCTTGCGGGTCGAGCTTCGTCCTTAGCTAACAAATATTGTTAGGTGAGTTCTCGCTGTGATGACGTCCGTCGCGGCGTATCCGTCCAACAGCACTCTAACCATCATCTATTTGCGAGTACAGATATGGGTAGTACGCTAGAGTCATCCACTCCTGGCTTGGGTGAGAGGTACCCTCGTTACTTTTCACAAATGTTTCACATGGTCTTTCCGGTGCTTGCCTGCGAATGGGATTTGATAGGTACGCTAGCATGTGAGAGGAATTTCGAGGAGTTAGAATGGTTGATACGTCTCTTGACCACGACTGATCCATACTTAGTAGAGAGTGTATCTCCCATTGCACAAGCCTACCCTTTTGACCAAGATGACTATAGGCGTCTAGTGACCTTCTTAGTAAACATGGGTACCTATGAAGAAGAAGAATATTTACATGACTACACAGATGGCACATATGGTCTCATGGATGATGACTTTGTTTATCTCGACGACGAGGATAGGGGTTTAGCCTTAGGGTTTCCCCCCAATCTCTACAATATCCTATTCCCTTCACTCTCTAGGGGGGGTGCAAATAATTAGGTTAGGGTTCCTTATGGTTTTTGTTATGTTCAATAAGTATTGGTACCTTTTCCCACTGATGTGCCTCCTAGAGGTATTCTTTGTGTTGTCTAGTGTGTACAGGAACGTGTTGCTGTGGTTAGGATTTGGACCTTCATGGGATATTTTTCTGGTTCACACTTCAAATCAAGCGCGACCATCAACACAAACATGTGTTTCTTGTCCATTAGCATTGCCCCTTATCTTTTCTGCATCCATGTTTGTCTGCTTTGATTGTGATTGGTAGCATAATATTCATCGCATTTGCTTAGTTTCAAACATTTAATTCAATGTAATTTTTTGTCATAATCACTTGCCTAGGTTTAAAAATTAAGCAGTCCGACTAAGTTAGTTTGACCAAGCTAAGCGTTATAGATCTTCTCTTAATACCATGGGGAATGCCTTCCTAATAATCAATGGTTACTTAGGTTCTTAATCTGATTTAGGTAGCATTGTGTGAAATGTACTAGGGATTTCTAGTGGGCTTAGTCCCTATTGACCTTTAGCTTAAGTATTATAAAGGGAATTTACTAGTGTAATGAGCCTTGAGAGGTGTAACAGTGTCATATGACCCCCCAAAGTTACAAAATTAAAATGCTAAAAACGAACAAACAAAAAATCAAAGTGCCACAATGTAAAATCTTAAAGTGGAAGAGAAACCACAGCTTGATTTGGTACTTCACTCACATGTATTGCCTATGGTACTAGAGCCCTAGAGGTTCCCAGTGTGGGTGCTTTTCCTTGAAAAGCAAAAAACCCAAGGCATACAAAATAAGCACACACATCAAAATTGAATCACTGTGAAAAGACTTTGGGGGGTCAAAGAAAAGGTAATTAGTCAAGCAATGATTTCATGAGAAACTCCTTTTATCGTAGCTTAACTACAAGGTCTTCTAGGTATAGCCTCTAGTTAGCCCTCGAACATGAAATACTTGGCTCTCGCGATTAAACAACTTAATTGACCAGAGAAAATTAAGAAGCTTACCCATGGTATTAAAAGTCGATCCTTGGTGCCTTTCGACCGTTAAATTAGCGACCCCAGACTTGTTTAATTTTTTACCTTTACAGTTGTTTATGCATTTGATTATATTACAATTTAAATGTTTATTGCTGACAAATGGTTTAAAATTCTATTACCAATCACATTATTTGCCTACAACTGCATATGCAATTTAATTCTATATGAGAATGAAATTACTGTGCCAATGTTGTTTGATTTTGCAGTGACTGAAAAAAGCTAAGGACATTCTTCTCAAATGCTCTTCCACCTCGACGAACGAGCTTCAACTCAATAGCTTCCGAGGATGGAATCTACATCAGGAAGGGGGGCATGTTAACCCTCACGGCTCACGGACACCCTATCACCTACGACGGACGTTGTATTATTTTGCAGTGAGACTAAAGAAAGCTAAGGACATTCATCTCAAATGCTCTTCCACCTCGACGAACGAGCTTCAACTCAATAGCTTCCGAGGATGGAATCTACATCAGGAAGGGGGGCATGTTAACCCTCATGGCTCACGGACACCCTATCACCTACGACGGACGTTGTATTATTTACTTGGTAGAGTCAGGTACCGGGCTTGACGGTCCAATAGGAAAAGGGTAAGAGTGATCGCCGATGAGAGGCGCACTCTAACTGGAACATTCAAGGGATTAGTTGGCTAAGCATGGGCGTCCAAGTGTGAATGGGGTGAGCTCATATAAAAGTCAACTAAACCTAAAATTCACTCATTCTCTCATTTGTGCAATTGAAGAGTGCTCTTGCTCCATTTCCATCTTCTTCTTCTTCATCTCCTTGTGTGTGTGTGTGTGTGTGTATGCATGAGAGAGAGAGAGAGTGAGATCGAGCATTGCGGCGGCACGACGGCGGCGAGGCGGTTGAGCGTGGCGTAGTGGCGTCTCCCTCTTCTTCGCGGAAAGGAATCCTCCACGAAGCAAGCGTAGAGCGGTGAGTGACACACCATCGCCATCTTTGAGCTTACTAGTTTAGGCTTGTTGTGTGCGTGGAGCCATTTGTGGCTCGCACGTGGTGTATCGGCAAGTTCCTTGCATTGACACATGCGACATACGCGCACAGCAATGAATTCCTAAATTCCTTCGAAGATGTGGCTCCACAAAGAAGGCGCACTAAAAGATTGCTAACTCCTCCCAAGAGGAAACGGTTAATCCATAGTCCTTCCCCTCATCACTCCAAAAGGGAAGAGAGGAAACCAAGGAAGAAAAGGGCAAGAAAGAGGTCACCCTCTTCTCCTTCTTCTTCACCTTCCTCCTCTATCGATGAAAACTATGGCTATTCTCCTAGAGAATATAAGAGGGGAGGACATCGCAAATCTTATCTTGCATGGTGAAGGTCACAAAAGCTCAACAAGTTCAAAGAGGGAGGAAAGAGTATCTCTTTTCTCACCTATGATGGCACCTTTGGTGCTACCGACAAAGTACTTGCCTTCATCCAACGATTTGATGCGGCCTTTGGAGATGAGGGCTTCATGGAGTCCTCCAAGCTACACCATGTAGCTATGCACCTCCAAAAATTGGCTTGTCAATGGTGGGCTAGCCTTCGTGGCAATGGCGAAGCCCCAAAGACATGGAAAACTCTACGAGTTTCCACCATGAAGAAATTCCTTGCGAGCGATGCAAAGGACAAAGTGATCACTGAATGGTGGAGTTTAAGGCTTCTCTCTCATGAGTCTATCCATACATATGTGGACAAGTTTTGGGATTTACATCTCAAGGCTATGTCTTTCAAAAGATAAACTTTGTTGAGTGAAAACAACAATTATGTGTGGGATTACCTGAAAAGATGGCCGAGTATGTCAACTCTCAACGGCCTGACTCTATCAGCAAAGTAATCCACCATACCATGGTTTCTTCATGCATCGATTTCCAACAAGGGGTTAGATGGAATGTCAAACCCATGGAAAATAAAAACAAAAGTGATGCAAAGGAGAAAATGAATGCCCAAAATTTTTCCCCCGGCCATTCCAACAACAACAACAACAATCGATCCAAGGAGAAAGGAGTTTACAAAGGTAAAAATAAACTCTCTCATGAAGAGCTTTAAACTTTTCGCAAGGATCACAAATGTTTTAAGTGTGGGGAGCAAGGACATGGCTATCATTCTTGCCCCAAAAGAAATGCTCGTAATGAGACTCCTAGAGCTTCCACTATCGAATCTCCAAAAGAGGATACTCATTACAAAGGATCACCTCTCTCCTATGCTTGGGGAAAGGTAAGGGAGCCTGATGCTTTCATCTTGTTTGACCCTGGTTCTACTCTCAACTTCATATCAATGGAGTTGTCCACCAAGTTGAGCATTCAAGCTTTTGAGATGGAAGATGTTGTAACTGCCAATGCCGCTTTCAAGGGACAACAAGCCTCCGTTACTCCCTTGATTGGGAAGTTGAGGCTTCATGTCCAAAGCTATGTCGACAAAGAAGACTTCTTTACCTCTCCTCTCCAGCATGAGGATGCTATCCTAGGGATACCATGGTTCAACCGCATGGCTGCCATCATGAAGTTCCCTGAAAGGAGAATCTACTTCACCTACAGGGGAAAGAATATGTATATAGATGCTAATGAGTCTGGTCGTACTATACCACTTGTAAGTCATCTCGCCCTAGATAAATCAATGAAAAGCTCAATTTCTGCGCACATGATTTCTTCAAAGAATCCCTAAAAGGTCCTAATGTTTCATCAAAGGTGAATGGTGGGAATCAAGAAGAGTTAGACTTGTCTAACTTTCTAAAAGTATTCCCAGGTGTGTTCATCGATGATATCCCAATGGACTTACCTCCAAAATGAGGGGATAATGACCATCGAATTGAGCTCTTATTAGGAAGCTCACCGCCTAACAAACCTCTCTATTGAGTTTCACAAGCTCAACAAGAGGAGATCATGAGGCAAGTAAAAGAATTGGTAGACAAGGGAATGGTGAGGCCTATCTCCTCTCCTTTTTTCTCTCCAGTCCTTTTAGTGCAAAAGAAAGATGGCACATACCGCATGTGTGAGGACTATCGCGCACTAAACCATATCACTATCAAAAACATATTTCACGTACCTTGGGTAGAAGATCTTTTTGATAAGCTACAAGGCTCTGCCTACTTCAGTAGGATTGACCTTAAAAGTGTCCATCAAATAAGGATAGTGAATGAAGATGTCCTAAAGATCGTGTTTCGTACAACGTTTGGCCTTTATGAATATCTAGTCATGCCTTTTGGCTTGACTAACGCACCAGCTATATTCAATCAATTAATGGAGAAAATTTTTAGACCCTATCGCAAGTTCACTAGAGTGTTCTTTGATGATATCATCATCTACTCCAATTCCTTGGAGGAACACCAGCAACATCTCCAAGTGATTTTTCAAGCATTAAGGGAGAATAAGCTTTTTTCTTCAAGAGATTCAATACTTAGGTCATATTATCTCTCGAGATGGTATCCGTATGGATCCATCAAAGTTGGAGGTAATAAAAGCATGGCCTAATCCAAGGAATCTACATGAGCTAAGAAGCTTTATTGGTATGTGTGCATACTATAGACGCTTCATAGCAAAATTCTCTCAAATAGTGGGAGCATTACATGACTTAACAAAGAAGAACGTTAAGTATTCCTGGACTGCTAAGGAGCAAAGTGCTTTTGACAAGCTCAAAGAGAAGCTTATCTCCCAACCAGTCCTTATGCTTCCGGATCTCTCAAAGCCATTTGAGGTCCAATGTGATGCTTGTGGGGATTGCCTTGGAGCAGTCTTGCTTCAAGAAGGGCATGCCATAGCATATGAGAGCCGAAGGCTCAACACGGATGAACGGGTCTTAGGCATTTATGAGAAAGATATGTTAGCTATTCTACATGATCTAGACACATGGAAGCACTATCTATTGGGGACGCCATTCATTTACGAACAGACCATCAAAGTCTCAAGTACTTCATGACGCAAACAAAGCTTTCCGACAAACAAATGAGGTGAGAAAATTTTCTTTCACGGATTAATTTCCACATTGCTCACATTGCTGGTAAGCACAATCAAGTGGCTAATGCACTTTCACGATGACCAAAAGTTAATGTTGTGTCAATAGCAACTCACAATGATCTATCTTCTATGATAGATGAGTATGCTATTGACCCTAACTTTAAAGACATAATGTCAGCCCTTGCTTTGGGGAAGAAAGAGGAACCATTCACCTTGCAGGAGGGTTATCTTGTCCATGTCAATAGGCTATGTGTTACCCACTCCCTTTGTGAGAAATTCATGTATGAATCCCATGCTCCTCCCTATGCGGGGCATAGAGGCATTCAACCTACTCTTCAAGAAGTAGAGACGTACTTTTATTGGCCTACCATGAAAGTGGACATACAAGAGTATGTTTCAAAATGTGTGGTATGCCAAAAGACCAAGTATGATAGAGGGAAGCAACCTGGATTACTCCAGCCATTGCCAATTCCTAATTAACCATGGGAGAGTATATCCATGGATTTTATCTTTGGATTACCCAAATCTATCCATGGGAATATGGGAATATGGACAATGGTCGACAGGTTTAGCAAGCAAGCACACTTTATCCCTGTCAAGAAGACTATTAAGGCACACCAAATGGCAACTCTCTTCATATCACAAATTTTCAAACACCATGGATTGCCAACATCCATCATGTCAGATAGAGATCCTAAAATGACTAGTAATTTTTGGAAAGGTCTCTTTGAAAATCTAGGTACAAGATTGAATTTCTCTTCGTCCTATCACCCACAAATGGATGGCCAAAGTGAGATAGCCAATCTTATCTACTAAAGACCTATGTTATAGAAGTAGATCAATGCTCACAATGAAAAAAGTACTTACCTCTTGTAGAGTATGCGTATAATAATATTGTCCATACTTCTACGAAAAAAGCACCTTTTGAAATCATAGAGGGAAGACCTAAAAGTCCCTTGCTACTTAAAGTACGTGGGAAGATCTTCGTTGCCAATGAGTATAGCCGTGACCTGCAAGCATCTTGCCAAAATATTAAGGAGGCTATATCTATCTCCCACCTAAGGCAAAAAGCTGTTGCTGACAAGCACTGTTAGCAGCAAGCTAACACGGACACCATTTTTTGGAGTTCTCTTTTTAAAACATTTATTATTTTGATAAATCGAGAATATTGTAACTCCTATTTTCTCGGATAAACTCTGAAATTAATGAGCCGGTGCTACAAGCTTCCAGATTGTATCAGCTAGTCATTTCCCAGCTTTGGTAGAACTCCAAACTATTAGTTTTGACCACCCAAACACCTTGGCTAAGATATAAAAGCCAAATTTTGTATGTTTTTTATAAGTTTTTGGATAAGGAATACACAGCGTGAGCTAACGGCGCTCACTCCTCTCCTTCTCGCGCTTCCTATTCCCTCCCCGGTTGTCACATTGCAATTGCGTTTGTTGCATTGCAACCGCAGGTAAGATCTCTACGCATTGACGTAAGCAGTTCAAAGTATTTCGTAGCTTTTGGCATCGCCGATCCATGGCCTAATTTTATTATAGCTAGGAGTTTACACTTTCAAATAAAAAACTAAGCATAGGCGGGGTATTGGGGCATCATTGCTAAGCATTTTGATGCATTCTGGGTAAAAAATGACTAGGTCAAAAAGCCACTATTGTTAATAATTTTGATTTTGGAACTTGACCTAAAGTGGGATTTGAGACCATAAGCATGTGTGCTTAGGTCTTATAAAGTTTTCCTAAAAGTTTTTTTACGTTTGGATGTCATTTGATGCTGTAACGGATGTCATTTGTTTGCCGACGAGCGATTGTCTTTTGGTGATTTCAGTCACTTGAGTGTAGCTTGAGTTAGATGCGAGTTGTTAGTTGTTTTTCGAGAGATTGAACACCCTCTTGTAGCCTCTATGCACTAGTCGAGTCAGCTTCTTCCCATGGTTTGACAAATTAATCGTGGTTCTCGCTAATACTGCAATAAGATAGGATGGTGAGGTTAGACATGCGTCTCACATTTGGCGTCGTTGTTTCCGGGGATCGAAGAGAGCTAAACTAGGAAAAAACATGAGGGTTTTGTGAAGTTAACCTTTAACTTCCTCTAGGTTCGCCTAGAGTTCAAAACTTTCTTTTAGAAACCGCATAGCTTAAGATTGTCATCTTTTGCTGTGTAAAGGTAGCTTGGAAGTAATCGTAC
This sequence comes from Adiantum capillus-veneris, assembly GCF_014529385.1. Taxonomy (NCBI): domain Eukaryota; kingdom Viridiplantae; phylum Streptophyta; class Polypodiopsida; order Polypodiales; family Pteridaceae; genus Adiantum; species Adiantum capillus-veneris. Next base: position 153,777,085 of record NC_140948.1, read on the forward strand.
TTGTTGAGTGCCTTTAGGATTGTAGGATTGTAGAAATAGATTAGGATTTTGAGAATGATTGGTAGATGAAACAAGTATTAAGATCACTCCTCAGAAAAACATAAAACACAAGAAAAAGAGTGTTTGTGGATACTTTCCACAACCCCATTGCATGAAAATCTAGGAGTAGGGTAAGTAGGATCCGAGGTGGATTTCAAAACATTGCTCTCTTTAAAAGAATCAAGTGTGAGTTGTTACTGGAAGTTGTAGAATTTTAGGTCTACGGCTAGAAATAGCTCGAAAAGACTCGAAACCATTCAATCCGACTGGAGAGTAAGCTTAAAAGTCGTCGAACTAGTCGGTAAGCTCAAAGACACTTCAAGGTAAAAATTTCAAGAGTTGGCCAAAACTCATATTATTTACTTTTTCTTCAAATTTTAGGCCAAATTAAGTTTTGACTTGATTCATAGGCTTAAAATAGCTCATATAAAGACTTTGAAAAAATTGCAAAAAAGTGTTCATTTCAAGCCTGAAGTTAATAATCGCGATTATTAACTTTCTGCTCTAAATTGACCAAGGTTCATACCATTGACTCATTGCATGTGTACAAACAACTTTTGTAAAGGCCCAAGAGATTTGGATCACTAAACTGGCAACAAACTGGGTAAAAACTAAAGTTTGTACTGAACTTTTGAATCTTGAGTGTAAATTGGGAAAATTTGTCCAAACTTGTTGAAAATTGATTCATAGGCTTATATTGATGTGATAAACATGTGTACATACTCAGTCGACCAAAAATTTGTAAAAAGTTGCCAGTTGTAAATAATCACGATTATTTACATCTGCCCCATTTTTCAACTTTTTTGACCCAGTCAGCATACCACTATTTTACCATGTTGTAATAAGCCCACAAACCAAAAATGGTAAGATTTGGATCACTGGATTGAAAATTGTGACTAAAATTGCAAAGTTAATCTGCAGACAGATAATTGATGACTATTTGAACAAAAATTATCCAAACTTGATGAAACTTGCTAGTGACGTTGACTTGACGTGCTTAGCAGATCTATGTCAAAGTTGGGGCAAAAAGTTGCAAAAATATAGATGAAGTAAATAATACCGATTATTTACATCTGCTTCAAAACTTGAGAAATTTGGAATATTGAGTATACCACAAGGTCAAGCATATCAAGTAGACCTCACAAATCAATTTTGGTAAACTTTGGATCATAAAAGTGAGACTTCAGCCAGATTCTTGAAATCAGAGTCCGCGGACACAAAACAGTTGATAAACTTGATCAGATTTTGTCCAAACTTGTTGAAGCTTGTCCAGGGACTTTAACAAAGTTGTATACTTGCCAAACCAATCAAAAAAGTGCGAAAAACTGACAAAAGTAAATAATCGCAATTATTTACTTCTGCTATCCAGAGACATCAATTTTGACTTTTGAGCTTATACAATGTTAGACCAACATAATATAAAGCCACAGGGCAATTTTGGATTCAATTGGATTAAAATTGGTACATGTACACTCAGTTTCCAGGTTGCATATCAAACCTTTGATTTTTTGCGAAATCGAATTTGAAAGTCAAATTTTGACTCCCATAGCTCAATTTGAAGTGACACATATAGTAGACCTATCACGAGAGTAGCAAAAACTCTACTACCTTTATAAAAGAATATCTAACTTGATCAAATTTGTACAAGAATCAGATTGCAGACGAGGAATCAGTGGCTTAACAAAAAGCTGCAATCGAATCAAGTGTAAATTGACGACAAGTCAATCCAAAGGTGAGTACTCTATCCAGGGCTTCATAAGTCTATATGAACCTTGTATCTGGTCATGTACTAGGAAATCAGGGCATACTCGGAGAAACCTCCAGTAGAGTATCCACCGAAGAAAGCGTGAATCAAGGAAATTCCTTGCACACAATTCTTGAAGAAGTCTCAGACACTTTTTCAGACTCAACTTCTAAAATGTCTTCTTACTCGACTCACTCGGAAACCGGAACAACAGTGCGCTATAAGCATATACTATCTTTTTACAAGACCAACCGTCTGGATCCTAGGATTACTTGGACCCTAACGAGGAGTATGATATTCGCATTGATGACCATGGGATTGAGTTCGAAGAAGAGATTAGGAAAAACAAACAAGGAAAAATGTATTTGCAAGCAGAAAACCCTGACGTGATAGACAAATGGGCATTAGAAATAAACACCATAATCCCAGATATGTCAGCAAAAGAAGGACTACCAACTTTAGAATTCGAGGAATACGATGAAGTAGACTTGAAGCCTTTGAAACGACTTAGTACGGATAATCATAGGATCGAGGTCTATCGTTGAGAAGATAGAAACATAAAAGATCTTATGTGGACATCTCATGCTAAACCATGACAACTAACGGCCATGAAGATCATCTATATCTTCAAGACCAAAGATAAGGGATCAACGGACCTACCAACCTACCTGTTTAGGGATTGTTATAACAACAACTTTGTTATGATGACTCCTGAGGAGGTAGAACAAACCAAATACCAAGGCTGTTCCATACGGGATTGGATATTGGGGCAAGGACCAGAAAGAATTCCAAGATATGAACACCGTGAGAGATCATCTGATAGTAATGTAAAGAAACCAAAAACCACCTTAGCACGTAGAAAACCGGGTGACACTAAGGCCAGTCTAGGGCTACATGAGTCACTATTTTCAACAGACTGGTTTGAAGGACTCGGAACAGGACCAACTGCTAGAAGCATTAGGGGAATTTTGAGGTCATTTTTGTGCCTTTTAGCGTGTAGAGAGAGAGAGGTCTCAACCAATGGTTGAAGAGCTTCCGTTACGGAACCTCTATTTTTGAAAACTCACAAAAAAAGAAAATATTCTATCTTTATCGCAACTTTGAGCTGGTAAATAGCAATGTAAACAAGTAAAAGTGCGAAGGCATTCAATAGCTGTCGCTTTTAGAAAGACGTACTTCTCATATTATATTGTTTTCATTTTGCACATCGTCATCATAAAACAACGTTTGGATTCTATCTCATGATCTTTTCCAGATTTGAACCGTTTTTTGCACATTCTGCTTATTCTTCTCTTGAACTCAGACTAGACTTCTCTGCTCATTTCTTTTTTCACCATGGAATCTTCATCACGATCAAAATGACCAAGAACTTCCATTGAAGCCATTGTCACTTACAACACTACTGATCAAAATGGACAATAGATTCCAATAACTATACACAAAGGAACGTGGATACTGATGCAACAGAACAAGAGAATAAAGTCTTCCACCAAAAACTCTTTCTTGGCGGGATGGAAGGGTATTGTTAAAGATTTCAGCTTTGGCGACAACAAAAAATCAATCAAAGAGGTGCTGGTGCAGCATGTGTACATGCATAAAGATCTGCATATTGACTCAGAGAGTTCTGCTTTGCCATTACATAGACCAAACTGTAAGTCTCTTAACTTAAATCCTTATTTGTAATGCATGTTGTATAAGGTTATTTGTTGTACAGATTTGTATCCTTCAAACATTATGGAATGGAAGCCAGTAGAATGTGTTATAAATATTCTGGATGTGTGTCATGGATCAACTGGTGAAGAAATATACAAGTGAAGGACTAAGGGTTCACTGGAAGAGAATGGAATATTCTTCTTTGACCATTATTATGTTCCACCTAGAAGGACTGGAGAACTTGGAGCCACAACCAAGCTAGACTTGCCTGATTTCAAAAGTGGAGAATGGTCACTCCCTAGCTCAAATACAAGTGAGGGCTATAGGTGAAAACTGTTTTGTGAGATTCAAAAGTGTTTGAAAGCAAACATAGCAAGAAAACAGAGTAGAATTTCTATATTCATGCCCATTATAGTTTTTGTAGACTTCTTCTCTAATGCTGAAGTCAGAAAATCTAGAACAATGTTTTCAGTGAAGACTTTAGACTCAGCAAATGTACTTGAATTTGTGGATGAGGGTTGGAACACCAAAACAGTGAAAGGAATCACTTGTAATGTGCAAGCTGGCTCAATTGCTTGCAAATACATGATAGGGACACAAAACTTCATTATGTCATTTTATTACAGAAGATGGCACTATGTTGGTGGTCAGCTAACTCCACTTGATCAAGACATGGAGGACTTCATTGACAGCTCAATAGAAGACATTGATATATGGGTAAACAATGAGCATCTGTAAATTGTAAAGATAAGAGGCATGTGTAGCTTACAAGAGATTGGACCTGCAAAATGATGAAATTGACCTGCCCACAACATTCTGCTTTCAAATAAATGGTGGAAAGGTAACTATTATGCCTAAAAGTCTCTTGTTCTCTTATTGGTTCTTTATTTAACTTGGACTGTTTTTGTAGGTATCAAAAAGGAATGAAAAGAGGCTACAGTGCAAGGACATCTTGGATGGCATTGTACATTTGGTGCCTTAAACATCCTTCAAGGCAATTTTGTAACACATGCCCTGCAAGGATCTTGTTTTGTATCACATGACCTGCAAGGATCTTGTTTTGTATCACATGATCTAAAAGAATCTTTATTTTGTTATTGAAATGCAACTTTTCCAAACATCCAATGATTTTATTTTACTTCAATGATTTGATTTTGTAACAGAGTCTTAAAACAAGGTGATCAAAATGGATTCAATTTCAAATATTTGCAATTACATACAAGGGTCCATACAAGGGTCCATACAAGTGGGCTATAGAATAGACAATTGGTTACAAGTGGTCTATAGAATAGACAATTGGATACAATAGAGAACTGGGAAGCTTGATACAAGTGGGCTACAATAAGCTAGAATAGTTTTTTTCCAGGAGTTTTCCTGTCCCTAGGGGACTTCCTTAATGGGGTTGGTGCTTTTGCAAGAGATTTTCTTGTGGGCTCTTTTTTCCTGGGAGATTTTCTTTTTGAAAAGGGCTCTTTGGCAGGAAGGCTTGAAGGCTGCTTCCTCTTTCTCTTATCATCCATCTCTTCACTTGCCTTTTCCTGCTCACCACTCTCTTCTTCCTCTTCACTTGCCTTTTCCCGCTCACCACTCTCTTCTTCCTCTTCACTTCCCTTTTCCTCTTCTAGATTTTCTTTCCCCTTCTCTTCAACATCATCATCTTTAAATACCTCTTGCAGTTCTCCATTTGCTTCAATCATATACTTGATAATCCTTGCTCTTGTCAACCATACATGGTTCTCACTATAGCACTCTCTGTTGATCTATACAAGGCAATAGAAAGCAAGTTTTAGGAACAATAAAATGAGAAAAAATACAGCTGGAAAATATGAAATATGCTATACTTCTATATCGTGATTGTCATTGGAGTATATGAAGTCCAAGAGGAGCTTGGCATTTGTCACTACCCTCCATCCACATGAATGGCTTTCAGGCTGGATTGGAACCTACAATTCATTACATGTATTTATGGGAAAAAATCTTTGAGGATAATCCATTGAAGTGAACAAAGCATAAAGAATTCCAACCTTCACAACTGAAAATGGGATTTCATTCAGCATCTTTGGCATGGGTGGACAATTCTCCAGTGTCTCTATAAATCTTGTAGCAGCACTGTCCAAAATTCTTTATAAATGAGGTTCTACTTTACTAAAAGTATGTGCTTGTGGTTTACAAAATGTGTCTGTTGCTATACTTACAATTTTTCTTGACCATGTACTCTAGCAAGATAATTGACAAAGTAGCATTTTCTTTTCACAATATCAATTGCAATTAAACTCCAATGTGAGCTATAAAAACAAGCCTCAGTTATCTTTCTAACATGAATTAGTAAATTCTCTTCACAAGGTGTAGGTAGGAAACTTACCTCTCATGATAAGGAATCAAGAAAATTTCACAGATTTCCAAGTCCACATGAGTCAACCACTTTGTGAGCTCTCTAATGTTTGTCTCTGTCCTGAGAAAGTGGGAGATAGAAGGGTCTAAAAATTCCACCTTTTGTTGAAGGTCTGGCTCATATGTATGCATCATTAACCTGGTACAAGATATTGTTATATAAAGACTTCTTGCTATAAAAAAAATACAGAGGAAAACAAAAACAACCTGAGGCATGTGATAAGGAGTGGAGAATTGATCTCCTTGGTCCAGTCCTTGAGAATTTCCAAGGTCTCAGAGTCAAGTGAATTGTAATCCTCCCTAGGATCCTTCTCACTGAATAGAGTGACAACAAAACCAGTAGGATTGACACTCCTCAAGAGGGGCACTAGCTGAGGTTCCAACAGGTCAAGCTCCTTTCTCTCTGCAATTTCCTTGTCTTCCTTGGCTCTCTTTTTCCTTTCCTTTTCCTCTTCTTCAGTAATATCAACAACTCCTACTTCAGGCTCCTTGGGCTTCCTCCATGGAGGAATGTTGAGAATATAGAATGCCTTAATATCATGCATAGGGACAGGCTCCAACATTTTTGAAAACCTGTATCTCAGCCTCCTGAGAGTGATCATGTCTTTGTCCATCAAAGTAACCCTATGGGCATGAGCTGCACAGATATAGGCATCTTGGAAAATCTCAATCATAAAGTCCTCAGAAGCCTCCTGGATATATGCCAATGCAGTTCTAGTCCACCTCATGTCAATCTTGTACTCCTCTGCAACTTGTCTGCATAGTCTCTGGAAGGGCAGTTTGGGAATTGCAAGATTGATGGCCTTTATGGCCTTCCTTATCTCTCTTAGACATTTGACCCCCTGCTTGAACTTTCTCTTTGTAAGGAGACGCTTAAGCTGCAGAGGCTTGGAAGCTTTCCTCTGATGTGTAGTTTTCCTTTTGCTTGGTTAAGGGTCAGGTAGAGAAGAATACTTCCTCTGAGATGTGCTCTTCTTTGTGCCAGCAGAGGTTGGTTTGCCAGGAGCTTTGGAAGTGGATGGTTGGTTTGGTAAAGTACCAGCTGAAGCTTTGCTAGGATGAGGAACTTCTTCTTCATCTTTGGATAGAGGCTTATCAACCTTCCTTGCAGTCTTCTTGGTCCTTGCCATCTTCAAAAGGGATAGGAATGATTGCTGCACAATAAACAACAAACATTAGTAAAAAATGTAAAATATGTATATATAATTTTTACTATTACTTTCACAAAGCACAATAGAAAAGCCTCTGTCTACCGCTTGTCACCCCGTGCGCGATAATAGTAGCACTGAAAGTTTTCACCGTCCAAGCGGCTCGCGCATGGAGTGACAAGCGGTAGACAGAGGCACACATTGCATGTGACATGGTAAACTCCTCCTTGTGGACATAGTGGCACACATTGCGGTACACATGGTAAACTCCTCCTTGTGGACATAGTGGCACACATTGCATGTGGATATAGTGGCACACATTGCGGTACACATGGTAAACTCCCTCTTGTGGACATAGTGGCACACATTGCGGTGACACCCCGTACGAGAAATGACAAAGGGACCAATGTCCTCACACTCACGAAGATCGCGCACGGGGTGACGGTCAAAGCGCTGGAAGGATCGGGTTGTGGAAGCGCAAGAACCGGGTAAAACCTCCTTCAAAATGCGCTTGATTTGGGTTTTGAGGAGATTCGTGGGTTTATATAGGGCGCTATGCACAAGTCCCTAGGTGCAGTACTAGCCATTGGGCACACACTTCGAGGCGGCAACCGCTTTGCACACCCCCCGAGGCAGCGTTTTTGGCCATAAAAACAACCTACCCAACCCGTTTTTCCGCTTATTGTGCTTCTCAAGGCTTCGAAATAAAGCCTCCAACCCTCCAAGCGGCACCCCGCGACACCCCGTGCGCGATTTTGGGAGCTGTCAACCTCTTCCTAGAAATTGGAAATCGCGTACCAAGTGTCACGCCGTGTGCATATTTAGTGAGTGCCGACTTTCTCTTAAACCTCACAACTCACGTAGCAAGTGACAAACGTAGCATGTGACACAATTTGATGTAATTCTTTCTTGCTTGCTTAGATTTACAACTTGGATACTTGTTTATAAACCATTATTAGTTTTTTCCATTACAGGAAGAGTGGTTTATTTATATATTTTAGTCATAGAAGAAATTTACACACGATTTCATGTCTATTTCTTAATGTCTTGATGGACTTCTCTTTTCTCTTTCTCAGCTAAACGTTTGTGGATTTTCATAATAGATACAGAGGATATACAAGAGACCGCTGATGATAGGCTGATGTCTTTTCTTTACAAAGTTAATGAACTTACAAGATTTCAAAGTGTCAAAGAGATTTTTAATGCTGCCTTTGATCTTCAAGCACTTGTGGATGGCTTCTCCACACAAATTAGTGACTTGAAAGAGATATATACAACATTGACCAGAGACCACAGGCTTGACAATCTTGTTCATTTTGTTGATATATGCAAAGCAGGTAGCTTGTCAAGGACAGGTATTGTAAAGAAGTGGTCAAGCCTTCATCCAGACTGGCAAAAGATCATAAAGCCTTGCAAATTTCATGGTAATATGCATTGCCAGTTGGTAGAGTATGACCTTGGACTTATCATTTTCTTCAGTGTACTCCCAACACCAGAGGGCAAAGAGATTCCAAAGCAGATTTCTCAGGCTGAGGAGGACCATGTTGGAATTAGGGTTGCAGAGAAACACACACAGCTTGGAGAAGACGAAGGAAGCTCAAGGCACACAATAGAGAGTGTGTTACTTAGTGTGCAATGGAAAGATAGTTAGCCCTAGAGTGATGGGCGTATATACAATGCACGGGGGAAAAAACCTCCTAAAGAGGGAAAAAATGCCCCGGCGGTCCTAGTGTGTTCACACACATCACTACCACATGTATATGGTAACAAATCCCCCCTGGAGTGATGCGGTGAACGAGAGCTGGCACATGAGTAAAGGGAAGTGCCATGCCCTGAGGATAGGATCAGTCCACAAAGGGGAGTAAGCCCAAAGCTTTGCGGAAAGCTTCAAGCTTCTCACGAGACAATGCCTTTGTGAAAAGATCTGCAAGGTTGTCCTGTGTTGGCACATAAGCCAAGCTGATCTCTCCTGCTGAGAGCCTCTCCCTGACATAGTGTTAATGCACCTCAATGTGCTTTGTGCGAGCATGAAAAATTGGGTTCCTCGCAACTGCCAATGCGCTCTGACTGTCAGTGTAGATAGTGTTGGCAGTGTCCTGTCCAACACCCAAGTCAGCCATAAGGCGTCTGAGCCATACACACTCAACCGTAGCTGTGAAGACTGCCCTGTACTCAGCCTCACAACTCGAAGTGGCCACAGTAGGTTGCTTCTTGCTCAACCATGATATACATGAACTGCCAAGCATGAAACAAAAACCACTTGTGGACACTCACGTGTCAAAACAACCAGCCCAATCTGAGTCCGAAAAAGCATGTAAGTCTGGCGGCAATGATCCCCCCTTGGGATAAAACAAGCCAAGATGTAAAGTGCCACTAAGGTAGCGGAAAATCCTCTTGACAGCCTGCCAATGCTTAGACCCTGGGCTATGCATAAATCTGCTGACCTGCGAGACTGCAAATTGAATATCTGGCCTCGTGTTGCATACATAAATGAGGCAGCCAACAGCAGTTTGGTAAAGAGTGACATTAGCAGGATCGCCAGCATCATGTAGACTCAACTTCAAACCTGTTTCCATGGGAGTGGCAATAGGTTTGCAATCCTCAAGTCCAAACTTACATAGCAATGTCTCTATGTAACTTTTCTGACACAAGGCAATACCACCATCACACTGTTTAAACTGTATACCCAAGTACTGATGCAACAGCCCCAAATCTTTCATCTTGAAAGTAGCATTCAAATCAGCCTTAAATTCAGCAATATGTCTCTCATTTGGTCCAATGATCAGCAAATCATCAACATAAATAACCACAATGAGAAATACATCATCCTCACTCTTTACATACAATGTGCTTTCTGTTGGACTGTTACGAAAGCCTCATTTAACCAAATGAGTGTCAGCTTTCTCATACCAAGCACGAGGAGATTGCTTCAACCCATACGAAGCCTTGTTACATTTGCACACTTTGTCCTCTTGTCCTTTTATGACAAAACCGCGAGGCTGCGTTACATAAACTTCCTCAAATATGTCACCATTCAAGAAAGCAGTAACAATGTCTGATTGATGTACATCCCAACCAAAATGAGCTGCCAATGCACATAGAAAACGCACAGTAGTCATACGACAAGTGGGAGTAAAAGTCTCTTTATAATCTATGCCTTTTTGTTGTGCATAACCCTTTGCAACAAGTCGAGCCTTATGGCGATCAATCTCACCATCCGGCTTGCGTTTCAACTTGTAAACCCACTTCGTACCAATGGCCTTTTTGTCAGGAGGCAAATCACATAAAGTCCATGTGTCATTCTCTATAAGTGCATCATATTCTGATTTCATGGCAGCAATCCAATTTTTTGAATTCTGTGCTTCATCAAAAGACAGAGGCTCCTCAACATCATGTAAACTAGACACAGCCAAAGCATAACAATCTGATGCATAAGATGCATGGCGAGAGCCTGAATGAGTACGACTAGATAAAGGTGCATCCAATTTACTGTCACGCAAAGTGTGCACCAGCCATTTTGGCATACCTCTAGCCTGCTCATTTTCAGCCCTTTCCTCATCAAGTACATCATGTACATCTGCATCAGTAATAGGCTGTTCTAAAACATTTTCAGAAACCCCCATAGGCTATACAGTTGCCTCATTGGAACTTACATTCGTATTTCCACCACTGAAAAGAGGCAACAAAGTGTCATAAATGTCCTGTGAGCTTACATTACTGTCTCTAGTACATGACAGCAAGGGCTGAAAAGAGTCTTCCACAAACACTACATCCCGTGAAACCAGAAAACGTTTTTTTTGCGGATGATACAACCTGTAACCTTTGCTTTCAGCACTATAACCAACAAAAATACATTTGACAGCCTTATCATGCAATTTTCTACGCTGCACTTGTGGCACCAAAGCATATGCCAAACAGCCAAAAACAAACATGTGCTCAATAGAAGGCTTTCTATCATGACATGCTTCATATGGAGTAATAGACTGCAAAGCTTTCGTAGGACACCTGTTAAGTACATAAGTGGCACACATGATGGCCTCAAGCCAAAAAGAATGCGGCAAAGCTTGACTTTTGACCATACATCGTGCCATTTCCGTTAGTGACCTGTTTTTCCTCTCAACAACACCATTTTGCTGAGGTGTATAAGGCACTGTACATTGGTGTTTTATCCCACGACTAGCCAGAAATGCATTAAATTCATGAGACATATACTCCCCCCCTCGATCGGAACGGAGGGTGCCCATAGTACATTTTGAGACATTTTCAGCCATAGCCAAAAATTGTTTGAAGCACATAAAAACTTCGGACTTCGCTTTAAGCGGAAATACCCATGCATGCCTGGAGTAATCATCAATGAAAGTCACGAAGTACAGGTAATTGCCCAAGGACGGAGTTTGCATGGGCCCACAAACATCACTATGCACAAGCTGCAACCTGCATGTGGCCCTAACTGAACCATCCTTTGGAAACTTAGAACGCTGCATTTTACCCAGAATACAGCCTTCACAAACATGTTTGACAGGTGCTTCAAGAGGCGGCAAAGAAGCAACCATATCAGATTTCTGCAAACGCAGCAAACTGGCAAAATTCAGATGACCAAAACGTGCATGCCAAAGTTTTGCATCTGAAATAGCCCTTGAATCTGCAACAGCATTTGCAAAATTTTGTCCACACTTGTCATACAAAGTGAGCTTATACAGCCCACGGCACAAAAGCCCAGATGCAACAATTTCATCACCAAAACTGAGATGATGCACTGTAGATCTGTCATCCACAAATTTGACTACAAGTCCAAGTCTAGCAAGTGCGGATACAGAAAAGAGATTCTTCTTGATCCCAGGTACATAAAGTGCATCAACAAGTGTGAAGGAACTGCCATTAGCAGCAGTGAGCACAATCTTTCCAACTCCCTGAACTGGATAAGAGGCGTTGTTGGCACAAGTGACTGAATTCCCATGAGGGACAGACTCGAGAGAGGTAAACAATTCACGATGTGAGGTAATGTGCTTTGTAGCACCACTGTCGAAATACCACACATGTGAATCTGCAGCAACTGACAAGCATGCATCATGGACAGCAGGATTGTAAGTGCACTCTACGCTAAAAGCCCATTCTGCATCAACATCAGCATCACAATCTCCTTTCACAGAAGACTCAACAATGGCTGCATTTGTAGTGGAACCAGCATTTGCAGTGGAACCACCCTCTTTCTTCTTAGCCTCTTTGGCCTTCAACTTAGGACACGACTTGATCAAGTGATCATTGGCTTTACAATAATGGCAACGCATCTTCTTTTTGCCCTTATCACCAGAATTGTCAGACGAAGTGCTGCCAGCAGAAGCATTAGGAACAGAATTTTTGCCACTCGCAGCAGAACCATAAGAAGTGGCTGCATTACTGTTACCACCCTTTCTTTGAGAAGCAATAAAAGCCTGTTCAACTGCACGCTGCCTAGTCCTGTTTTTTCTAGAAAGTGACTCTTGCAACAGCAATGTGCATAATGCATCAAACTTGACAACTTCAGGATTTCCTTGGGTCATCAGTCTCCAAGTACTAGCAAAAGTCTGGTAGGAATCTGGTAAGGCATCAAGAACAGTCTGCACAAGGGAACTGTCCGAAATGACTTCACCTGCAGAAATGAGTTGCTCATTGATATCCTTGACACTAGCAAGGAAAGTGTCCATATCATCTTCCTCATGCATAATCTTCGACTCTAGCTCTTTACGCAGCAAAGCAATTTTAGCCTCATTGCGGCTTGCATAAAGACCTGCTAGAATATCCCAAGCCTGTTTTGCAGATTTTGCTGAACGGATGTGAGGAATAATGGTGCGCTTCACAGACAATGCAATCAATGCATGAGCCTGCGCATCCTTAACATCCCAACGAGCTTGTTCTGCCGTAGGCAAAACAACTCTAACAGCTGCAATCCTTGCAGCAAGACCTGCAACATCCTCAACATCGCCTACATCTTCAGAACCAGGACGTACATCAATGCCCTGCACAATGTTCCAGACACCTTTTGACACAAGAACATGTTGCATCATATAAGCCCACATAGGGTAGTTGTCCCCATCCAACCTGTCCTCAGCAGCAAACATCTTGAACACATCTGTGTTGTTGTTGTCAGCCATGGTAAATGCTGCACCTGATATGAAAACTGCCCGAAAATAGGAGAAATGGAGCGGGAACAACTTGTGCTATATAGAACAAACCGTAGAAGACTATAAGGCACCTGTTATGCAGAAAACGGCACTGACAGAAAATCTGCACAAAATGACGAAATACCCTGTGCAGTACTGCCCGTAGTGGAAACGGAGGCCGAAATGAGCCCAAATCAAAATTCTGAGCAGACCAAGCTCTTCGAGATGTCCCAAAATATTTGTTGACCTGCGAACGCTCGCCAAAGCTCACTGAAATCGAAGAAAGTGAGCAGGCGTGTGCTGGAGCAGCTGGCGACTAAGCCTGGGAGGACGTGACCTGCTCTGATACCAATTGTTGGAATTAGGGTTGCAGAGAAACACACACATCTTGGAGAAGACGAAGGAAGCTCAAGGCACACAATAGAGAGTGTGTTACTTAGTGTGCAATGGAAAGATAGTTAGCCCTAGAGTGATGGGCGTATATACAATGCACGGGGGGGAAAACCTCTTAAAGAGGGAAAAAATGCCCCGGCGGTCCTAGTGTGTTTACACACATCACTACCACATGTATATGGTAACAGACCAGGAGGAAGAGGAGATAGAGATGGAGTTCCATGAAGAGGAAGAGAAACTACAAAGCACTGAGATGCTGGACATTGCAAAATTTAAAGCAGAAAACATCACTAAAGTGGAGAATGTTGACATTGAGGATGAAGATGTTGATCCTTTGCATTGCACAACAACATTTCTCACATACAAAGTTAACAAAAAGGAATATGTTTTGCTGAATGACATTCAACATCTTTTGATCTAAGGGAAGATTATGCTTTGGCAGTTTTGGCTGAGTGGGAATCTAATGACATAGGATTTATTGATTACTCACCTTGCCCCTTAGCAGTCTTGGACACAGAGGCAGAAAATTTTATTGACAGCTCAAGTGTTGGAAAGCATGTGCAGGACATTGTTCTGAGATATGAGCAACAGGGTGTACCTTCTGAAGAGGAGTTCAATGAGATCCAGAAAAGGCTTAAAATAGAGCATATGGGAGAGGAAAAGACCAGAGATTATGAAGTAAGGCCAACTAGATCCATTGATATATGGGAACCTGCCTTGTTTGAGGAGGATGAGTCTCCTAAGGTATGTTTATGACCATTTTGCTTTGTCTTATTAATGTGTTGAACAATTAACCAAGACATATTTTTGCATGTTGAAATACTAGACACAGACAAACTCCTTGGCAGGGGGAAGGGTTCCAGACCCTTAAATTTAGGAAGGAACCAGAGCTTGGGAAACTTTATTGGGAAGCTCAACAAAGAGACTGTCATTATATTCCATAACAAGTTTACAAGAGAACCATTGCTGCCAATGCTTGCAATTAAAGCACTTGCAAAGGTTGTTGGTTCATATCAGCTTCCTCCAGGGTTAGAGAAGTTAATATTGGTGGAAAAGGAGGAAGCCATCAGAATTTTTGGATTCTTCCCTGGCCTTACTGGTTCTAAAGCTGGTTATTTTGCAACAATGGCATCCTATGTGCTTGCCCACTCTGGGGACCTCAAGAGACAAATAATAGGCTACAATAAGCAAAAGTTTCTGAAGTTTAGGGGTGAAGTTGATGTACCTTCATCAAAAGACTGACTTTGCTCAAACTTGTACTTTGGCCCACTTTCTACCTTGTCTCTCTCTTGTAGCTAGCCATTGTAAGAATTTTTCATTTGCAGATGAACTATTATATGAATTTTGTTTTTTCTGCTTGTTCCTGTGTAAGGCATTTGCTAAATCTGAGTTCAGTAGTGCTTTCTTTGTCATTTTTGATCTGGTTCTATGCCATATTTGTCTATAGAACCATTGGAAAACCTCAAGCAAGCTGTTTGCCTTCATTTCACCTCCCCCATGTCTTGTATGCTTGAAAAACTTGGTTCTTGCTTGATAATGGGATTTCTCCATGCCTTGTGTAGACCATATGGACAGGGAGCCCCATCTCTTTACAAACCAGGGAGTGTGATTGTAAATTATATGCTGGCAAAGTAAAAGTGTGTCAATAATTAGTAAGTATGAGATTAATCATATGCTGCCAAACTAAAAGTATGTACATATAAAAAATGTAAGAAAATAAATAAAAAACTTACCATGTAATGTGTGAATTCCTGATCCCAAGCATCTTTCATTGCACTTTTGAAGTTATTGAGCTCTTTCTTGAAATTTGGCAGATCATATTTTCCCCAGGATGTCTTATCACAGTAGGAAAATACTTTGTCTAGTGATTCCCATACCTCTACTTTTTTATTTCTTGATGTACCTTCAAGACCATGATCTTTGATGGCATTGTCGAGAGCCTTCCACTGGTTATACTTCACATTGGATGAACCCTTCTTGGCATTTACCTTTCCTAGTTTGCCATGAAACCCTAGGAAAGCTCTAGCCTTCACACCACCAACAGATACCTTTCTAGGCACATTGTTTCCATTTGAAAACCTCTTCAGGTCTGTTTCAATCTTAACCTTACCACTGTGAAGGCCAATTTCTGATAAAACCCTTTCAATACATTTGATTGCAGCATCTCTAGCTGCTTTTGGCTGTAACTTCCAGACAAACCCCACATATAGATGTACAATTTTCTCCACAATTCTGCAAAGAGCATGCAGAGTGCATATGTGGACATTAGCAAGTGGAATATTTAAAATTGCTTTGAAGTTTGGATCTTGAGTATGCCTATTGGGTGCTTTGTTCCAATTTGCAGGATTACATTCTTTTGCTGATGCCATACAATACAGACAAGGGCTCTTTGCCATAGCTCCTTTGGAGACATTGTACATACATTTAAGGGTTTTAAGGTCTCCTCCCATGTGCCATTCCACCCTGTAACTTCCAAAACCTTCTACTTCAAGCTCTTCCCCTAATTCTTGTGCATTAATGACTTCGGGTATTGTTGTTTGATGGAAAACCCAATCCAGAACATCAAAGTCTTCACTCTCTACTTCAAAAGCACCTAGCCACCAGACATTCTTCTCTGATTGCACGCTGAAGTACTTGGTATCCTTCGGTTTCAATGCTCTGTTCATTAAAGTTATGGAAATCCTCTCAATTTTTCTGTTCTTGACAATCTAGCATTCATCAAGCTTTATCACAAAACTGACAACACCATTTGCTTCTGTATGCTCCAGCTCATAGAATCTGATCATTTCCTTCTGAAGTGTCTTCAAGTCAAGGAAAATATTATTGAGCTCGTCAAATTGAAGATCCCTCTTTTTACCATGATAGGTACCATGAATGTGGTGAGTCTCACCCAACATCTCCATTATCCTCTCATTGATCTTTTTCCTTGCCTGCTGCACAATGGATGGCTTTGGAAGCAAAGAGGACTTTACTTTACATTGCTTTAACCTTGACTTCATATTTCTGAACAGCTTGCTATAACCATCTCTGCTAATGCCTACCTTATCCATAGTATATTGCACATTCTCCTTGTCCAAGCAAGAGCTCTACAAAAATCCCTCAATGCACTGCTCCTTTGCCTTTTTAAACTTCTTCTCTGTGAAAATCTTTTTGGCAACCTTGGGAGGTAAAACATCACAATAATGTTTAGCTGCCATTTCCATGTTTGATGCAGAGTTTGGTTGTAGCAAAGTCCTAAATCAAAAGGTACAAAATTAACTGATTATTGATCTTGTCCAAATGACACCAACAAAATAAACAAACAGTGATCAACTAAATTAAAGTTAACTGAATATTAATCATTTAATAAAGAAAAATAGCATAATAACAATCTAACAAAAAGATTAACAACCTAACATAAGCATAATAATGTGGAGCAGAATCATAATACAACTTAACAAAGAAAAGTAACCTAAGCATATTAACAAAGAATAGTAGCAACTTAACAATATAAAATAAGCATATATACCTTGCTGCTCTGATTCTCCTGCTGCAACCTCCTCCACCACGTCTCAAGGATTCAATGTTCTTTAACTTCTTTTTTCTTTGTCTGTTTCCTAACATTGTATTCTTTCTTCTAGCTTGTTTGAGCTGAGTTTGTAGCTTTTCATTGCTCTCTTTACATTCCTCAAGCTGTTGTTTAAGAGTATTTATCATTTGTTTGGTCAAATGATCTTCTAACTTAAGAATATCTCTCTCTGCCGCAAGACTCTGTGTATAACCCAACAACCCTCTTTGACCATCACCCACAAATTTTATCAAAGATGAAAAATTTGAGAATGGGGGAGTGCTCTTTGTCATTGGGTCCACTCGATACAATCTTCCATCAGTGTAGAGATCAATGTGTTTTTTTTAATCTTGCTGCATTGCTTCAAATATGGCGAGGACACCTCTACACATTTGTTTCTATTGCGCAGTGGACAATATTCTTCATTAAGCTCAATGTGTAGATGGTATAAGCTTCTCTTCTCCATGGAAGTCTGTTAACAGTATTTGTCAGAGATAGTACTATAGGGAAAAGCTCTGCAGATGCGAGGAAGAAGACGACATAGAAAAGGTTTGTTTCAGCTTTTGAAATTTTGAATTTTGGGCCAGAACTGACGTTTTCGTTAGTTTTGGAAGGAGTATTTTTTTGAATACTAAAGATCCTAGAAAGATTTGACAATGACATGTTTCGGCGGAGGTAAAAAGGACGCAAACTCACCTTTTTACAAACATTTCACTATTTTTCAAATAAAGTATATATTCTCTCTCTACATATTCTTACAGGACACAAAAGTGACCTCAAAATTCCCCTAATGACCTGGAGTTGAACCAAACAGACGCGTCAGATCAGCTGATTTTCAGCAATGGGTCAAAAAATACAGTGGATCAGGGGATTTATACTACCACTTAGCAAGCTTTAAGCAAGTGCTAAGAGCAGAACGTATATTCGATTTCCATACTCAATTCCAGGGGTTTGGAACGACATTAGAAGGAAAAGCATTGACATAATTCCAAAACATTCCACCAAGGTCAATCATGGATTTGAACACATTAGCTCAAGGATTTATAGCTACTTGTTCCAAAACAGGGATCAAACATAATATGGTAGCTCAAATCTACAGCTTTAAACAGAAACATGGTGAGTCTATTAGGGATTGCACAACTCGAATGAAACAATACATTGCCAGATGTCCAAAGTTGGAGATACCTGTAGAAGAATGACTTGTATCTTTGTTTCTAGAGGGACTGCTAAACAAAGAACTCCATGCTATACTCTATAGTAAAAAGCATACAACCCTAGAAGCATGTGTGTCAGATGCTATTGACTTAGGAGACAATTGCAAAATTTTCAACGAAGAAGATGTCCCTAAGGATAACCAAAGCGAGAAAAAAGAATCCACTAAACCAACACGTGGGAACGGGTGCTGTGGCACCACTCTCAGCCATAGAAGATATGCTTAAAAGGATGAATGACATGATGAACAATATGCAAAAAGCACCTATGAGGGGACCAAGATAGGCAATACCTCCATAGGGACAACCAATTAGGCCACATAAATGGTGTGTAATCAAGGGTAAATGGACCAACCATGAGACCCATGAGTGCTACTTCAGACCAAAGTATGATGGGAATGTTCAGTACGTGCCCATGAGGCCACAAGGACAACCCATGTACAGATATCAGCCTAATATGGCCCAAGCTCAAAGCCCACCAATGGGTATGGAAAGACCTCAACCTATGTTGAGACAACAACGTCCGCATCCAAGACATAATGTAGTGCCTGTAAAGTACATGCACTCTGAAGGAGTCATAGATGAACAAGCATTAGTGCACTACACCCTATGCAGAGACTAGTCCATCTACAGTAATGGTAGAAGGAGATTGGTATAATTCACATCCACCACCAATGGAAGAAACAGTGAATTATGCTCCACCAGAGCTCACACCAATGTATTATGTAGCTAATCAAGGTGTCAGACCTCCCATGGTAAGACCCATGATGCAGCCAAGAACAGGAAACTATCATAATTGTGGTGTTGATGATCATTGGAAAAATGAATGTCCAGAGCCTAACAAAAACCTCAAACCAGTTGAAGCCTATTGCATACAATGTTGCAAAAAGGGAGGACACTTTTCGGAAGATTGTCCTAAAAATCCTTTGAACAAATGTAGTCCAAGTGATACCTAGTAGCTCATCAGAGAGTGAACCGATTGCTCCAATGAAGGTAATCACTAGAGCCCATGCCAAGAAAAAGATACACAACTCCTCTGATAATTCAAAAAATACAAAAGTTTCTTCTCAAAGAATCAAAAGAAGCAGAAGCAAAAGATATGAGATGAGAAAACAAAAACAACGGGTTGAAATCGAGGAGAAAGCAAAAAAGGTATTCCAGGAAAATTTGAAAGAAACTGGAAGTGAATTTAAAGAAACAACTGTGAAATCTGGAGATCCATTCTGGTTTGATATAAATTTTTAGCCTATTAATGCTGCCTTAGAATCCTACCAAGCAGGACTTAAAGCAGGACAAAACATGGAAAACAAATGGAAAAACTATCCTTCTCCAGACATGGAAGCAGCTAAGTTGGAAGCTTATCAAAATTTGAAAAGAATCACGCAAGAAATGTTGGAAAAACAAAAACCCAAGCTTGAAAGTATTGCAAAACCTGAAGAGCTTGTGGTAAGAGACACTAAAGAAAAATCAGATGTGCTGACAAAACCCCACCTTGAGACAAAAGAACCAGAGCTTATAGTGCCTGACAACGAAGATGCCTTAGACGGAATTCCATTCGTAGAGGAAGACTGGCCAGGACACTTATGGAAAAAGGTGAGACAGATCAATGATGGGAGCCTAACTCTAAATTCAACTCCTATAGAGGAAGTATGGTTGGATAACCTACCTTCTGATATGATCATGGATGTACAATCCTTGTACGGGAATTGCGGATCAAAAGCTTCAGGAATGTCAAAACCATTGACCTTGAAAACATTACCTTCTTACTTGGGAGATAAAAAAGATGAATCCATCGTGTGTAAGATCACTCAAGTAAAAAGAGTTGAACAGACTCTAGAAGTAGACAACATTAATTCAATCATGTGTACCCCCATCCAATGCACTCTTACCGTGGGAGAACTGTTAAACAACTCTAGAAGTAGACAACATTAATTCAATCATGTGTACCCCCATCCAATGCACTCTTACCGTAGGAGAACTGTTAAAACTCAGACCAATACTTATGGAATGATTTACAAAAAACCCTAGAGAAGGTGGGGATAGCGGAGTTAATCTCAAAAAAATTGGGAAAATTGAAACGGAAATGGAAAACAAAGAGATTTGATATGTTCCCATGAACAAAGTCAAAGAATATTATGAAGGAGAAGAAGGAAACACCACCCTCACCGTGAAATATAATGACATTGAAACCATGGCAATACTGGATAGTGGAGCATGCATAGCCATAGCCACTAAAGCAGTATGGGAATCTTGGGGACAGCCATCCATTAGACAAACTCGAATGAAATTGAAGTTGGTTGACGAAAACATTGAGAGACCATTAGGGCTGCTTGAAAAAGTGATAGTCAATTCCTGTGGAATTGAATATCAACACACTTTTGCCATAGTAGACTTTGGGAAAAAAGTCAACTATGAAATCATATTGGGAAGACCTTTCATGCGGCAGGTACAACTTATCCAAGATTGGGGAAACAATTATCTGTACTTGAATCAAGTGGGATCTATAACAAGAGTCAATCTAAAATATCACACTTATAGAGATGTCTTGAAAACACCCATCCAAGAGTTTGATTCAGTCTCTTCGGTTGAAACTAAACTCCCATCCTGGTTAAACAAAGACACTCCTATTTGGATGTGTGGAGCTTCAGAAAACAGAAGCTTAAGACGAGAAGAATGTATCCTAGAAACGGACTGCACAGACGAAGCCTATGTACCTGAGTCCTTTCCAGAGCATTTGTTTGAGCCATTCAAGTGGACTCAAATTTTAGCGACACTGGATGTATGTGTGAATACGTCTATGCCTACTCAATTTTGCAATGAGGATGGCTATGACATAATTTTCATCCAAATGATTTTAGTCCTCAACATTGAAGACAAAGATGAGGAATCCAAGGACTTAATGAAAGCTCAACAAGTCTTTTCGGACCTCTATTATAATGCAATTGATGAGTTAGATGAACACAAGGCTACCTCAGAAGGTTCAGGGTCAAAAAAGAGCATTGAGAGCTAAGCTACTCTTAAAACGAGGGGAAGAAAAGTTTTTTAACTTTCAAAACCAGAAATCAAGAAGACAAAAATGGTATAGACAAAAAAGAGACACCATAATTGTGAAAACACGACCTACGCCATTAGTCTCCAGTAGAACACAATTTTTGATGCAGATAGATGCAAATGATTGTGTCAAGGACAAAATAACTGGCAGATATACTTCAAACAAAAACTCAAAAATGTCTCAAAAATAAATAAAAACAAGGAAAGGTACTCAAGAAAAACCACAAGATAAGAAACTACTCATGACCAAAGTCGAGCGGAAAAAGAAATATCAAAAGTTGAAAAAGGATCTAAAGGAGATATACACAACTGAAATGGAAATCACATAAGGGGATGGTAAGGATGTAATGCGTGTTCCATTCCATTACAAAAAGTATACTCTCCAGGATCGGAAAATCATAGTTGAACAACCTGTTAGGGAACTATGGAAACAGGGTGAGTCTTACAAAGGACTTGAAAACGCTATAAAAATAGACTTAGCTGAACCAAGAGAAGAGCCTAGACCGGCTTACATTGCGAATGGCCTAACAGAAGAAGAAGAAGGGATTTTGCTAAGCTTGTTAAAGGAATACCGAGATATCTTTGCTTGGTCTTATAAGGATCTCAAGGGTGTTGATCCAAAAATCTATCAACATACCATCCCCATGAGAGATGATGTGAAACCAAGTAGACAGAGACCATATACGTTTAATGAAACATTGCCAGGAAGATAAAAGAAGAGATTGAAAAACTAAAGGAAGTCCAATTCATTACAAAATTGAACACACAGATTGGGTGTCTCCAATTGTGGTAGTACCCAAGAAGAATGGAAAATTACGAGTGTGTGTTAATCTCAAAAAGGTGAATGCAGCTACCATTAGAGACAACTTTCCTCTTCTGATAACTGAGCATGTTTTAGAACGAGTTGCAGAAAAAGAATCTTACAGCTTCTTAGACGGCTTTCCGGGATACAATCAACTTTTGGTTGACCCAAAAGATCATCATAAAACTGCTTTTGCAACAGAATGGGGTATATTTTCCTATCGGGTTATGCCGTTTGGGTTAACTAATGCTCCAGCCACGTTTCAAAGGTTGATGAGCCATGCTTTCAAAGAATATCTTAGGAAATTGTTAGAAGTATATATGGATGATCTATGCGTACATTCATCAATCCGAGCTGATCATTTTGAACACTTCAAAAAGGTATTCGAAAAATGTAGACTTTATAGGATTTGCTTAAATCCTGAGAAGTGCACATTCATGGGTAGACAAGGAAAAATTCTTGGACATATAGTATCTAAAAATGGCATAGCTACGGATATTGAAAAAATTCATGTCATTGCTGATTTTCCTAGACCAACAACAGTAAAGGGGGTACAAGCCTTCATGGGGCATTGTGGATATTATCGACGGTTCATCTACATGTACGCTGTCGAGAAATTTGCGGTCTTGCCAGGAAAGCACCGGGCTTATGGCTGTGAGAGTTTGTGAGAGAACTCAACAAAAACTATATGAAGGAGTTAAACCATAGATGCCATGAAGATTAGGGTTTGGAAAGAAGTGCAATCAAAGAAGACTCACTCTTTCTCTCTTGCACTCACACACACAAAGAAAGAACGCAAAAGAGAATGTCAAAACAATACGAAGATGAAAACATCAAAGCTATGGTCATATCGTATCATGGGTAATGTGAAAGGGTTAATGGATGAGTTAATGGCATTCAATATTGGCTGACCAAATAGGCTACGAATTGTTCTTTGGAATTGTAGTTTTGTGCTTACCATAATATATATATTTTGTCTAGTGATTGGGATTAATTGTGTGTACAAATCCTCTTGGTTCATAGCAAGATAACTACGCTTACATCAAAAGAAAAATTATAGTCTATGAGAGGTAGTATGATGGGATCCGGTGATAGAAGTATTTCATTGAGCCTTTCAGGGCCGAAGAGAAACACTATACGTTGTTGAAAGTGTATTTTACGGCTAATCCATACGTTAATTCTAATAGATCGTACAGAGTGAAAGCGATAGAAATGATCATCATGTGGGTTATTCATCTAGGATAGTATGTGAGAAATGTAGATATGAGAGAAGTGAAGAGATGAGAAGTTTCCCTCCCAAGCCCTATTCTTGCCCGTAGGCAATAAGGATACTGCGGGGAGAGATGTACCTGTAGGAAGAGAACCTAGAGAGGATGAATTACTAAGAATGAGAGAGATAGGTTTGGTTAAGGAGATGAGATTAGATATATATATATATATATATATATATATATATATATATATATATATATGTTGGATTAGAGATGAAAATGAAAACAACAAGAAATCAAGAAAACATCAATGTAGACCACATCTTACTTGAAACCCTTCGGCACCATTATTGATGGGAGAGAGAAGAAGAGTGGACAATTCCACTTTTATTGATACACCAAGTGCAAGACCTTCTTTGATTAGAGTTGATCTTCCAAGGTTAGCTTGTTTCAAGAATGGCTAGTGTCCCTCTAGGAGAAAGTGTAGGCTTGGGCTTATGTTAATGGCTAAGTACAATTAGGCATTACTACTCACTCCCTCGAGAATTCCTCTCATCAATTACTTGAATGCTTGAGTTCTTTTCAAGGAAGAAGAGGTCCCCTTTTATAGGTGAAGGGAACCGCCAAGGGTTTACACAAGAAGAGAGGAGCCAGTGTGAACAGGAATTGGAAAAGTTGGAAATGAGCTGTCCCTGCATGATGTGGGCAGACTGGGGTCCAGTATTTTGATCATATCTCCTCAACCATAGCTCCAAATAAAATATTAAACATATGGGCAAAGAATTCAGCTCATTAGCTATGATTTTTATTTTAAAATCATTTTCCAATTCGGATTGGAACCTTGTGTAAAAAATTCATCAAAATAGGGTCCATTTATGGTAGCAAAAGTCTTCATGTGGTCTCCTTAGCCTAGACTTTCATTTAATTCCAAAGGACACCTCATGCCATATGAAAGCATGACATTGCTCCTTGACAAATTTTTGTAATCATGCTTGCAATAATGCATTAAAATAAGTGTATCTTTGAAATCATGCCACCTAGTGTCCCACTAGGATTTGATTCTCTCCTAGTAGCTATTTAAAAAGAAATATAAGAAAAGTATAAAAAATACATAGAATATATATATATTGGAGTTTACCCTAGATATAGGATCTAGCTAGGGTGTGAGATGATAATGAAATAGTAGAAATAAAGAATCAATGCTTTTTGCCCCAAGTTAAAGAGGCGGAGCTATTGATGCTTTTCCCATAGTATTTTCTGATGGTAAAGTAAGGATATGTTACCCTTGAGAAAAATAATAGGATGAGATAGAAGGCTTATTATTATACTTAAATATGCATATGTACACTATAGGAAATATAATTATGTATCTAAAAAAATACAAGATAGATCTTGTAGCATGCGTTCCCACTATGTACGTGTCACAGCACGACAACGCTATAATTGCAAAACTCATGTATAGCTTGATTACGCACTTTGAATGGACCGAGGCATGTAAAGAATCCTTCATGAAGCTTAAGCAAGCTCTCATCTCAGCTCCAATATTGAAAGCACCATATTGGAATAAGGTATTCCACGTACATGTAGATGCTTCAAATTTTGCTATTGGTTGTATACTAGCTCAACCAGGAGACGGAAAATTGACTTTCCTATTTCTTATGCTAGTCGACAATTGAACATGGCAGAAAATAATTACACCAAGGGAAGGATTAGGAATGATCTATGCCGTTAAAAAGTATAGGCATTACCTAATAGCCACCAAGTTTGTGTTCTTTGTGGACCACCAAGCCTTGTTGTATTTGGTCAACAAGACATGCAGCACAGGAAGAATAGTGAGATGGTTCATCATTCTTCTGGAAATTGATTTCATTGTGGTTGTTAAAAAAAGCACTACACATCAACGAGCAGATCATTTGTCAAGGATTGTTTCAGGAGAATCACCTAAAAGGGTAGACGATGATCTACCAGATGCCTATTTATTCTCCGTGGAAATGATACCTCGATGGTCAGAAAACATTGTGTCATTGATGACAATAGCTCAAGCGGATTCACAAATACCACTTCCTATCACAATTAGATTAATCGAGCAATCGGCTATGTATCAATTACTAGCTGGTAGGCTTACAAAAGAAATCAAAACATGATATTGCTCTTATGCATTAATCCTGAAGAAAAGGAATAGTACCTAATTCAAGCACATGTTACCACAATAGGACTTCACTTTGCGGAAGACCAAACTATGCAACGAATCTTGAGACTTGGAGTATTTTGGCCAACTATGAGGAGAGATATTCGATCTTTTGTAAAGGATTGCCCTCAATGTCAAAAACAAACACCTATACCTCATGTAACATTGTTTCAAATGTCACATGTTCCTAAGTGGAGTAATTACGTGGTTACTTACTTATCGAGCCGAATATTTCCTGAGGATATGAGTAAATGCCGTCAAAGAGAAATTGAAATGGAAGCAAGAGACCATGCACTTATTGGAAACCAATTGTATCGAAGAGGTAAAGATCAACATTTTCTTCTTTGTGCAAATAAAAGCGAGTATATTCCAATTATAGAACAAGCACATGCTGGATTAGCTGGAGGTCACTTTTCTAGTGAGACCACCGCAAGAGCGATCTTGATGGCAAGCATATGGTGGCAAACACTTTTTGCATATGCTAAAGAATATGTTTGAAGGTGTGATGCTTGTCAATGAGAAAAAATGCCAACACGAGTAGATAGCATGTCCTTAAGACCAATGATGGGGGCTAGAGCTTTCGCAAAATGGGGTGTAGATTTTGTTGGACCAATACAACCACCTACTTATAGAACCCAAGCTCAGTATATCATTGTAGCTACAGACTATTTGACCAAGTGGACCAAGGCTAAAGCAACTCAAAAGAATGATGCCAAAACCACTGTTTCATTCTTATATGAGTATGTATTCACGAGATATGAACTGCCAATAGAGATTGTCAGTGATCGGGGAACTCATTTCCTCAATGAGGTAATCGAGTATTTGCTTAATTATTTTATGGTCATCCATAACAAATCAGCTCCCTATCATCCACAAGCAAACAGACAAGTTGAGCATACGAATAAAATACTTAGCTCGGTGCTGACTAAAGTGGTTAGTTCAGGAAGAACAGACTGGGAGATGAATCTCCATGCTGCTCTATGGGCTTATCGAGTTTCATTCAAAACAGTTTTAAATGCTACACCCTTTAACCTTGTTTATGGTCTTGATGCCATACTTCCAATAGAATTTCTATTGCCGACATTGAGGGTAGCACAGAACCTTGAGTGGACTGAACATGAATTGTCAGGAAGACTTGAAGATTTGGAAAAGCTAAATGAGCAAAGTCTAACTCTTGTAGCTCACATCTATGCACAAAAGCGGAAACAAAAACAATTTTTTGATTCCCACTTAATCACAAAAATATTCAAGAAAGGGGACTTAGTTTTAGTCTATTCCCTTAAGCAACACATTCCCTTAAAAATGGGAAACGGACCGTTTATAATTGAAGATGTATCTCCAAGTGGAGTAGTAAAATTGTCCACACTAGATGGTGAACCAATGGCTAATTGCATTAGTGGATGTCATTTAAAGAAATACAATTTGCCACTAACCAATGAGTTGCTAGAAAGAATACATGCAACCAAGCAAAGGAAGATTAAACAACAGCAGGTTATTGATGAAGCACAAGAGGAAGCTCGGCTTCGGGTACTCAAGCGGAAAGCTGCTCTCAAGAATCAACAGATATCGATTCCCATCAACACTCTAGAAATAGATGATCAACAATGGGAATTACCTAAAGACACAGTTTCAAGAGATGATGACTGGTTAGATGGAATGGACCTACGCATCAAAGTAAATCTCAACAATCATAGCACCAATGCTTTGGTCGACACAGGAGCTACAGTAAATGCAATCAATTATTCCACATATAAGAAGGCAACAAG
The DNA here is from genome assembly GCF_014529385.1 of Adiantum capillus-veneris. Lineage (NCBI taxonomy): Eukaryota > Viridiplantae > Streptophyta > Polypodiopsida > Polypodiales > Pteridaceae > Adiantum > Adiantum capillus-veneris. Next base: position 153,804,369 of record NC_140948.1, read on the forward strand.
TCAAACATTGACAGCAAGAATAGAGACAATCAAAGGATACAACAAGAACCCAACTCCAACATTGGGAGTAGTCAACTTGAACGTGATAGTACATGGATGTTCATGTCCTCATCAGTTTATATGCTTACCAAATGAACACATGAATGAGACGATGATTCTTGAAATTCCCTGGATGCGAACATACAAAGCAGTACTAGATTGGGATACAAATCAGCTTAAGCTATTACCTAAAGGAGGGCAACTCATTGTTCCAATTGCACCAAGCAAGGAGGACTGGAAAAGAAGCAACCAGCAGACCAAACCACGAAGTAGTCATTTTTCTCCATCCCCTCAACAATCAAATGCTACAAGTAGCATGCAAGGAGTCAGGAAAATTTGGGTACCAAAAGCACAGCTTAAGGATAAACCAATTCAGATCTGGGTGCCTAAAACTTCAGTGACAAAACAAAAGAAGGTTCCAAGGGTTAAAACACAAAAACGGGCATCTCCGAGCAAGGAACCTAACATGGAAATGGTTTGGAAGAAAAAGGAGCACTTATCTTGTCCACAAACTGTAAAACCAATCAAGCAATGGCGAGTTAAGTCTCAAAAGACTCCAACACACCATACAGCACCAAGCAGACCAAGCTACTAATGGCGAGAAAAATCTTGACAACAAACAAAAGTTCCACCAACATCTCAAGCAATCAGTGTGGTAAAGAATCCTGATGGTACAATCAAATAGAGAGCACACAAGCTACAAGATTTTCTCTTTGGAAGACATCAGCAGCAGCAAACCTCAACATCAGAAACCCTTGAGTTAATTACTCAAGACCCAGCTCTTGCACAGCATAATAGTTTGAACTGCATTGATCTTCATAGCATGGTAGAGACAACCATGGATATGCATAGACACGATTGTTCAACCCATGCACACTGTCGTCCCGGAGTACGCCATCTAGGAGGGATGGAAGGGCACTAAGTATTAAGTAATTAAGGGCAATGGTTGAAGAGGGAGGAAAAAGTTTGACGTTAACGTGTGATTTTTTTGCAAAATACCGAGTAATGCCCTTATAATTCATCATCAAGGGAAACATCACTGATAATATCTTCTCGATGAGTGTAAATACTGTATATACTATCAAAAAATCGTCCTTTTTTAGGTAATTTTTATCATTTTTATTGATAATGAGGCTTAAAATAAAAAAATCCAACAAAAAACAATAAAGTTGTGTTTTTCAATCGATTCTCTTAATTATTGGATTTTCACTTTACTTTTTTAGAGCATTTTACTATTTTCTTTGATTTTTTTAAATAAACAGGTCAAAAATTAATAATAAAAAGCAGGGAAGCTCAGTTTGAAAAATAGAAGACAGGATGGTGATAAAAAAGACAAGGTGGACAAATACAAATTTTTTTTATGAAATCAGGAGATGGAAGTGGGAAGCCTAAATTAGGCAGCCAGGCCTACTTTTGCAAAATTCTTGCAGAATGAGCTATAGGAATCCGATCAAGGAAATTTTTGAGTCTAGCATAGATTTCACGGCTTAGTAGAACTAACACGAGAATCTGGGGAAAATTGGTTCGGGAAGTCCGGATATAGATATCTAAGGTAGGCTTTTCCTCATTTCCACTTGCAGCCTTTGCAGAGAGAGATTTCGGCCTCTTTCCCGCGACTTTTCTGGAGCCCACAGTTGACCATTTTCAGCATCGTCTCACACGAGACATGAGGAGTAAGTTATTTACTCGTTAATGATCCATTTTATACGGCTGGTAGTCACTCTAAAGCTCTAGAAAAAACCCTAAAAATCGAGAAGTGCATGAAGACCTACGACCAAAAACTAACCATAGCAGCCTACCAGCTCGACCAAATCAGATGGGATTTGAACCATAGCATGCCCTAACATAATAGAACCTTTCTATATCATCACTTGACCATTCGACAAGGGTCTAGGGGGGCCCCAGTAGAAAATCTAGGTTTTTGGTAAATCCCAGAATTCCGATCTGACTCCACAGATGGCTTGCTTATGAGGTCTATATACAATGTATATGATTGGTTTGGTGAAATCCATCAAGCAAAGCCCTCAAAAAGCAAAAAACGGCTCAAAGGTTAGAAAGCGTCAAATTCGACATACGGGGTCAAACTGACTCCAAATGAGCCAAAATTGAACAGGTTGCTTCACGACTATGTTGCGGACAAGTCCAAAGCCTCAAAGTTGACCGACCAACCCAACACGCAGTGTAGTCACAAAAAATGGTGATTTCAATGTCGACAAATCACAAAGTGATGCCGGCATGACCAAACTTGACCAAATTCAATTTAGGACTTGTTTTAAGTGTATAGAATATGTCTAGGTCAAAATTTGTAAGTTTTGCAAAGAATTTGTCACTGTTGTAAATAATTTCCATTATTTACTTTTGCATCATTTCTACTTGGAAATTGTCACATCTCCTCACCTATCATGTGTACACACCTAATGCATGCCAAAAATCAAGTATGAGCAAAAATAACCATCCATTACTTGGAAAATTGTCAAAAAACACAAAGAAGTCTTTGCAAGCCAATTTCTTGGTTATGGACCACATTTCTTGATCCAAATCACCTTATATCTCATATACAGGGTCTATATAATGCCTAGAACCAGTTTGTACCAAAAAATATTAATTTTGAAAGAAAAGTTAATAATCGCGATTATTTACTTTCTACCCAAAATTGAGAAATTTGGATATTTTGCCATCATACATCCAAAGTACATAACGTGTTAAACACTAGCCAAATTTGAACCAATTTGGAGCTCAAAATCTCAAATTTCCTTTATATCTACTGTTTCAGAGACCTAAAGCCAAAATCTGGTACCATTTTCACCCTATGCATCCAAATGAGCCCATATTTCACTCAGAGCATGTATTTGGTATATACTTCAAGCCTATGAAGCCAAGTTTGAAAAAAGTTTAAAAATTTGCTCAGCTGTAAATAATCGCGATTATTTACTTTGGTTGCAAAAATTTGTTTTGACTTCATAGTTTTGTTCCTTGCATGTTTTTATGCATCTATGCTTGTTCAAAAATTGATTTGAAAAATATTGGACCAAAAATGGTCAGCATTTCAAACTAAAGGACATTTCAGAGAAAATTATGACAAATCTGCTAACTTTGCACTCTATTCACTGAACAGGAGCCATGCAAGCAGTAGAGAGGGCCAAGAAGAAGCTCAACCAAAAGGAGAAGTTGCAGGAACTGCCCGCATATCAATAAGACCAAGATTCAGTCAAAGCAGCCAAGGCAACATACCTCTCTAAAGAACAACTAGAAGAGCATCACACTACAATCTTCACCGACAGATTCAAGAGTGAAGAGGGGCATCAGGTGGAGTTACAACTCCTACCCAAATAAGTATATGATGTTGCCGCCAAGCCAGAGACCAAAGAAGCCAACCGCAGGCTTGGACTCAGAGACTTCTACAAACAGGAGCCTTGCGGAGTGGATTTTCAGAAAGCTTATGAGCTTCTATCCAGAATTAAAGAAGATGGAACCGCACAGATATCTGACACTCAGGGAAACAAGGTTTAAGTGGTCATCACTAAAGATATAGTGGCACAGGCACTGAGTACAGAAGGAATGACCATGAGAGCAAGAGACGGGAAAACAGTAGGAACCCTTACCAAAGAGACAGCCGGGGCTACCTTCACAGGTTTGATTCACAAACAGCTGGAAGAGGCAGGCAGATTGTACCATCATCACTTCCACTTCTTGGCAAAAAGGCCACCAAGTTACACCACGCCAAATCACGCGATTGCCACCACATTTACCCAAGTTCTAAAGTCAACAACCAGGTAACCAGTGGACCACGTGCAATATGTCCTGACCACCTTGAAGGGCACCAAGAAAGAAGGCAAAATCACTTACTTGGGTGCGCCAGAGGGGTCTTGACGAGGATAGCATACCATGCCATTGGCATGGCTGACAATCTACCACCCGCTCCTGATCAAAATACCATGGATATTGGCAACACAACCCTCTCCAAGAGTTACAAGGTCAGGAAAGATATCTTATAAATCCGATGAAGAATCAACTGACAACTCGCCAGAAAGGCACAACAGCGAGAGCTCCAATAACGAGGAAAAGAGAGCTCGTAGAGAAGAAATGAAAAGAAAAGCTGTGGCTGCCCACCAAGAAGAGCCCGCACTAAAACAAGCTCGCTTTGAAAGAGAGAAACATGCCTATTAGTGTAGTAGACAAGCACAAGGGAAGGACCCAAAGATATGGGTGCCTACTGGACTTAAAGGCACAAGGACAAAGCATCATACAAGAAAAGAGGTTGAAGATCCAATAGAGAGATTGGAAAAAGTGTACCAAGAAGCTGAAGCCCTCAAACTGAAGGAAGCAGAAGAAGCGGCTAGGAAATCCAAAGTGGAAGAGGAACAGAGACAAGCTGAGGAAACGGTTAGAGAAGAAGCACAAGAGAAAGGTTACGAGTCTCCCAGACCCACCTCACCGCCTACAGAACAACAGGACCATCCCATGCCAAGACCACCACTATCACCTGAGAAAGAGAAAGCCAAAGATTCAGAGTCCACAAAGAAATAGAATCTACACAAGAGGCTAACCAACACAAGAAACAAAAAGAGAAAGAAGCAGAGCTGGAACAAGACAAAGGCGCCGAAGCTACTCAAAAGCCTAAAGAGCAAAAGGCAAGTGAATCTGCACAGGAGGCCACTGCTACACAAGAGTAGCAACAACAGAAAGAACCGGAGCCAGAGAAGGAAGTGAGTCCTACACCTGAAGAGACTACACAGTCTGGGCCAGCACGCTCTACTTCCACTCAGCAAGAAACCGCCAAGGCAACAAGGCCTCAGGATGACAAAGAAAAAGACCAACCCTCTACCTCCACACAAGAAGAACTAGCAGCTACGACGCAACAGAAAGACACACATAAGGCTGTAGGCACATCTCAGCTGGCAAGATAGGAGGATTGGCAGTCAAATGACGAGGTTATATTGCAAGTAAACGAATATGCAAGGCAGATGCAATACATAAAGGAGAGACTCCGTTCAACAACACTTAGCCATAGCACAAAGGCTAAAGAGCTTGAAATGGTGATTGACGCTCTCAAAGGAGTGTTAGAAGACACGATGACTATCATCACCGATCTTCAAAGGCAGGTGCAAGAGATGAAAGCAGAAGCTGAACAACATCATCTAGCTAGAGATAGACAACAGAAAGAAATGTAGGAGTTAGGTGATCTGCTCACCAAATTATCCGATGCCAGCAAAGTAAAGACGAGCAGCTGACAGAAGTTACGAATGAACTTCTTACGACATCCCTGTCAGCTCAAAAAATTCAAGTGCAATTGGATGTTGCAAATGCCTCTTTACAGTACTTTGAGCAGCGAATCAATGATCATGCAATCTTCTTATGGCAAATAAGATAAAATCCAGTCGTGGCCTCGATCAAAGGTACTGATGAAGTGTACAAGGCACTAGAAAAGAAGAACAAGGACCTTGAGTTAGAGTTAAAGCTGGAGCAATCATAACGCAGGGACCTGGCTTTGATGCGGGTCCAGAGAGAAGAAGATCTCCTCAAAGAAATAGCTGAGCTCAAGAGAGTTAACCAGCTCCTGAGGGAAGGAAGGCCGGATATGCAGAAAGAGGCAGGCACTTTAGAGCCTCCGCAGATAGACATACCCTCGGTCTCATTTGCTGAGTTGGAAACACAGTCCACAGCAGAGCCGAGTGATGAATCGGATTTTCATATTAGCATCACAGATGCAGAAACAGTGCCTATGGTCCAGCTGTCAAAAGCTGAAGAAGACGCACTGAAAGAGAAGATCACCCAAGAGGTGGATGAGCAGTGGAAAGCCGCAATGGATTGGGAGTTGAGAGTTCTACACTCCGTCAATGTCACTCAAATCACTCCCAATCAGATCAATGCTCAATGGCATCAGCAATCCCTGCCATACCCTCTCATAAAAGTGAAACTACTACAAGTAAAAGAGAGGCTGTACAAAGACATGCAAGAAGATGGCACAGATAAAGACCACCCAAAGTGGAGGTTAAGCTGGCTGAACAAGAATCCAAGATATCTGATTTTGTTCACAAGAGCATCTCCAGCCCTACAAAGAGATCCCACATTTTGTCCTGTACCCAGAGTAAGGACATGGCAAGAGCATGAGGCACTGACAAAGAAGCGACCAACCTAGCTGAACTACCCAAGACTGCCAGCTCCAGAGAAAGGACAAGCAACAGAGGAATAAATGGCGAAAACCCTAACGAGCGCCATGTCTTTCTTCAAGAGTCTACCAGACCTCTCCTGCTCCATGTTATATAAAATATGCCGAATACTGCTCACTTGTATTGAAGTATGTCATGAGCCAAAGAAAGCAGGCGCCCAGTGGATGTCATTCCTCGAGGGAAACCAAGGCTTGTGCTATGATCTGAGTGGGTAACCTTTAGAAGAATTCCTTTACGGCTTCTATGCCATATGTATGTTCTTACCATCAAGCAATATGTTGGAATTTTAAGAAGCTTTCTACAGTGGATTTTTCACCTGGCGAACGAAGATATTTGCGCCGGTGATCAGCAACCTTACATCCAGATTTGTAGGCTACTCAGCGGTGGAGTTGAAGAATAGAGTGACCATGCAATTTTTGCAAGTGCTAGACAAAGAAAGAAAAATCAGATACCAGAAGGCACTGGATACGCTTAAAGACCGCCTCGCCAGCCGTAAACTCAAAGACTATTTCAGCCCATAAAGCTGTGTCAAGGGACGACACAGGCGAGGAGGGGGGAATGTTAGCAGCAAGCTAACACGGACACCATTTTTTGGAGTTCTCTTTGTAGAACATTTATTAATTTGATAAATCGAGAATATTGTAACTCCTATTTTCTCGGATAAAATCTATAATTAATGAGCCGGAGCTACAAGCTTCCAGGTTCTATCAGCTAGTCATTTCTCAGCTTTGGTAGAACTCCAGATTATTAGTTTTGACCACCTAAAAACCTTGGCTAAGGTATAAAAGCCAAATTTTGTAAGTTTTTTAAAAGTTTTTGGATAAGAAATACACAGCGTGAGCTAACGGCGCTCACTCCTCTCCTTCTCGTGCTTCCTACTCCCTCCCCGGTTGTCACATTGCAATTGCATTTGTTGCATTGCAACGGCAGGTATGAGCTCTACGCATTGACGTAGCAGTTCACAGTATTTCATAGATTTTGGCGTCGCCGACTCGCAGCTTAATTTCATCATAACTAGGAACTTACACTTTCAAATCAAAAACTAAGCATAGACGGGGTATTGGGGCATCATTGCTAATCATTTATATGCATTCTGGGTCGAAAATGACTAGGGAAAATTCCACTGATGTTAATAATCGCGATTTTGGAACTTGACCTAAAGTGCGATTTGAGACCATAAGCCTTGTGTGCTTAGGTCTTATAAACTTGTCCTAAAAGTTTCGTTACGTTTGGATGTCATCTGATGCTGTAACGAATGTGATTTGTTTACCGATGAGCGATTGGCAGTCACTTGAGTGTAGCTTGAGCTAGATGCGAGTTGTTAGTTGTTTTTTGAGAGATTGACACCCTTTTGTAGACTCTCTGCATTAGTCGAGTCAGCTTCTTTCCATGGGTTGACAAATTAATCGTGGTTCTCGCTAATGCAACAACAAGATAGGATGGTGAGGCACAGAAGGGCCTTAACGTTCAAAGAAAATAATTGGGTCTTACTTAAGTTTCCTAAGTCTCGATTGAGGCAAACGATGGGCAAAAATCCTACGGGCCATCAAAAGTATTATGCTAAACTAACAAAAAGCTACTATGGTCCTTTTCAAATTTTGAATCCAATCAATGAGGTAGCTTATCAATTCAAGTTGCCTAACCACTGGCTCATACACAATGATTTTCATGTGAGCCTAATCAATCCCTACACAGGAGAGCCTCCAAATGAACCAATTATTGAAGACCCTCCCAAAATCGAAGATGAAGAAGAGGTACTACAACCCGAAGCTATCCTTCGGTATGAAGACAAGGTACTACGACATGGTAAGATTATCCGACAGTATCTTATTAAGTTCAAAAATTATCCTTTTGAAGATGCTAGATGGATCCAAGGAATCCAGCTTAAGGATAGTATGAACCTTGTCAACGCTTACAATAACATGTACATTAGAGTAAGCAATGTACATGTTTCTTTTAATGATCAATGTTTTGTCTTAGTAGAGTAGTTCTCTCTTTATTGTGCACAAATTTTAGTATGCATACTAAGAATCATGTTTGGGATGATGACGTCTCTCAAACAACATGTAGAATTTGTCACTCTACTTGGGAAGATGAGATGGACTAAAGAGCAGACATGCTTGCAGCAACTATATCTCCCAAGCACCAAATGGATTAGTCATCCATCTTGGAATGATGTCGTAGGGTAAAAAGGGATCCTCTACCCGCTAACACAAATTGACTAATGACTATGACTTTATCTCTTTTACCTCATAGTCGAGGATGACTATGATTTCAAGAGAGAGATAATGTCATTAAATATCTAATATCTAACCAACCCAAATGATTTCCTCATATTAAAATGATCATTGAATGTGGGATAATAAACGGGAACAAGGGTTAGAATATAGACATGTGCTTATGGATCTATCTCAACACGGGGCCAATGGTAAAGGGACCCAAATGAGAGATGGCATGTCAAAGAGCAAGGTTAACTAATGGAGCTTAAAAGACCTTAGGGTTAGCTTCATTAAAGACCTCCAATGGATAGTGCTAAAAGTCCGTTGACCTTAAGCAAGCTAGGGTTGAGCTTGAGGTGGAAACCCGACCTAAACTTATCTTTGGCCTTAAGCAAGCTAGGGTTGTGCTTGAGGTGGGAACTCTCCGTAAACTTGCCTTTGACCTTAAGCAAGCTAGGGCTGAGCTTGAGGTGGAAACTCCATACTAAGGTGCTTGTCATGCTTGATGACTAAGGTACTTGAGGTACTTGTCATACTTAATGAGGAAGTTGCTTGAGAAGCTTCCTATGCATGGGGGGTAAGATGCTTGAGTCAAAAAGAGACCCTACACACTTAATGAGGAAGTTGCTTGAGAAGCTTCCTATGCATGGGGGGTAAGATGCTTGAGTCAAAAAGAGACCCTACACACTTAATGAGGAAGTTGCTTGAGAAGCTTCCTATGCATGGGGGGTAAGATGCTTGAGTCAAAAAGAGACCCTACACACTTAATGAGGAAGTTGTTTGAGAAGCTTCCTATGCATGGGGGGTAAGATGCTTGAGTCAAAAAGAGTAATGAGGAAGTTGCTTGAGAAGCTTCCTATGCATAAAAGTCCCAAACTTAGGAGAATCTTTGACCTAACCTTCCACTCACTCAAGGGGCACCCCTTTTCTAAAAGGGCACATGGGACACATGTCAGACTCTCACTAAGCTTAACCACATGGTGTGCTTGAATGCTATTGGTTGTGGGCTAAAGAGGGGTCCAATGAGCTTCTACTTCCATCCAATAAATATCTAGATATTTTCAAGCTCTCTCTCTCTCTCTCTCTCTCTCTCTCTCTCTCTCTCTCTCTCTCTCTCTCTCTCTCTGGGATAAGGAGGACACTTGTCAAAAGACTACCCATGTACTTGATTGCATGTTGCATGTGATTGGCTAGGGGGAGAGGGGTCCAATGATATTGAAGCATGCGGAAAAGCTACCACTCGCCCAAATCAAGGAGGGGGGGTGCTAGGGGGATATACTCCACACACACACTCATTTGGAAGGGAATTCTCACTTGGTGAAAGTTGAGGAACACCACCTCCTTCTCCAAGCTTGTGAGAAGTGAGAGCCTACATCAACACTCTTGGCTATGGAATGCAAATCCAACCAAGAGCCATGCTTCAATGCTTAAGCTTGCCATCTTCTCCATCTCCATTACTATGCTATTATGTATGCTAGCAAGAAGAGTAACGATAAGTGAGGAACTATTTCTTTCTCCTATGGAATGTTTCTTCTTCCTCTTCCCTACCCTCATTCCCCGCTAGCTCTCTCCACCTTCGAAGGTGTTTGAGGCCTTGAGACTGAGGCTTGGGATAGTTGATGCATTCTACAAGTTTATTTTATGCTTGTGATGCATGAAGCTTTCCATCTTCATTGCATCAAGTAGGTCACAAGGAACACAAAGATTGTATTGTACCAAGTCTCTCTTGATGGGAAAAACTATAATACAAATGCCTATTGGAGGGGGGACTGGCTCCATATGAATTCGGTCCTCAACTATTGTCATGTTCTCTAAACTCTCTCTTTTGCAAAAGTATTGTTCATGCCAAGTTAACTAAGTGCCATGTTTATGTTACTACCATCAATTAAGTTCACCCACTATGCTCACAAAGTAATCTCTAAAAAATGCTTCACCTAATTTCCTAATTCCGCTACTCTCAAAGTTCATAGACCATTTCCATTACAAATCTCCTTTTTTTAGAAAGGCGGATGAAAATGTATTAAGAGATACATAGTTATACATGATGCTCCTCAGGGATACAAGAGGGAGCTGATGTTATTTAAAAAACCCAACAGAATGAGAGAACATAGAATCCACATGTCCATCCTCAACACTATCTCATATGGGCATATTCAAATGGGAGGCAAAAATTGGGGTGCACGTAGATCAATGACCTTCTGATTGAGTGGACTGGATTTTATAGAATTGCCTTGAATTTACAAATCTACCTATAAATACAGTAAAATACACCCATATACCAAATATTTCTTCAATTGCATGCAGATGTAGCCGTCAATGCACATGGCTTCCTAGGGAGATGTCAAGGCTCCAAGACCATGATGCGCAAGATGACACGAGTTTATGAGCCCTACCCTAATTTACTTTTAATGCCAACAAATTCACAAATGTGCATTGGATGGCTAACATGCTCCAAACCATAGAACCCTTTTGCTCGTATAACTTAGCGTGGAGGCAACTTGGCAAGTCGAGAAGATCTACATTAGGGTGGGTTCAGACTCCACAATAGCTTGCACAATCTTTCCCACTTTCCATAGACGTATAATTATCACTAACAACGGACGAGAACAAGAATACTATCTGATACGTTTGGAGCGACGAATCTGGTTAATGTCTACTTTTGGTGCAGTTGTGGGTTCAAAGCTCTCCCCCAAGATGAACTGCGTGTCCAAGGGAATGAGGCTGCCGTTCCACGGTGGGTGGGGAAACCATTCATTTGTGCTTTTCTCCAACCATATTATGCCACAAAGGATATGCGCTCAGAGCATGATGGCTTGGCCCAACAGCCTGAACTTTGAAGTTTGAAGTTTGAACCCAGGCCTACAAAACCTAGACATCGCTAGGCTTATAGTCGTGACAATTACTCAGTACTGCGTGACCAAAGTACTACGAGCGAGTGACAGCTGCTTGTAGTTGTGCGTGGATGTGAGTGCTTGCCTTGCGCGCAGGAGACAAGCTGATTGGGACCAGTGTTCGGAAAAAATCGTTATTCCAAACATACTAAATTCCTTTTCTTGATTTTGTCAAGAGGAAATTTTTAAAAATTAGGTTTTTTTTTTTTTGAGTTTTTACACTATTTATCTCTATTTTGGGGCGGAATTTCTCCCTTTCCCCCTTGCCCTCAACCGGTATTTTTGATATTGAAAACGGCACGATATTAAGCTGGGACACATTTTTCTCGAACACTGCTTGGGACTAACAGTCGATTAAAAGCAGAAGGGGCGGCCGCCGCGCACAGGTTTTGATGCGTGCTCTTGCTGCTCTCCGGAGTCCGAAGTTTGATGCCAGGCTCCAAGCCCAAGATTCTGTCGTCTCTCTTTCTTTTTTTGCGCGGCAAAAGAAGAAGAGGCATTCACATGATGCCTCTAAACCTTCTATTGAACCACACCAATTTTGAGTGACACAACTTTGCCAAAATGGCATACTTACACATAGTTGTATATGAGACAAATAAATAATTGATACACGTGTGTCCATGCATGAGGTAGAATTTATTTTACCAAAGCCCACAGTTTGCCACAACCCATTGTTGTTCCCTTTGACCGTACACGGCACTTAAACGCATACCAATACCCAATCTCAACCTTGACCTCTACCCTTGATTTTTGACCAAACAACCATGAAAACTACTTTCTAGAGTCCAAGAAGACCTTAAGAATAGAAAATGAAGGAAGGTATGTATGTGTCTGATTGAGAGAGAGAGAGAGAGAGAGTTACACTGCCGTAATAACCACCCAACCTTTAAAAGAATGACTTGCCATCATCCCCAAAACTCTACTTATAGTGTGGCTTGCCTATCCACATCGGTCCGGTCGCTCGGGCACTCAAACTCGGTGGTCTCCCCTTGAACCTTGTTGTTTCGACTTAACGATCGAGCAGCGGTCGATATGACTGTAACTGTTACAAGCTAAGTGACATTACCCCCCCTTATAAAGAGTTTTCGTCTCAAAAACAACATGGAAAAATCTCTTGGTAATCGCATTACAAGGTTCGCAAGTCATTGCTTCCTCGTTTAAATGTGTTCATTTAACTAGTGCCTCTTGCTACATTTTATGACGTGTTTGTTTATCTCGGTACCCTAAAATCTTTTTCGATTCATTACGAGGTTCCCAAGTAGTTGCTTCCTCGTTTAAATCTATTCATTTAACTAGTACCTCTTGCTATACTTTATGACGTGTTTGTTTATCTGATACCCTAGAATCTTTTCCGATTCATTACGAGGTTCCCAAGAAATTGCTTCCTCGTTTAAATCTGTTCATTTAACTAGTACCTCCTCTTGCTACACTTTATAACGTGTTTGTTTATCTCGATACCCTAGAATCGTTTGCGATTCATGGAGTACCTTTGGTGGCTCTATCAAGTCAACCATAATCTCTGGAGGAACTACGTCCTCCAAACCCTGAACTTATTTCTTCAGTTTACTGATGTGGAAGACAAGGTGAACTTGAGAACTCTCTGGAAACTCAAGTTTATATGCTACTCCCCCAATCTTTTTAAGAATTTTAAAGGGGCCACATTATCTTACGAGAAATTTTATCACACTTTCTCGTTTTCATGGTTTTTTTTTTTTTTTTGGAGGGTAGTTGAACTTTTGAAATTGAACACGAAAGATACCACCGGGGTTCGAGCCTGGGTCCTTACTCACCCACACATCCATCTTGACCACTAGGCTATGAATCCATTGGCTGTTTTCATGGTTTTTGACTTCGCAAGAACCTTTAGGAATACAAAGTTACCTTTTGCAAACGTAATTTTTCTTTGTTCTTTATCAAAATACATCTTAGCATGATCATATGCTTTCCTTTGCTGCTTTTAGCATATCATTTATATATTCAAGGAAATCCTTGGAAGATTAAATTTCCTCCGTCTCTAACCCTACCATCATAGGAGATCTAGGTCGGGAACCATACATTAACATGAATGTTGTGAATTCAATTGCTTCATGTTTGGAACTGTTATAAGCATATTCCAAAATGGGTAAGTACTCTTCTTAGTTAAATTTCTTCTTACTTACATAAGAACGCAACATGTCCTCTAGGATTTGGTTAACCCTTTTGGTTTGACCATCAAACTATAGATGATGTGTTTGTTACTTCCCTGACACATCAGTGTCAGTCTATTTACTTTTGTTTGTAACTAAGGATTTAATTTTGACCATCAAACTACAGATGGTGTGTTTGTTACTGCCCTGATACAACATTGTCAGCCTATTTACTTTTATTTGGAACATGTCCTCTAGGATTTGGTTAACCCTTTTGGTTTGACCATCAAACTATAGATGATGTGTTTGTTACTACCCTGATACATCAATGTCAGTCTATTTACTTTTGTTTGTAACTAAGGATGGAACCTTTGACCCTTAAGGGTGTTTTTACACCAATGGTTGACGTTCTAAGGGGGTTGGTTTTAGGCGAGCAGTTAGTTTTTTGTCGATGTCTTGTAGTTGGGCAGTTGGTCTTTCTCTTATGCAATCGTACTGTTCTTGGTACTGCTTGTAAGCACTTGTGTTGATGAACATGGAGTAATACGATACCTTCTCGTTTCTATTCATGGTCTTCTTCAGTATTCTCGTATGCAATAGTGTAGTGTAATATGCAATTTTATTGTGTACCTGTACTAAAATATTGTTAGGGTGGTTAGCCCCAAACACTTTGGCAATCCTGCTATGTGTGCCCTAATGGACATGGGAGCGGATTCCAGTAATCTCAAAGAGAATGGTGAGTCGGTTATGCTGCAAAGTTTCTCTCTTGTGCTTTAACCGCCATCATCTCAATCCCGGTGGCTTTGGCCATGGTGCTAAAGAGGAACGAACTGGGCAAAGGAGAGACTTTGGGGTCGTTTGCAAGTTCTTAATTGTGGAACTTCTTGTATAGATTCCTGCTCATTTTTTTGTGGTGCTGCCAAAAAAGGCACAACCTAGAAGAAAAATGTGTTTAGGGTTTTGTTTGTTTTCAAGTTTCTGTTAATTTTGAGATCCCTGATAGCATGCAAATAGCAGTTTGGAATCTACAGTTTGTTGTTTGCAGTCTACAGTTTCAGGCAATGTGCAATTTGCAATTTGCAGTTCAATTGTTTACATATTGCAGATTATAGCATTCCCGTTTGCAGAATGCGGTTTTTGTTTTTCTATTTTTAGTATGCAGTTTCAGCCTTTCAATTTACAGAACACTTTCAGGTATTTGAGTTTGCAATGCAGTTCAAGCAGTTTCAAGGTTTGAAGAGGTACAAATGCTCTCTATTCTTTTGATGTGTGATTAATGACAAAGAACATGAAGACAAAGTGTGCAATATGTCAAAAGTATGGGCACTGCACAAAGGAATGCCCTTACATGTGCAAGCCCTATCAAAAGGAAGATGTATGTATCAGAGTGTGATTTTTTTGTAAGCTTTTGATTTAGAGCTTTTCCAAGAAATTTAGATCTTTTCTAGTTTAAGCTTTATATGTAGACTATCTAAACATTATATTTTCTAACACAATTAGGTCAAAGAAATTTTCCACCTTGTTGCAAGAGGTTGCTCTCCTTCTCTGATTCTATGGAAATGTCAAATTTTTGTATAGGGATTGAAATTCAACAAATCCCCTTAGAAGTTTTATACACTCTTTTCACCACCTATCATTGAAAAACCTATCATCTTTGTCTGTGTCCACACGATACAAAAGCTTGTTTTGCACTTACTACCTCACACAAGACTACGATCACAATAGGGTGTATATTGAGACCATTGACCTCATGGCCAACCCTACAACATTTAATGATGGGGGGGGGGGGGGGGGGTGTCATAAACATGCCCTAGAGAAGAAAAGAGAAAGGTGTGAAAAATTATTTATGGTTAGGGAATGAGTCCCATCCTAAGTAGCCACATCACGTGGAAGTTTAAATACCAAACTCATCTAAGCCTATGGAGTCCCTAGTGTATCTGGCTCTTCCTTGGCATAACAAAGAGGAGCCTAGGTGTTTTTGAGATTTAAGAAGCATATTTGATACATCAGAACAAGTTTTGATAGGAGTGACAATGAAGAATTTATCCGAAGTAGATATAAGCCAAGTACGATGAGAGTAAACAAATAAGGCATCCATCACTTTCCAAAAAAAAAAAAACAGTATTAGTATGCAAAACATGTTTGATAAGAGTAAGCTCTATTTCCATTACATGTGCTTTTAGATTTAAATATTAAATCCCCCATAGCATAAGGTAGTGTTGATTTATCCCATGCAACCAATGTTGATACATCCCTTGGAGTATTCCATAGAAATTTGGACATAAAAAAAGTACATTTTTGGAGCATTCTAGCAGACTAGTCCACCAATACGAGAAAGTATAGAAAGTTGGGAATAAGAATTGATTGCAAGATCCTAAGCCTAACTTGCAAAGGCCAACTAGCTATCTTAGTGAGAATCCTCTCGAGAACCACTATTACAACATTTTTTGAAAGGCTTCCGCTTTAAGAGGATAGCTATAGAGAACCCATTATATGACCTTTATTGACCAGCCTAGATAAGGCTTTTAAAGGATCTTGCAAAGACCTAAATGAGGTAAGATCTCCCAAGGTTTAGATGTAACCAACAACAAAGGCAAAGGAGTTCAAAAATTGCAAACTTCTACAGATGTTGACATTATTATCCTTCACAAAAAGATCGCAAACCCTCGGCCAAATAAGTAAAGAGAGGATGAAAAGACACAACAAAAAACAAGGGATTAAGGGGGGTAACCCTGTCTAAGATATTTGGAAATATGAATTTTATTTCTTGATAACGTTCCATCTCTCTCTCTCTCTCTCTCTCTCTCTCTCTCTCTCTCTCTCTCTCTCTGTCTCTCTGAGTACAAGAATCCTTGGATAGAACTTTTAGGTCTTGTGGATTGTTTATGACAATTCGTGTGTTGGTTCCATCATTTATGCTGCCAAATGGATTGTAGCATATCCGAGCCCTAGGAAGAGATACCACAACTTCATGAGCCTGAATTCCCTGGTGTCTGAGAGTAGCAACAGTACCCTCCTTATGGAGACTCCTTTATTTGGTTGTCCGAAACACTTTCTACTCTACTTTGATATTCCATTAATTTTATCCAAATATTCATTCCTTGGCTCCCACGCTCGACATAGAGAAGAAAGGCCAGCCCAGACATTTCCTCATGGGAGCCGAAAGAGATGACAATGTGTTGAGCGTGAATGGATCATCGAGGGAGCGGAGAAGTGGTAGCAGTGTCGGGGAAAAACCATTTTCCGAAACATACAAAATTCCTTTTCTTGAATTTGCCAAGAGGAAATTTTTAAAATTTTATCTTTTTTTTAGATTTTTTACACTACTTTTCTCTATTTTGGCATGTAATTTCTTCTTTTGCGGTTGCCCTCAACCGACATTTTTGAAATGGAAAACGGCAGGACATTAAGCTGAGGCACATTTTTCTTGAACACTCAGTGGTAGCAACCCTCAAATCCCAACTACCAAGGTTCAGCACCACGTTCTTGCTTTTCAAGAGAAGGATGCGGTAGAAGATGAGGACAAGGGAAGAGCCAGGCAGCGTGAGTGTGCCAAGAGAGCCCTCAATATCCACCACTCAACCAGCTCAGGTTGCTGCAAAGAAGATCTTGGGACAAGGTATCCAACCGAAAAAACATCCGGTGGATGGCCATAGCCTCACAGCATTTCACCTTGCTCAGCCCAACCTACTTCGTTGCAACAGAAGTAATAACAACAGAGGTCATGCTGCAAGGTGCCCAGGTTGCTGGTAGCTGCACACGTAGCAGGCAGCGTTCTGTGAGTTGAACAAGTGGGGAGACAAGGTGGGGTCAGAGCTCCAATGATAGGACGGGCAAACGGCCTCATGCAACTCCTTACTCCCATGCACTCGCCTATGCCCTGATGCATTGCCTTGACAGACTTACATTGACAATAGGAGATCCTTCGACTCCCTCCCTGTCAGGACAAGGGTCTTGTAACCTAAGAACTAGGATGTTCATGGACTACGGCCAAGGGTCGGGCTAGACAGTGTGGACAGGGGATCCGTCTAGGGCAAGGGGCTAGGAGCCCACCTATATAAAGGGAGGTTGGGAGGAGGATCTTCAGTCTAGTTTCCCCTAGTTCTTACATTGGTATCAGAGCTTAGGTTAGCTAGGAAGTCTCTCTTCCACTCTCTCTCTCTCTAGGTGTGGTCACTTTTTGCTCCTAAAAATAGGGCCTTTAGGTGAGAACCGTGGCCTTTGTAAGGCTTTTACCAAATTTAGCAAGGGACTGCCTAAATCGGGCACGCTTTCCCATTTTGGAGGAAGAGCTATGGTGCACGAAATGGCGTCCTCTTGGGCTTGACAGGATCGCCTTGCCTGAGCAAGCCGCACATAGCTTCGCCTCCTCGCGTTTTTTCTGTGCGGTGCCTACATTTTTCTCCTTCAAGAAATCGCGTTATTTTCACATGGCAAGGCCATTGGACAATCAATTTTGAGCCTTGTCCATTCTTGGTGGCCCTTCCCACAAGCAAGACAGTAGAAGAAAGAGCCTTCGTGTGCAGGGCAAGCAACAAGCCGTCTCGGCTTTCCATCGAGTCCCACGATTTACGGCTATGCTCAGTTATTGCAGAAAATTCTAGAAACCTGCAGATTTTTACAATTGCCATGGTTTCAATTGGCGTTCATGCAACATAATCGCCGAAGCTTTCAATAGTCAAGCTTCTGGACAACGGTGATGCTTCAACCATCTACACTACACGATTTTAGTCGTCTTGTGAGCCACGGGCGAGTTTGCGAAGTTCGTTTTTTACGCCGCTTGTGCAAATTCTTCTTTTTTCGACGGTCAGGTGCTACGACACACAAGTGGAGTTAGCTATACTTGGCGAGTGCTACCAAAATAGGTATTTTTTTCTGAGTACTTCTTTCAATGCATTGTGTCGCCATGGATTCGGATATACCAACATGACATTCAATTTTGAGCAAAGTACTCTTGATCCTACCAATGACGGCTCGTGGCCGGATCCTCTCAAGGAGAGTACCCGCTACGCTACGGCAGGAGAAGATACTTATGAATTGCTCGATATTCAAGAATTTCGTGCACTTCAAACACGCATGACAGTCACAGATGGAAATTTTAAAGATTTAAATGACAATGTCACTAAACTTTCCACATTAGTCATTCAATTAATGCAACAGCAGACTAAGAGTCCTGCTGACACCCACATGCATGAGCACATTGGAACACAAGGACAAGGCCCAATTAATGAAACACTGCATACTCTCACTACCAAAGAGGTAGATGACTTGTTGAAGAATTTTAAACCACCAGTTTTCAAGGGTAAAGACCGAGACCGCAATAAGGATGCAGTGAAAATCTTTCTCATTAAATGGGATGGAATTCACGCCTTACGGCGTACTCCGGATGCAGTTAGAGCAATACAAACGGGTTTAACTCTGGAGGCAAGGCCTACAAATGGTGGATGTCTCTCAAGGAGAAGAACATCATACCACAGAGTTGGGCAGCCTTTGAAGCAATGTTTAGCAAGGAATTTTTGCCTACAAACGAGGCCGATCGGAATTGGACCGCTTGGGACACCTGTTCCATGCGCCAATATCCATCACTCCTTGAATATATCTCTCACTATCAGGACGTCATCCTCAAGTTGGAATGCTTGGATACCTTTCAACAAGTACGAGGGTTCATACGAGGTCTGACTCTAGAACTTAAGAAGTATGTCAAGTCCCAGGACCCTAAAACACTTGAGGAAGCCATAGTGAAAGTACATATTCATGATGACCCTGATGATAAGAAAACACATAATAGTAACGTGCCTGCTAGTATACATGGTAATACACGCACTCAGTACGAGCACAATAAAATAAAAATTCTAGTATTCAGATGCATCTAAAAAACCCAAGGGGTCCAAGGGTCCTCTCTCTCCTGAGGATTTTCATAAAGCCAAGAAAGAGAAGCTATGTTTTCAATGCTTAGAAAGAGGCCATGGCAAAAAGGATTGTCCCAAGGGGAAATCTGCTGCTCAGGGGAAGGAAAAAGCAGTGCACACGGTGCAACTACTGCCTCTTGAGTCTTTTGCAAAATTTTCCACAGTGGAAGTAACACACACTGAGGTGGTGCATGAATGTTGTCTCACAGCTTCCATGTGGCAACAAACCTTTGGACCACATGAGTTAGTACGTATGCATGGATATCTGCAAGGCCACAAGGTACGCATCTTGGTAGATGATAGTGCTACTCATAATTTCATCAATTATGAATTGGTGAAAAAGCTCAAACTGCCTCAAACTCCGAGTACCCACCGCTACAAGGTAGCAATGATGAATGGACATGATACTGAAGTATGGGATACTCAATGCCGAGTTGTCCCATTGGAAGTACAAGGGTACACTACTTGTTTGGATTTTCAAGTTATGAACATGGAAAGGGCTGATGTGGTTCTTGGTAGGGAGTGGTTGCATAGCCTAGGACGATCACTGAAGCGTAGCTATGAGCACAACAGCTTGATGTTTGATTCCCATGGCACACATGTGTTGTTGTTAGGAGAAAAGGATATACCTTCATCACCACTTATTTGTACTGCTGAGCTTATGCAGCTAGTTTATGATAATGAAATAGAACAAATTTTCTTACGTTACTCACTGTCTCGTTTTCGTTCTAACATTGAGTCTGTTGAACATTCCTCAATGCCGCATGCTTCTCTCTCCTCTATTCCACCAATTGCTAATTCTACACAAGCAAACGTTGCTAATCAATTACAAAACTTATTAGAGGAACTTCAAGATGTCTTTCCTAATGATTTGCCATCAGGTTTACCGTCGACACACTCAGTACAACATGGCATTGACGTGACTGCAGGCTGTAAACCTGTTAGTAAACCACCTTATCGTATGAGTCGCTCAGAGGCTACTGAGGTGGAACGTCAGCTTGCTGACTACCTTAGCAGAGGATTTATACAACCCAGTTCTTCACCATGGGCTTCGCCTATCCTTTTAGTGAAGAAAAAGGATGGCAGTATGCGCATGTCCGTAGACTACCGGGGCTTAAATGCGGTTACAGTTAATAACAAATACCCATTTCCAAGGGTAGATGAGTTATTTCATAAGCTAACTCATGCTCGAATTTTTACGAAAATCGACTTGCGGTCAGGATATCACCAAGTCCGTATTCGGCTTGTCGATATACCTAAGACTGAATTTCGAACACGATTTGGACATTACGAGTTTTTAGTGATGCCCTTTAGGTTAACCAATGCACCCGCAACATTCATGACACTTATGGATAGTGTCTTGAAGCCATATTTGGGCAAATTTGTCATTGTGTTCCTCGATGACATTCTAGTTTATAGCGCTTCTGAAGAAGAACACTTACAACATCTCAGGCAGGTGTTTGAGTTGTTACGCACAAACAAGTTATATGCCAAGGAATCTAAATGTGATTTTCTCAAGGAGGAAATTCATTATTTAGGGCATGTTATTTCAGCTAATGGCCTATACATGGATCAATCCAAAGTGGATACCATCCGGAAATGGCCACCTCCTAAATATCTGGAAGAATTACAGATCTTTTTAGGTTTTGCAGGTTTTTACCAAAGGTTCGTTAAAAACTATGCTCACATTGCTGTACCTATGACATACCAACTAAAAGGAAAAGGTAAAGCTTTTCAGTGGGGTTCCGCTCAACAGCACAATTTTGAAACACTCAATGACACATTAGCTACAGCTCCTATACTGGCTATTGTAGATCCTTTGAAACCATTCGTTTTGGAAACGGATGCCAGTGATCGTGCTATTGGAGCAGTCCTGTTACAAGACGGACGGCCAATTGCATTTGAAAGTAATAAGTGGATGCAGCTTAGCATAATTATTCTACTTACGAACGCGAACTCTATGCAATAGTGTCTGCCATAAAGACATGGCGGCACTATCTATATGGGACTCAGTTCGAGATTGTGTTTGGCCATGAAAGCATCAAATGGTTTACACAGCAAACAGATTTAAAGGGTCGAAAAGCCAAGTGGGCCAAGATCCTTCAGGAATATGACACCAAATTAAGGTATCACAAAGGCCGATACAATGTAGTGGCAGACGCTCTCAGTTGAATGCCAGAGATCAATTCGCTCTTGTTCACGGAACTTCGTAGTGAATTTCTAGATTCTCTCAAGGGAAAATATGAGCATGATGAAACATATTCCAAAGTGTGGAGCCATGTTCAAAAGAGGGATCCTTCTCACTCAATGCAGGTAGTGTACAATTAACCTCCACACCTAGTTATCCTTTATCAAGTGATGAACTACAACGATGGAAGCATTTTACCATCGACAATGGGTACCTACTCCACAAGGGGAGAGTTTGTGTACCAGAGGACACAGACATTCGGCGCCAAATTCTTTATGAATGTCATGATATTCTAAGTGCAGGGCACTCGATAATTAGAAAAACTTATTCTCTCGTACGACGACAATTTTACTGGCCAGGTCTACATGGCTTTGTTCAAGCTTATGTCTTGCATTGCCAAAAATGTCAAGTTAACAAAGCAAAGCGCCTGAAAGCAGGAGGACTCTTACATCCTTTGGAAATTCCCAATGGAAAATTATCTCTATGGATTTCATTGTAGGTTTACCAACCACTATACGAGGTCATGACTTAGTATGGGTGGTCGTAGACAGGTTGACTAAACTATGTAAGTTTATTCCGACCAAATCAACGGTTAAGACAACGGAACTAGCAAAGTTATTTGTGGACAATCTATACAAACTGTATGGGTTGCCAAGTAACATTGTTACTGACCGTGATCCCAAGTTTAACAATGTTGGAGAGCTGTATTTAAACGATTAGGTACACAATTCAACCTCAGTACAGCTGATCATCCAGAAACGGATGGTCAAACGGAACGGGTTAACCAGGTGCTAGAGGATATGCTAAGAGCATACGTCAGCAAAAAACAGTCAGACTGGGAAGAATACTTACCTATCCTTGAGTTTTCCTACAACAGTTCTAAGCATGTCACAACAGGTTTTAGTCCTTTCATGCTCATGTACGGGTTTCAACCTAGGTCACCAGTTACGGTGGGGTTGGCAACCGAAAAACTCCAACAGGTTAAGGATTTTCTCCAAGACCACATGGATATGCCGAAACTTGCTCATCAGAATGTCCAGCAAGCACAGGATCGGTATAAGAAATACGCTTATGAGAAACGTCGGTAAGTTACCTTCGAAGAAGGGGAGGAAGTATTTTTACGTGTGCCAGAACATTCAGAAAGTCTGAAAACTCAACCGACACCTAAATTATCTCCCCGATATTGTGGGCTTTTCAAAATACTCAAGTGAGTTGGTGATCGTGCCTACAAACTATTACTACCATCACATTCTCGCATTCATCCGGTGTTTCATGTAAGCCGTCTATGAAAGCGGTTACATGGGGACGATAACGTCATTGACCAACAGGTTTTGGTTGATTACATTGAACCTCCTACCTTACCGCATGAACCTGAACGTGTTATGGATTATCATGAGTTGCATACACGACATTACGTACGACAACAAGCCTTAATCAAGTGGAAAGACCGACCTGAAGAAGGTGCCACTCGGGAAAACATTAGTGTTCTTAAGAAGAAGTTTCCCACTTTTGTTTTCGAGGAAGAAAACTTTTCTTAAGGGGGGAGTAATTTCAGGACAAGGATCCTGTTCCTAAGAACTAGGATGGTCATGGACTACGGCCAAGGGTCGGGCTAGACAGTGTGGAGAGGGGATTCGTCTAGGGAAAGGGGCTAGGAGCCCGCCTATATAAAGGGAGGTTGGGAGGAGGATCTTCAGTCTAGTTTCTCCTAGTTCTTACACTCCCCCCCCGTTGTACTACAATCTTGTAGTCTCTCTCGGAAACAGATTGCATGATTTATGAGATAGGATATGCCTCCGTACATAGTTTCTAGATTCGCCTTGACTCTGGCAAAGGTGAAGCACACCCCGCCAAGTCACAACTTCTACTACTCTTGCACACCACTGCATACATCCATGGCCTCAAGCGAATCTTACAACTATCGAGTCATTTGAAGGAAACACCTCCAGATGAGCACACAAACCGCCGTCCACGCGCACTGACGCTTTGTGAGCTCATAATATTCTAGCGAGGTTTTGCACTAATTTGATATATTTTTGTCCTGTTCATTTCTAGACTCATGTCCCATAGCCCGGCGACCATCTAGGCATGCGCGGACGCTCTACGAGCTCATTGCGTGTAGGAGGTCCTATATACCTGTAGGAGGATAAGTGCACATGGACCGCATGTCAGCTATAAAGTATCAAAAATTGAAATTAAATTAAACTCAAAGTTGAAACATTGTAGATCTAAAAAAAATCATTTATTAGTCTATCAATGAATGAGTTTAGACTCCACCAATGTCCATGCTCTTTTCCACTCTCTAGCCCATTCGCATTGCAAGACAAACAAATATTTTATGGCATAGCATCACAAGAAGGATCACCTGGAGACACATCTACTGGTTACACGATTGGCAGAGGTTCAACATACACCAACGATTCCCATTGCAAACAATCTGGACATCCTTTTGTTTCAAAGGTTAAAGGCCACTGGCATTCATTGCAGTTCTAGAATGTCGTGAAGATTTTTTTGGTGAATTGCAAGCTACCATGTCTATCATGGTCCAGGATCATTGAACATTCCTATGTCTAACCTTTCACATAGGCATTATTTCCAAGGTGAGTGCCATTGACCTTATTTCTTGGTCTCCTTGCTAGCTCTACGGACCCTCTGTTGTTGTGGCTCATGATGTTATGAAATAATAGGTGGGATTATAGCAGCATGTTTGGAACGTCATCAAATTTTTTCTAATGATTAAAAACTGCTATGTAAATGGCATAGCTTGTGGTCCAGGGAGTCTGAATGTTGCTTATGTCTAACCATTTTCATTGGCATGTTGTTTAAGGTGAGTGCCATTGACCATATTTCTAAGGACCTAGTTGCTTCCACCCTCTGTGTAGCCTGCCTGTCGTGTTTGCTGGTAGCCATGGAGTCCCATGATTATGTTAGATAGGGTGGGGTAGAAGCTGCTGGGGAAGGTCGTGAAAAGAGTTTGCTATTGTGGCAGGATTTTTTCCTTGTGGCTATGTCCAAATGAAGGCAATTTTTACAATTTATCTAGGTTCCCATTGATTTTGAGGGCATAAGAGAAAAAAAGTTGACTTTTTAAATGACATGAAAAATCTTTAATGGCTTTGTTCTCTCTCTACTTGATTAGCTAGTAATCGCCTGAAAGGCAAGATATCTGACCACACGGCCAAGTCCTTAGTCTTTGTGCTAGCTATGTGGGACCTCCTTTGTAGTATCTCATGATGTTATGAAACACTATGAGTCGGGTCACGTGAGGCTGCCAAGTAGCGAGTCTGCCCTGTCACCCAGTTTCCATTTGCCAAATGATTATCTCACTTCATGCAAGGTGATTATTGCGTATCTTGCAGCTCATGAGGTCCAAATGCTGCTTACGAGGTGATGTGATTGCATTTTCTCTCTCTACGTTACCTCTTGGTAACCGACTGAGGAGCATGACGAGTAGCACATGCGACTAGATCCTACATGTGGGATTATCATGGCAGGTATATAATGTCGTCAAGTTTTTTTTCCCAATCCCGAACTATCACATCTATGACATAGCTTATGGTATAGATAGTCTAAATGCTACCTATGTCTAACCTTTCTCATAGGCATGCTTTCCAAGGCGCATGTCATTGACTTTATTTGTTGGTCTCCTTGTTAGGTATGTAGGCCAAGCCTTTGTCATATCTCATGATGTTATGAAACACTATATGGGATTATATTATAAATATTTTAAAATTTTATTATGCCTAAATGTGCCATTAAGATGTCTACTCTATAATCTTATTGCATACTTGAGTGTTGCATAATTGAGCATGGTCCAATGTTGAGTTAGTTCTTTTGATGAGGTATATGTGTATGCATGGGTTTGATGAATATGCATGCTTTTTCTCTTTTTCATGGTGGGATGGAAGGTTTGTTTTCAATGTTGGCCTTTCTCTTTCTCTTTGTCATTGAGATCAAGCATTTAATTTTGATGTTTATCTAGGTGATTTATTGAAACCATTAGGAACCTTCAAGAAAGAGGAAGGTTTGATATAGCAAAAGGTTGTCCTTTCCGTATGGAGGCTCTTCTAATACCCCACCTTGTTTTGATAACACATCCATTGAACATATCAATCATATTTCTTAGCACCACTATTAAGACGACCATATCAACACTCACAAATTTCCATCTTTCCCATCTCCTCCTTGCATCAATCCGTCCCTTCCCACTCACCTTCTTTTGGAGCCCCCTCCTTGCCTTTTCTCTAATTCAATCACTCTTTTGGATTTTGCCAATCCTCCTTTCTTCATTGCTCATACAAACTTGGAAGAGAACATTTTTTAAGCTTTAAGTAACCAATTTTTATGGGACGACCATCTTGAGAGGTAAGAATTTATGTAGAACCATATGGAATAAGACTTTGCATAAGATTCTTTAAAAAAAAAGGCATCCCACTTTGTACAAGTGTCTCCCTATAAATTTACTCTCAATGACATCATTATGTGTGTTGGACGGATACGCCACGACGGACGTCAGCACAGCGAGAACTCACCTAACAAGATTTGTCAGCTAAAGACGAAGCTCGACCCACAGGCGCGTGGAAGCAAGCATAGGGTGTCAACCTACACTCGACCGACTCCTAACTAATTGCTACAGAGGTCTCTACCCAATGTCTAAGCTTCAGCCTTCAGGAGTGCATAAGAGGAAACTTCCTACAACGCTTTCTAGAGCCGAATACCCATCAAACAATCTCGAAACGCCACAGAACTTGAAGGAGACCCTACTAACACCAATAGGTCGCTCTCACTAAGGTCCATGAACCAAAACCCCAACCCAAAACACCTGGTGCAAAATCACGTAGGATGTCTAGCTGAAATTTGCAGGTTGTCGTTTTCGAAATCTAAGGTGCCTAATGTGTAGCTCTACTCAACGCGAACGCGTGGATATGTTGCAATGCAAAATCGGACAACGTATACTCACGGAATCACCAGATAAAGCTAGTAGATGGAGCTCGCAAAACCGGATTGTACGCGCGCAATGTAGGTATTGGTGCGTAGCTCTCGTCGGGGGAAACACGTTGCACTTCTCCGTACTCGATTCCGACCACCGGTGCGCACGTAGCGTTAAGATGAAGCTCTCACTCTTTCTCATACACAGTACGCTCACTCACAGACTTCAAACTTTTTTTTAAATGACAAAAGGTCTTTCATTAAGGTTAAAAAGTGGTATAAATACCTTACAATTCTCAAACCCTAATGTTCCAATTTAACCATCTACTCAATTCAAGTGTCAAAACTGGGATACAATCTGGAAACTTTTGAAAGCCCCAATATTTACAAAGGTGAAATGTCGGTTTTCTCAATAAATGAATAATTACAAAAAATAATATTCCGCCGAGCAGTCATTTTTTGTAGGGTGTGTCTTGCTTCTAACACTCCCCCCCTCCTTGCTCATGTCGTCCCCGACATGGTTGTTGAGCTTCTTCTTCATCTTAGGCTTCCACTCATCTTGAGCAGTGACTCATATCTTGCATGTTGAGCCAGTAGTGTCGGGTCGAGTATGTCAGTGTTGGTTGTGAAGAAGCCAGTGTAGAAAGCTTCTTCAAAGTCTTGGAGGTGATAGGATGGTAAAAACATGATCCTTTGATACAATGCATGTATCACCTCCTTGGAAGGATGAAACGACAGATCGTATGCACATCTGTATGTATCTTGAAAGAAGAAGATACTGTCTGTCACCTGGCCTGTTTTGAATGTCTCGAAGATTGCCAAAAGTGTTTTTCAAATCTTTCTCATCATAATGCAAGATAGGTCAGGCGAGCCAATGAACAATTTGATGGCACCCGTTAGGGTTTTCACCATGTATTGAACACTTATTCTCTCACCTGGCAACTTTGGGTAATTTAGCCAAGTAGGTTGGATTCTTTGCAATAGCTCATGGGCCTTCCACGTCCGCATCCTTGGTAGAGGGAAAAAACTTAGGTTATCTCTGATGTCTTTAGGTGCCTCTACTAGATGGATTAGATATCGTGGATATTTTGTTAGCCATGCCTTTCTCCACCTGGGTTGAGAATGGACTATCAACTTTACCCCTTCAGGCTTGGAGATGTCTGCTGTGTACAGTGGCACTGTTGTCTCCTCTCTGATTCTTTTGTTGATTGTGGCAGCTTCGTATTTTAGCAGAGGATATGGGAGAGAGGGCTGTAGCCATTCACGCCGAAGGTTGCTGGCGTCTATCTTCTGAATAGTCATTGATATAAAGACCCTTTGCTCCCATTCCAAGGCTTCTTTGGCCGTGTCTCTGATTTCCACTTCTATGGCCTTTCACAGATTCTCTTCTTCTTCTTGTGTTAGATCTTGTGGCTCTTGAGAGGGTCCTACAAGGATTTCCTCTTGCATGGTTGTGTCCATAGGATCTGCCACATTCTCTAAGTCTATTCCTTCCATGGCTGCTGGCCCGGTGTTGAACTGCTCTTCTGTTTGCAGGCCTCTCAGCTCTTCTATTTGCTTTTGGAATGTCTTCTTTTCTGCTTCAACTTGTTCTCCCATATTCACAAGTAGGTCGTTCAAATAGGCATTTATCTTCTCCGCCTCCTCGAGCTTTCTCTTGATGGTTTCTAGCTCATTCTGCATTGCCTTGTGCTCTTCTTCCGTGCGAGTTTGCATGACTACTGACCCCTCAGCCATCATCAGCCTCTGCTTTTTCTCTAAGGTTAACTCCTTTTGGAGCTCTTTCATTTGTTCTTCATAAAGCTGACTCTCTGAAGTGGTGTGAGTCGAGCTAGTCGCTCTGACTCTGGCAGGAGATGCCCATAGTCGTTGGATGGTTTGATCTTTAACTTTAATTTGGTCCTTGAGCTCGATGACCTCATCCTGGCTAGCCTCCTTCTCTATCTCTTCCTTCTCTTTGGCATTCCGCATGGCTTCCACTTCCTTGGACTCTTCAGCAAGTTGTAGGGTTAGGTTGTCCCTTTCCCTTTCTGCATCTGTCAATGACTTGCTGAGTTTTCTGTATTCTTCCTCAGCTCCTTGCAGTCTTTGAGTTGCTGCCTGATTCTCTCGTTCCATCTCCTGGCATCTTTGCAATGCCTTTGCTAGACTGGCTTGCAGCTCTACTTCTTTCTCTATATGCCCTTGGTTCTGTCTTTGTAGTGTGTCTATTTCGGATTTGACAAAAACTTCATTGGCTTTGAGATTAACCATCTCACTTTCCGTGGCCATTGATTGTGCCCTGAGCCCGGTTAGCTTGTTCATCACCACATCCCAATCATTGATGGGTGGCTGCAGGTCCATTGTATCAGTGGCCATCTCTTTTAGCTCCACTAACTGCCGCAGGTTCTGCATTTGTTCTTTGAGCCCTGTGCTTGCCAAGTCAAATGCGACTGTGGCTACCTCTTCTCTTGAATATCCCACAGCTAGTAGATCAAGAAACATGTTAAAACTTGCTTCATCTGGCTCTGGCTGCTCATCTTTGGGCTTAGCTTCTTCTTTTTTCTCTTGCTCTTGGCTCTGTTCTTGCCTTGAATCTTCTTGATCTTCAGATTTGTCTAGCTCCTTCTTTTGTTGAGTTTGTGGAGGGCTATGAGGAGGTGGTGATGGCGGTGGGCTAGACTCCAGGCTGGACGGTGGAGTTGGTGGCTTCTTCTTGAAGTCCCGGTCCGCCTTGGTCTTCTGCTCTCTTTCTTGGCCTTCCTGCTCTTCTAGCAGTTGCCGTCGTACTTGATCCACTTCTTCTTCTGTAAATGGGATGTTAGGGATGTTTTCAGTCGTAGCATCCAGGATCTCAAAATTATTAATGTAACCTTCAAATCTGTCTCTGTGCACCCTTTGGGATAATCCCAACATTGCTTCTAGTGACGGCTTCCATAGCTCGCTCAAATCTCCCTTGAGGGCTCTTTCAGCTCTGAAGCTTTCCATTAGCCGCTCTAGCCATGCCGCTTTCTGTGATTTTGTCTCTTTGACCGGCACTTGGACACTCTCTTTCTTTCCTTTCTTCAACTCTGGCTGCTCCTCTTGCACCGTCTCTAACCGGCGTTTCAACCTTGTGGCAACTCTGGGTGCTTTGGCTGTTCCTCTTCCTTATCTTCCTTGAGCCTTAGACAGTCATTTTGTGATGGAGGGTCAGGCCATCTTCCCTTGGCGTGCAATGCCTGATAAACCACTTTCGTGATCAGCTCACCCGGCACAATGTAGGTGGGGTTCTTGTTGCCCATCTTCACCAGATTATCATGGATATAGGTAGCATAGTTGATCACCTTCGGCTTGCTCTTCTGCATTGCCCAGGTGAAGGTTGTGGAAATTGCTCCAGGCGGCATTCGGTACTTCTGTGGCCACTTTGTACACATGTGGAAATACTATGTGTAAAGCTGGCTCATGATTGCCACTTTAGGGTTTGGAATGTCTTCAAAGGTGTAGTTGCTTCTCTTTTCAGAGTACACCTTTACTTCATCTATTCTTTTGGTTACACTATCCCCTTTGTTGGAGAGGTCTAGTGCAGCTACCACTACTTTCTTTGTGATTACAATCACCGTGTCTGGCTTGCCCTGCAGATCCGTAACTCTGGCCACTCCATCTTCTTTGATTGTAGTCACAAATTCCCATACTCTTTTTATGTCAATTCCAGCTGGCACAGCTTCAAAATAGTTATGGAGATCTATTTTCTCCAGGTACTCTACCATTTTGCTTCTGACAAACTCATTGAGCTCCTGAGGTAGCATGGGTAGCTCTGTTACATTTCCTTCAGTATCTTTGCACGCCTTGGTAGATCTACAAATCATTAGACTTTAGCAAGTCCTCTTGAATCCACGTGCTGGTTGGCTTTAGAGTTCCTTTTGGGATGACAAACGGCTCCACTTCTTCCAAATAGTCTTTTATAGTCATCCTCTTCTTCTTTGCCGGTGATTTTGCGGCTGCCATAAATCCTGTTGCACTCAGTAGTCCGAAGTTAGCGTTTTTTCCATATCAGCTGAGAAAATGAGTTTTAACTATCCAAATGACTTGAAAATTGAAAACAAAATTTAAAAGGAACTTGGGAAACTATGCATGTGCTCACAGTATAATTATGGCCAAAATTTATCATTTAGACATCCTACGCATAGGATGTCTTTTTCATCAGTTTTTGATGAAACTTGACACGCTGGTGGTCCTTGGCCTGTGCAACATGGCTATATGATTGGAATTGGGTTTGGGCATCAAAAAGTGCATTTTTGGGCAGATTCAGGCTTTAGGCTCACAAATTGGGTAGGATGTCCACAACATGTGGCAAATGATATCCAAATGGGTTGAAAATTGATATATGGGCTCCTTGCACCATGGTAATGGCTTCCATGACATCATTTCTTGCACAGAAGGTTAAACTTGACCTGGAGACATCCTATGCGTAGGATGTCTTTTTCATCAAAATAGCTTGAGATTTGTTCTGTGGGTAGCTCTTGGTCTGTGGAACATGGCCCAGCTCTTGGATTTTGATTTGGACAAGAATTGGTGTTGGTAAGACCATGTGTAGTGCTTTTGGGCTCAAAAAAGTGTATCTTGAAGGTGTTGGGGCTCAAAAATGATTAGAATGTCTTGAAACTTGATATATGTGCTCTTGAAGGTGATATGAATAGATCTAGAATTGAAAAACACCCTCTGTAGGCCAAAAATGTCATTTAGACATCCTACGCGTAGGATGTCTTTTTCATCATTTTTTGCATGTGACCACACAGATTGGTTGGCAATGTGCCCATGAATGTATTGTGCAAGTTTCATGTGATTTGGGAAAGTTTTGGTAGGTCTATGGCCTCTTATTGCCTCTATGCCCTGACTTTGCGTTTTTTCATACATATGAGGTCAATTTTGGTCCAAATGTGATGAAACTTGGTGGCTAGTATGTAAAGGCTATTCAGAAAATGTGTGTAATGAGAGTTGTTGGGGTTTGTGCCCAGAAATGGCCTTGAGACATCCTACGCGTAGGATGTCTCCTGATGAAATTTTTACTGAAGGTGCTACTGGTGCCTGCTCTTAGTCCCCCTCACTCCCTTTTAAGTCTTATTTCAACAAAAAAGTCAAATAGATAGAAAGTAACTCCCTGTGTGGATTTCAGAGCCTCCGAGCCATTTTCTGACTTTTGGAGTGCTTTTCGGCGATGAAATTTCTTGATGTTGGTCTCCATAGCTTCCGGATCCCTTGGGGATCCTTGCCATATGGTTTTTGTCGACTTTGGCTTCACCGGAGCTCTGTTTGGCAATTTGTCGCTCTAGAAGCACCCGTGGTTGCGTTTACATGTCTTCGATGACTTGTGGTGGTCTACCACCATAGGACTTGGTTGTTGATGGTCTAGGAAAGCCGCTTGTGAAGTTTGGTGGCAAACGGACATGCGGTTTGGCCGCGAGAGCTATTTGACGCTTTGTGTGTCTGATGTAGTTTTTGAAGTTTAGTGCCGCTTCGAGTCACCTTTTGGTCATGTGGGCTACATAGACTTTTCGAGCATGTCGAGATGCTCCTACCCATGATTTTTGGTAGCATTTGGGCGCCTCTCCGCCGATTTCCCATTTGGTGGCCTCTTGCGGGGATCTAGGAATTAGGGTTTTTCCCGATGGTTTTCTACTACCTTTGGGCATCCAATACTGGTCTCCTATGCTAGGGTAAGCTGCTGATGAAGTCTCATTGCTTTTGGGTTATAGCCGTTAGGTGGCCACTTCTACTTGTAGGTCTCTACTGCCCGCTTTCTGTGTGAATCCTACGCTAGTTTTCGCGATAAAACGACAAACATGCTCGAAAAGCTCAAGGTGGTGAGCCTACCTCTCATGTCTAGATCCCGTCGCATAGTCGTGCGCGTCGTAGAAGCTGCTGGAAGTTCCGTTCGCTCTAGGTGGTAGAAGCTCTCTCTCAAAAGCCAATAGTGGAAATGAGCTTAAAATGAAGTGAAAATTTCTTATAATGGGGTTCCCCAAACCACTTTTCATGAAATTTGACATGTGCTCCCAACCTCTTGCGAGATGTGGTTTAGACTCAAAAATTTCTTGATTTGGACTCCATTTGCCCAGTTCACAAGAAATTTGACGTTTTGATCAAAATCTGGCCAAAACATGCCTTTCCGCTCCGGTCTCATAATTGCACCCCCATTGTACCATAGGTTGTCCTATAGTCATTGATCATTCCCGTTACAATCGTTTTTCACCTGCCTTTTGTATTTTTGAATTTTTTCTTCCGAAAATTAGTAAAATTAAAAGGAAAATAGCAAATTAAACCCAGAAAATTCCCAAAATTCATAATAAATAAAAAACACTCACATGCAATTTTTATGGCCGGATTTCTCCGTTTTACCAATATTTTGCTCAAAAAATGGCTATTTTTACTTATATACACACACACCTAGGGGCTTGATTTGGCGTTTGGCCCCATATACTTGTAGATTCATGCTGTACAAGGGCATATGTACTTGGGTTAGTCCAGAAAATTTCGCAATCAAGCAACAACCCTTAAAAATAGTCGAAAAACATGCCCTTTTTTGCTCTTTCTGCCATTGGGTCCGCATTTGAAAATGCCTCCCCCCCTCCTAGCTGGAGTCCTCCCGGATGACATCGTATCGCCTCAGTGTATTCGCCTTGGTGTATGTGCCGTGCACGGGTTGAAAAAATTATGCTAATGCTTGGCCGTATAATGTGGCCCTATTTTATGCATACTCGATCAATGCATGGAAAAATTAATGTTGTGTAAGAGAAGGGTATAAGCAAGATGCTTATTGGCATTTGCCGTCGAGGTTTCCTATTTGTTGTTGATTTGGTGGTGGAGTTTCTTTGCAAGTAAAATTTGTAACTCTACCGCTCTTTGTTTGATCGTTTGTCTTGCAAAAGTCCCGTGGTTTGCCGTTACTGTCGAAATGGCCTTAGTTGTCTCCTTGGAGAGAATTTTCGTGGCGGAATTGGCCGTAGACCTTGTCTCTTTTGCTTTCCATGTGTAGCTTTGCCTTTCTGGTTTTTGTAGGCTTATTGCTACTTCCTCGGTTGTCATTGTTTTGCTATTGATGGGCATCCACATAAGTTGGTTTGTTGGTTTCATATGCAATTGTCTGCCTTCCAATGTTGCTTGTACTGAAGGGAGTTCCTTTTGCTTCGGTTTCGGGATCCATATGCGAGTCGTATTTGAGTTGTTGATGAGCATTTTCTTTGGGATCCATATCTTTTTTATTCCCTTGGTTTTTGGTTGAACTATATGTTTCTGTTGAATTCTTATGTTGTATTGTGGTTTGTCTGCCATGTCATTTCTATCCTTCCGCACCCATACTTGTTTTTCTCGTGTTGCTAACTCTGATCTCTTCACTGCGGAGATCGTTGACTTTTTATACTTATAGGGAACAATGTTGGCAGTTACCTGTTTGTTTACCATGGGTATCGTGTTGTTCTTTAGTGGCACCCTTCCTTGTGGCTCTTTATGCAGCGATTGCATTGCTGGCAGTTGATTCTTCTGGGGTTGCTGAGCAAAGGCTACCACCTGTTGTTCTTGTGCATGCTGAATTTTTACTGCATTTGCATTCCAATCTATCTGCACATTGTACTCTTTTTGCCAAGGTTGTCCCAACAACATGGGGTGTTGTGTGCTTTCATCCTCGACCACATAAAATTTGTGTGGGTAAATATATTGATGTACTTGTACATGCAATATAGTCTAGCCCAATGTTTTTAGTGAATGTGATGTACTACTTTCCAGCACTTGTAGAGTAGGATGAAGTTGACCTGTGGGCTTGAGATGTTTGTAGAATATGTAAGAGATCAAATTGGCTTTAGCTCCAGAATCAAGCAATGCCGTCAATGCAACTTGATTGCTACCCACTTTGACTGCAATTATTGGCTCCACTGTGTCTTCGTCAAAATTCGTTAGTTGAATGGCATTGATTCGCAACGGTGATCCACATTCTTGTTGTTGTTGTAGAAGCCTTCTTTTTGCAATGCGTTCTTTTGCTTCTGCTTGGGCTTCTTCCCGTACCCTCTGTTACTCCTTCATCTGTTGTTTTTCTTGATGGATTTGTTGAAGCATATCCTGTGTTAGTGGTAAATGATATTTCTTCAATCGACACCCACTAATCCAATTTGGCATTTGTTCACCTGCTAATGTAGCAAGCTTGACAGCTCCACTTTGTGATAGGTCACTAATCACAAAGGGTCCCATCCCTCGCTTTTTAAGTTTCTTGGCATGTTGCTTCAAGGTATAAACAAGTACATAATCACCTGTTTTGAACTCTTTCATGCGCACATGCTTGTCAAAAAACTCCTTTTGTCTTCTCTTTTTAGCATAGATCAAAGCTACAGCTCTCAAGCGAAGTTCATCTAGCTTTTCAAGATCATCTATTCTTGAAGAGATCTCATGCCCTATCCATTCTAAGTGTTTCGCTACTCGTATAGTTGGAATTAAAAACTCTATGGGTAATATAGCATTTAGGCCAAACACCATGTTGTACTGTGTCGTTCCTATCGATGTTTTGTAAGCTACCCTGTATGCCCATAGTGTTGAGTGTAACTGCTGATCCCAGTCTGTTCTTGACTCTGATACAATTTTAGTCAAAACTGTGCATAGTGTTTTATTTGTGGCCTCAGCTTGTCCATTTGTCTGTGGATGATATGGAGCAGATTTTCTATGTATGACCATGAATTCCTCTAGCAGATATTCAATGACTTCATTAAGAAAATGTGTTCCTCGATCATTGACAATTTCTATTGGTAAACCATATCGTACAAAGATATTCTCATACAAAAATTGTGTAGTGGTTCGTGCATCTGCTTTTTGTGTTGCCTTGACTTCCGCCCATTTCGTGAGATAGTCCATAGCCACAATGATATATTGGGTATGGGTGCGATATGCAGGGGGTTAAATAGGTCCCACAAAATCAATGTCCCATTTTGCAAATGCCCTTGCTCCCATCATTGGCCGTAGTGGCATCTCATCTCTCTTTATCGGCACCTTGGTGCGCTGACATGCGTCACAACGATTTACAAACTCGTCAGCATCCATATGCAATGTAGGCCACCATATTCCTGCGGTTAAGACAATTTTTACCGTCTTATCGCTGCCTGAAAAATGGCCTCCACTTATGCCTCCATGTACGTGTTCTAGAATCAGCATTTATTCACTTTCACTTGCACAGATTCTAAGTTGATTGTCCTTTCCTCGCTTATAGAGTTGGTTCCCAATTAAACTAAAGTCGCGAGCCTCCAGCTCTATAGCCCTTTTCCGTGCTTTTGTTATGTTTTCAGGAAACGTCCTTGTGGTTAAGAAATCAATGATATATTGACTCCATGCAAGTGCAATGTTTACCTGAAACAATGTCGCGTGATCCATTGGTCGTTTGGAACTACATATAGTACAATTGTTAACATAAGCATGTGTGTCGGCATACATAGTTGTCCAATAAACCCCCAATTGTTTCAGTCTCTGGTGTTTTCACTGTTGAACAATGAAATGCACAATCCTCGACATGTGCTTCTTTAAGATAACACTCGAATTCCTCTGGATTTATACATAGTCATAGAATTTGGTCCGATCCTAGATGATACAGCCGTCCTGCAATCAACTGGAATTTTTTTGTTTTGTCGAATTGTTTGTTGTTTGGATCTGTCTTCCGTGTTATCAAACCTACCTCCAAAGGAAAGAATGCTAAGAATTTTCTGAGACCATTTGTGTATCATTTCAATATTGAAAAAATAAGCATCTGATATGTCATCATCTACTCCTTCAGGAGCTTCCCTATTGTGTAGCCTTGAAAGATGATCTATACTCGTAGATGTGTTTTACCCTTTTTGACTACCACTGTGAAATCAAACTCTAGAAATATAATAAACCAGCGTACAATCCTCCTAGTATTGCATGGTTTATTAACCAGATACAAAAGAGCTCGATGATCTGTGAAGAACACAAATTTGTTTGCGAGCAAATAATGCCAAAATTTCTTTACAACATAAATCATTCCTAACCCCTCTCTTTCGGTGGTTGTAGTTCTTTTCCGCACTATTTAACTGTCAGCTTGCATAACAAATTGGAAAATCCATTGTTCCGTCTCCAGGTTGAGCCAGAATACTCCCGATTGCATATGCGAATGCATCAATGTGAACATGGAATATCTTTTTTCCAATCCAGCTCTTTAAGTACAGGTGCTGATACAAGGTTTTCCTTCAGCTTTTGGAATGAATTTTCACACTCCCCAGTTCAGTCGAAATTGACTAACAAACAATACAGAGGTTATGCAATGACTGCATACATATATATGAATCTTCGATAATATCCGCAGTGTCCCATGAAAGATTGCATTTGTTTTGCATTAGTAGTCCTGGGCAGGTCTACTATGACTTTGATTTTGTCTAGGTCAGTGGTTATGCCATTTCTTGAGACAATGTGTCCTAAGATACGGCCTTGCCTAACCATAAAAATGCATTTTTTTGGGTCAAGACAGATTCGATATGTTCTGCATTTTTCAAATACCTTTTGCAAATGGTCAATATGTTCCTCTCATAGAAGAGAGTGTACACAAAGATCATCCATGTATATTTCTAAGAATATTCTTAGGTATTCTTTGAACACATGCGTCATTAACCTTTGAAAGGTAGTTGGGGCATTAGTTAAGCCAAAAAGCATAACTCGATAGGCATATATTCCCCATTCTGTGGAAAACGCTATTTTGTGTTGATCCTCTATTGCAATTGACAGTTGGTTGTATCCTGAAAACCCATCTAGAAAGGAATAACCCTCTCAAGTACATGTTCTGTGATTGGCAAGGGATAATTGTCCCTTATGGTGGATGCATTTACCTTCTTGAGGTTTATACACACTCGCAATTTTCCATTCTTTTTGGGGACAACCACAATGGGTGACACCCAATCTGTATGTTTGATTTCATAGATGAATTCAACATCCATCAGCTTGTCAATCTCCTCTTTGATTCGTTTAGAAAATGTGTTATTATATGTATAAGGACGGTGTTTGCTAGGTTTGGCATCTAATTTCAAAGGAATTGTATGTTGGCATATCGATGGATCAAATCCTTTGAGGTCTTTGTATGACCATGCAAACACATCTTTATATTTCTTGAGAAGTTGTGTTAGCAGTTCTTCTTCTTCAGGCTCTAAATCGGTTGCGATATAGACCGGCTGAGGCTCTTCACCTGGTTCAGTGAGGTCTATCCTTTTTGCGTTTTCCGGTCCATCGTAAGATTCCTGGTTTGTTCTTTCCCTGACTGGTGGTGTCATGATGATTGTTCTGTCCTGGATGGTGAATTTCGATAGTGTGATGGTACATTCATGTTTCCTTTTTCTGACTCTCCCTTACCATCACTATCTCCCTCAGTAGTCCATACCTCTCATAAAGATCGTTTTAGTTCTTGGTATATCTGTTTACGCTCCAGTTTGGTCCACTCTGGGTCTTTTGTTGTTTCTTTTTTTTATTTTTGAG
The DNA here is from genome assembly GCF_014529385.1 of Adiantum capillus-veneris. Classification (NCBI taxonomy): domain Eukaryota; kingdom Viridiplantae; phylum Streptophyta; class Polypodiopsida; order Polypodiales; family Pteridaceae; genus Adiantum; species Adiantum capillus-veneris. The sequence continues at coordinate 153,842,312 of NC_140948.1, forward strand.
ATGTTTGTGATTTTGTTTCTGTTTTAGCTTTCTGTACTTGTCTTATTTCCTCTCGCATTCTTTCCCTTCGAACTTTGGAGAATATTCCTGATATTTGATCTTTTACACAATCCTCTGCTTTGACAAGCATTATATAGTGAGTTTTATCTTTGATCCTGGGTATCAAGTTTTCTCTCTTTTTGTTTTCTATTCGTTTTCTCCTATAGCGTTCTTGGCGTCTAGGGTGCTGATTGGAAAAATCATAAAACCTGATATTCTCTGTTTTCTCCCCACGCTCGCTTGAGCTGTCTGAACACTCATTATCTGCATCATTATTTACGTCCAGATACTCAAAGGAGTTATAAAACTCTTCTTGTTCTGGTGGTTCTACCATCTCATCTCCTCCTGGTATAAGGCTCACCATGTAATAGGGTAGCACATAATAGACATCCTTATCGCAAAATTTTGTTGTTGGACTATCTGTAATGGTACAGACATTCAATGTTGCTAGTATGTGTTCCCATTCCAGAGGTTCCAAGGCATCTTCAGAAAAAGGTTTCCAAATATAATCCTTGTCCTCAATCGCTCTTTCTAAGACGCATTCCTCTCTATTTAAGCTCCCACAATGTGAAGCTCCGCACATCCATAGCTCTTTTTGTTTCCCTAACCATGCTGGGAGTTTCGATCCTACCAATGTAGCTGAATCAAATTCTTCCACTGGTGTCTGGTTCACATCCTTGTAACTATGGTCTTTCAAGTGAATTTTGATTTTTGTCTCGCCATGTCTGAGGTATATGTGGTCGTAACCCCAATCCTGGACCATCTTTAATTGTTGCATGAATGGTCTTCCCAAGATGATCTCGTAATTGTTCTTTTTGTCGAAATCGACTATTGTAAATGTATGCTCATACTCGATTCCGCACGAAGTGACAATTACTTTTTCTAAGAGTCCTAGAGGATTTTCCATGAACCCATCTGCTTATTGTAATTACATTATGGTAGCTCTCAAAGCTGGTTTTTCCCATTTTTTCCAAATTTCCTTGGTGGCGATAGCAACTCCTGCTCCACTGTCAAGAATAGCTTTGGAAACTACTCCTTGGAATTCTACTGGTAGCGTGGTGTTTCCATCTTCTCCCTCGCAATACTCTCCAACCTTGTTTAAAGGTACTGGCCTAGTGTTTAGTTGAGGCCTGTCCAATTCTCGGATCCCTTCTGAAGATTCGAGGTGGGGTCTTTCACTCCAAATGTTTCTAGGCATTTGCCTACTGTGGTCCACATGTTTGGTCGTAACCTTAGGAGTTCGGCTAATGTGATTGTGCATGCCACCGGGGTGGACAATAACTCAATCAGCCCTTGTGAATCCATCACTTTGTTAGAAGAAAGTCTTTGAGATGGGATTGCTCTCACCTCAGACTTGGTTTGATACTCTCCTAGGTAAAAGGGTACAGTTTTTAGCGAGTCTGGTTGGCTGTGCCCCGAACTAATTGATCCCTGGTCTCCCCCTTGTGAATGTATATCAAAGTTCATTTGTGATCTTGCCTCAAATTCTTCAATGGGAGGTAAGATCTCATTTTTCTCTTTTCTCGTGTTGTTCATGTGGTAAATCACTCTATTAGCTTCGTTGGCCTCATGGATTTGCTTCCACAGATCATCTAGACCGTTACAATCCTTACCTATTTCTACCAATGTTTTAGGTTGGAACCCGTCACTTGCCTCATCTGTTGTATTTGGCACTATGATAGGCTCTCCCCTAGACTCATAGGCATTCGTGAGTCTTTCCTTCATTTCTACTTGTTTCTGTAAAGTTGGTTTGATAGGGGTTGGAGCAGGTACTTCATGCCAATTTCCAGGTTTACCAAGCGGGTTTTCTATCAAAGATTGAGCTGTTTCAATCATCTTTCTACACATTTCCAACCTCTATTTTTCTATTTCAGCATATGGATAAGTCATCCATCTTTGCTCTTGGGTTTGGTTCTTTTTTAGTCTGGCTTTGTAAGCTTTTAAAATTGCGTCTAATTGCTCATTTACCTTGTCTGCCAGTACTGATCCTCCTGATCCTACACTTTTGGGTTCTGCTATTTCCTTGGGTGCTATGGTTGTCGTAGTGTGCGAGCTTAGGCTAGCTAGATCCTCTAACCACTCTAATCTATCCTTTGTGTGTTTTAACTCCTCGGATAGAGCCGTTTGCTCTCATTCTCTCCTGGCTTTCATACGCGCTTTTCTAGCTTTCGAAGTGCTTCTCTGATTTTTCGTTTCTGAACTTGGGGCATCGGTTTTTGGCTCTTCAATTATGGGTTCGTTCGTCATTCTTTGAGATTGGGCTCGCGTCACTGCCTGAATAGGTATTATTGTTTCATTTTCTGACCCTCCACTGGAAGGCACTACTTCCAGCACGTTCAAGGTAGTTTTTGCTCCTTTGCTCGGGTTCTTGGGGCAATCAGGAATCAAATGAGTAACTCCACACTCGGTGCAATATGCGTTGACTCTAATCATGAGGACAGTCTTTTAGCCAATGGTCTCCGCCACACTTGTAGCAGGGTTCTTTAGGTTATGGAGGTTCTCCTTGAGCTTGTCTTTGTTGGTATGCATGTCTCTGCCCGCCCATGCCTCCGTTGGCTATGAACAACAATGTTCGTTCATCCAAGCTATATCTTCCTTCTCATGCTGCCTGTTCAGCAGTTGGTGGCCCTGCATTTCCTATCATGCTCCATGGTTCTGGTGTTGAGGATTCTTCCTGTGGATAATAGACAGGGTTTGCGGCATATCCATTGGGATCTTCGTAATATGCATGCATAGCCACCAAAGTCTTCTCTTCTGATTCAGTTACGGTTGGTGTGTACCTTATGCCGACTGGTCATAATCCTGGTAGGGGTGGTTGTTGCCCGAACACTGGTTGTGGTCTTTCTACACCTACAGGTCTTGATAGGTTGCTTGCTTGACACCTAGGCATCGGTGGAATTTGAGGAGATGCTACCTGAGCTGGGGGAGCATAAGGTCTCTCTTTTCCCCTTTTCGTCTCGGAATCTATCTCCATCATCATACACTCGAATTACCTCCAGTCTCTAAGCCGGTCTTTCTTCAATACAAATACACTTGCGTCCTCGATAGTCAGAATAAACTAGGGCTCCCCTCGAGTTTGTTCCTTCTAAGAAGATTACAGTGAACTTGGAATCATTCAAAGGATTTAGGGAGGTGCTTCCTCCTGGCATTGGTCCATCATAGGTGAAACCTCCTGGCTATTGACTACCCATCATGAAGAAGGATTTGTCTGATAAAGTGTCAGTATCACTACCTTCCTCAATAATCGGTGCTAGTGGATCTAGCCTTGCCTGAGTTACACTCTCCTCGGTGGACACTAAGCTACCTTGGTCACCTGCCACCTTTTGGTCTCTCAAAATGTATCTCCATGATCTTAAATTCATCAAACTTAGCAATGCAATTTATTACAAATCCAACCACTCACTTGGCAAAGGATCAGTCTCCGCACAACTTCTTGCTTTGTTGTTGCTGTATATACCTGTACACAAGCGTTTAATTTCGGCAATCGAATCAAAGCACTTAACCGCTAGAGGTGATCTTAGTAATGATTGGTATAAGTGGAGAGTAAACCTCAACCACTACTGTATTTTATACATTGATGATGTTCTGGAATAGGTCCACTAATCTAGAACTGTAATTCCCTCGGATGTCGATCAATTCACATGAAAAGTATGAATTCAGTCTTTGCTCCATCAAAAGGTCAAACAAGGTCCAAATTCACTTCTGAAAGAAGTTCTAGAACCCTTAAGTCAAATGGAACCTCACTGTATAAGCTCAGTCAAAATTTCTCTTCACTAAGCCCCAATAGACATCCTACACATAGGATGTCTCCTGATCTGTTTTGCTTGGATTTTTGCACTATGGATTCCCCTTGATGTCTGAGTCCACAACTATTTTTACTTTTTGATTTGGACACCTATAAGCTGGTCAATGGATCACAACTCTGTTCTGATAGCCTGATGTTGGTCTTGATCAGTCTAATCAACTCCAATTTGGACCAAAGTTGACTAGGAGGCTTGCCTCAGGCTATACAACACCCTGCTATGCCTACAGTCAATTTCTGGCTTCAATTGCATGCAAAAGACATTCTACACGTAGCATGTCTTTTTGCTCAGAATGGATTCAAATGCACAGCACAGACTCCTCTTGAGGTGCTGATCACTTTGGTATGCTCAAAACTGAGTTTGGAGTGCAAAATCACACAGATGACATCCTACGCGTAGGATGTCTTTTTGGTCTGTTTGACCCCAGACTTGACCCACAGCTTCCCCTTGATGTCAGCAACCCAGTGGTATGCTTAGATTTTGGTTTGGATTTCAAAGTCCCCAATTTTAGCTGTTCTAGCCTTTTTCAGTCAAAAGTGCTAAGGTTTTCTTAGAACCCAATTTTCTCACCCAAATGAGATGAAACCTCTCTCAGCCACTCAATATATCATGCAGATCATGCTCATGCAGCCATCCTATGGTTTTGGTCCTATAATAATGCCTTGGCACACTTTGGGTAGGATGTCTGGCAATTTTTTTCTATCTCGCCTTATCCTGTCAAGATATGGTCAAGTTTCCACTTTCCTGGTGAAAATAGTGTAAAGCCTACCTTCTGGACACACTGGTCAACTCAAAATTCCAAAATTCCCACCAGATTAGCATATAAACATCCTACGTGTAGGATGTCTCCTGGCTTAAAATTAATTTTTTTCCTAACAGAAATGTTCCTTATGCTCTGCAGCTCTATCAGAAGCACTCACGATAACTTTTGGACTTCACTTCAGCTTTCAAACACACTTTTGCGTCTTTTACAACCTTGTCATGAATCTAACAAGCAAGTATACATGCATGAAGTGCTCTAGATTCTGAATCATGATGTCCTACTTACTCTACTCCTACTCCTCATGTGAAATGGTGATAATGGTGTTTTGGTTGCTTCCTGGCCTGTCAAGCTCTCCTCTCACCGTTTCTACCACTCCAACTCCTACTCTCTACACCACAACTTAACTAAAAAGTACCTAAGTCTACCTAAGTCGAAGGATATAGGCCAAACACACGCTCCCTAGACTCCCTCTAAGACCTGGAGAGTCCTCCACCCTCTGATCCTATCTAAATGTAAAACGAGACTCTTGGAAAGCCAAAGAATTCCTATCCTCAAGGACTAGTCTCGGTCACCTACCTAAGGTTTTCGTCCCCGACAGCGGCACCAATGTTGAACGGATACCCCGCGACGGACGTCAGCATAGCGAGAACTCACCTAACAAGATTTTTCAACTAAGGACGAAGCTCGACCTGCAGGCGCGTGGAAGCAAGCATAGGGTGTCAACCTACACTCAACCGACTCCTAACTAATTCCTACAAAGGTCTCTACCCAATGTCTAACCTACAGCCTTCAGGAGTGCATGAGAGGAAACTTCCTACAATGTTGTCTAGAGCCGAATACCCATCAAACAATCTCGAAACACCACAAAATTTGAAGGAGACCCTACTAATACCAATAGGTCGCTCTCCCTAAGGTCCATGAACCAAAACCCCAACCCAAAATACTTGGTGCAAAATCACGTAGGATGTCTGGCTGAAATTCGCAAGTCTTCGTTTCCGAAATCTAAAGTGCCTAATGTGTAGATCTACTCAATGCGAACTCGTAGATATGCTACAATGAAAAATCGGACAACGTATACTCACCGAATCACTAGATGAAGCTAGTAGATGGAGCTCGCAAAACCGGACCGTACGCGTGCAATGTAGGTATTGGCGCGTAGCTCTCGTCGGGGGCAACACGCTGCACTTCTCCGCACTCGATTCCGACCATCGATGCGTGCGTAGCGTCAAGATGAAGCTCTCACTCTTTCTCGTACACAGTACACTCACTCACAGACTTCAAACTTTTCTTAAAATGACAAAAGGTCTTTCATTAAGGTCAAAAAGTGGTATGAATACCTTACAATTCTCAAACCCTAATGTTACAATTTAACCATCTACTCAATCTAAGTGTCAAAACTGGGATACAATTTGGAAACTTTTGTAAGCCCCAATATTTACAAAGGTGAAATGTCGGGTTTTCTCAATAAATGAATAATTACAAAAAATAATTATCCACCGAGCAATCGTTTTCTGTAGGGTGTGTCCTTCTAACAATGTGTTTGATGAGACCCGTTACATAAAATAATCTAGTCATAAAATACTATCCATTCCTTGTCATTCATGTCCATTATATATTGTTTCACTACTTTGGTAGAAACTTTTAATGTTTATTCATTGCTATGCTATAAACATGAGTTCAACCATGTATTCACAAACACGCATACTCTCATACATATAAGAATTGTTTTCACACAAAAGATGGTTTTATTAACTATGAAAGGTGAACTTAAGCTCCCAACCAAAAAAACTATATATTTCTCAAAAAAGCTCTAATTGAAAAGCTCACATATTTATTATCCCCTATGTATCACATACTATATGCATAAACTGTGCAAGAAGTTGTTTCGGACTGTCAAATCTTTTCGAGATGCATCAGATCATGAGGAACTATGTGATGCACAAGAGGATTTGGATGATTTTTCTGATCTTCTTGACAAGGCGAAAGATTGGCATGAAGGTCGTGAAGGAAAACGAAGAAAATCGTGCTCTAGTATGCATAGGATACAGATGTTAAAAGAAGCAATTGAAGACTTGAAGAGAAGTATAAAGATCAGTTTCAAAAGGAAGACAAAAGAAATGATGAGTGGGGAGTTACAACACCAACGTTTCCCTTGGTTGGGAAAAATCAGGTACAATCATGTTTAGCTTCTCCAAATGCACTTGCTGCAAGTCCCAAATCAATGAAAGAAGTTCAAGAACAAAGCCAGCCTGAAGAAGTCAAGCAGGTGATGTTGGAAAGAGGGGAAGAAAAGGAGCATCCTAAGAACCAAAGAAGCCAAAAGGAGCACTTAGTATCCCAAAACCACACTCCAAATAGACTCAAGGGTTTACAGGATGTTGAAGAACTTGAATCACCAATAGAGAGGTATTTGCAATTAGGTCAAGAAATTGAAGACAAAAGTGGGCCCTAAAAGTACGCAGGGTCCTGAAGAAAATATGCATATTTTAGTAGAAGATATGTAAATTTCTAAGGGCCTAGAAGGTTCTGAAGGCATGCTTGTTTCTAAAATTCGCAGGAAATTGCATTTGTGAAAGACCAGGTTATTGCTCATGCTGTAAAGAATTTACATTTGCAGGAGACTAAGAGAAGGGTTGAGAATGGGCTAGTCAAACATGGGGATGTTGAAGTTCATTGCAAGCTAGATGGAATCCGAAAGATGTTGGTGGAAGAAAGAGGAAGCCAGGAGCATCTCATGAGCCAAAGTAGCCAAAAGGACTGCCAGCTATCTCCAAACCTCACATCAAAGAGACTTGTATCTTTGCAAAAATAGAACAAGATCTACCCAATAGAAGAATTAGTGATTGAGAAGAAGGGAATGCAAGTGGAGGTGAGCAAGAGAAGCCACCAATATCCCATACAAACCCATATACCAACCTTGGACATCAATCTTGAAGAGGATGAAATTCAGGGAGAGATCTTAGTGTAATGAAGTGGAAGAGGTGAAGATAGATAAAGATATAATGCGTGTTGATGATGAGGATCATGTGATGAATTAATTTTTGATGTATCTTGATGAGTAGTATCCTGCAAGTGACAGTCACACAGGAGTGTGTTTGTGTTGATGGAGAAGTGTTTTTGGAGCCTTGAAGACTGAAAGCCAATTTCCATGAGTGGATATGATTTATTCAGGTTGTGAAAACAAGGATCTTGAATTTCAGGTCCCTGAATTTCTAGTTTTGATGCCAAAGGTCCTTGATTTACTGAGTTCCACAATACAGGTCCTTGATCCTCACAATACTAATTTTCAAAGAAGTTATATACCTGAATTTTTTGAATTTCAAAGTCTTGTTGTTTATCAAGTGGAGATGATCCATAATCTTTCTTTAGAGTTGGAGAATGAGAGGTATTCAAGTATGGTTGCAACAAATGAAGCAGTTTCCAAAATCAGTCAACTTCAAGAAGAGAAGGCATCATTGATGGTGGAGATTTTTTAGGTTCGAGCTAATTTTGACTTGCATATCTCTTATTGCTATGCAGAGCATGATTCTCTTAAGCAAGTTGTTTTGGATAAGGATAATCAAAAGGAGGATTTGAATCTTACTCAAAATCATGATGAACATGGATTCTTCTTCAAAACTTGATGTTACGGAAGGTGTCTTGAATGATGATGTTGCCATCAGTGATCTTTATGATGTTGGTGCTTTTCCAAATTCAGTCAAGGATATTGGAAGTGTATCTTTTTTCAATGAAGTTTAGTTTACTAATGGTATTCTTGAATATTTGTATTCATTATGTGGTCATGTTCCTCATTTGAATAGTTTTATTGATGTTGAGAAGATGGTTCTGACTGATGATTATGCAAGCCTTTTGCAAGTTCTTGATGATGGTGAAGTGGGTTTTCCTAAAGATGGTTCTACATTTCTATGTGATGTTGTTGATGGAGGAGATGATGTTGATATTCTTATATCTGATTGATTTTATGTCTTTATACTTGATGACATAAGGGAAGTTTTTCGAGGAGCAGAAGTCAAAAGTTTTCAGTTTCAGGGAGATATCACTGATTGGAGAGATTTGCAACTACAACGTGGATTTCTTTATGTTTTTGAGAGGGGATGTGAGCAAGCCATCTTGGTGGTGTTTTTTATGTGGGAAGTAGAGTTCAACTTGTTATTTTTAAGCCTTCAATCAGATCAATTTGATGAAGAAGCAAATCAATTTTGGTGTAACCTGAATCAAAATTTTCAAGATAATCAATTGTTTTGGTATATGGACTCTCTCCTAATGTTTCATCTACATGCATAGATATTGGATATGTTCAAGAGACAACGTCTAATGGTTGCAAAGCTTTCATCCTATCTTGAATCTTTCTTCAATATTTTTGAAGAGAAACCTGAACCTGACCCTGAACTTGAACCTGCTAATGTGTTCAACAAGCCATACTAGGCCTTTGCTGAAGAAGAGGCTAAGGAATAAAATATGTTGTTGCAAAAGAGGTTCACTGAACTAAAAGATCATTTTACACATTTAAAATATAAGGGAGAAAAACAAGTTCATCACCAGCCTGAACCAGAGGGTGTTGAATGTGAAGTGATACTAATTGATAATGGAGATTAGGAAGTTCAAGAGTAGTTAATTGAAGATACAATTCCAATCACACAGGACATGAGAATGAGGCAGAGCATCTTCATGTTGGGGAGACATTATCGAGGAAGTCTTGGCTACAAACATTGAAGAACATACAATCGATGAGGTTGCAAACTGAGATGGAAGTAAGTATTGATGCAAAGGAAGAAGCAAAGGAGAAGAATTTGTTTGTGCAAAAGCAGTATGATTAATTGAAGTAGCAATATGAGGAATTGAAGAAGCAGTTGGAGTAACAGAAACATCATCAACCTAAACAACTGCATACTTAGAGTGATACTGTAAAGTTGGATAAAACTAAAGCTGAAGTTCGAGCAAAGTTAACAGCAAATGCAGTGATAGTTACAATTGCAGTTGCAGATGACCAAGAAGATGTTGTAGGAGGACAACATCAGTTTAAAGATCTACTATTGTCTATTGTGGATGAGATGCTCAGTGGAGAAGATGCCGAGGTTCCAATGAAATCACTTGAAGATGAGGTGGATGCAGGAAGTACTAGAGAGGACAACACAACTACTGACCAGGACGAAGATGCAAAGGAGTAGCAAGCCGAACCTGAAGATCAAGTTGATTTTAATCAAGGAATTGTGCATCCTCACAATGTTTTGCAAACATTGCCCATCGGGTGTGCCAAGTATTATTTCCCTGATACGTTAGTGTCAATCTATTCACTTTTGTTTGTAACTAAGGATGGAACCTTTGAGCCTTAAGGGTGTTTTTACACCAGTGGTTGATGTTTTAAGGGGGTTAGTTTTAGGTGAGCAGTTAGTTTTTTGATGTTGTCTTGCAGTTGGGAAATTGGTCTTTCTCTTATGCAGTCATACTATTCTTGGTACTGCTTGTAAGCACTTGTGTGTTGATGAACATGGAGTAATACAGTACCGTCTTCTCTCTATACGTGGTGTTCTTTAGTATTCTCGTATGCAGTAGTGTAGTGTAATATGCAGTTTTAATGTGTACCTGTACTAAAATACTGTTAGGGTGGTTGGCCCCTAACAGTGTTGTACGCATACTCATAATAGTATCTAGCTTTTTGAAGACTTCCCTCCAAAAATGACTATTGACCTTTCTATCTCTATTTGACACTATATCTGCGGGTAGGCCATATAACTTGTAAATATTTTCAATAAAGAGTTTTTCCAACTTTGGCGCTTTAACCATTTTTTTCATGGCAATAAACTTTGCAATTTTGGGTAACATGTCCACTATTACCCACACCGAGTCATTCCCTCGGCTAGTTTTGGGTAAATCGGTAATGAAATCCATGGAAATCCTTTCCCATTTCCTTTGAGGAATCTTCAAAGGATGGAGTAGGTTCCCAACCTTGAGACGCTCATGTTTATTGACCTGACACTTATTTCATTTGTGCACATAAGTGTGGACGTCCTTAAAAAAACTAACCCAATAAAATTGTCTTTGAACTAGTGCATAGGTCCTTTGCTTCTCGGGATGATTGGCACTTGGACTATCGTGAATTTCTTTAAGAATGTGGCCCAAAAGTCACCAATAGTTTGTACGCACACTCTATGCTTATAGAGTAAGTACCCATCGTCAATGAAGTAGTTAGCATACTTCTCCCCTCGGCAATGTTTATTACCCCCCTTTAAAGTCAAATGTGAGGAAGTGTCTACGTCAGAGCTCTCCAACTCCAAACTATACCCAGAAGTCTTGGTTAGTCTCTCCATACTAACTATCACTTCCCTACTCATTGTGCCTACGACTTCTCTCTCTGAACTAGCCCTATGTGCCGACGAGGGAGGTGATCACGTCTGTCAAGTAGTGTGATAGTGTACAATGCACCAAACCTCTGTAAAGGATGGATTGTGCTCACATAAACCTCGTAGTGACTTCAATGGATCATTCTTTAAGACTGTTAATCTTAATTCATTAATTTATGGCATGCAACTAAGTGCATTCACCACTACGTTATATTGACCTCTCTGGTAATGTATTTGAAGGTCAAACTCCTGTAGGATCTCCAACTACCGAGATTTTCTACCCTTCAACTCATTTTGACTTGAAAGCCATTTCATACTTTCATGTGTTGGGGTGTGTGACACATCCGCACCACCACAAGTGACTCTCTCTATCACTGATTATTTCATCAAATTCCCTCTCCCAAATTGATAAAAGAAGCCCAAAGCTACACACTTTGTATTCCACTTTTTCATTCTCTGATTAACCATCATTCACACCTATTTTGTATCCACCATTTGCATGTAGTATCTATTCTATCAATCTAACCATGGTTTGCTACTTCCATGAGTGTCAATCTCTTTCTCTCTAATATCTTGTCAATCAACACTCTAATTATGTCATGAACGGCACACTTATCTTTTCTCCATAACCTTTCAAGTGGTATTAGAGCCTAGCCAAGCTTATCTCGTTTTTCGCTTAGATCCTAATTAAAGCACAAGTTAATTTTTTTTGCATTAGCACTTCATTAATCTATCCTTCATATTTCAGTAGATTGCATTATCCTTATATCACAAGGTTGTCAATGGGACATGCAGATGTGCCACTAACCATGATAATATCGAAATAGGAACTCTTCACTATTTTTTGCATTAGCACTTTATTAATTCTATCCTTGATATTTAACTAGATTTCATTATCCTTATATCACAAGGTTGTCAATGGGATATGCACATGTGCCACTAACCATGATAATCTCGAAATAGGAACTCTTCACTATTTTCCTTACCTTGTAAGCCTTAGCCAATTGTAGGTAAGTAAGTGTGGCCAAGATCATTTGAGGGAATGTATACACTATCCAAGACTAGTCATATCCAACTAAAGGTGGCAAGCTTTCACATTATTGTGTGCCCGTCTCACATACCACCGAGCTCCAAGGAAGCATCATCCTTTACGCGAGCCAACACACAAGGCACTCAGATTGCTAAATATTCTCTATCATTTAACCAAGAGCGATAGCTACCAGGCCTTGCTCATCAAATCCTCACCAATTTTCCCACATTCACTCATGTTTTTGTACCAAAGTTGCACCTATCAACACAACTTCTTTTTGTAGATTTCCCTTCTAAGGTCACACTAGCCAGTGCACCACGGTGGGCCTCTATTGATTTCCATGACTGAGCTGCTTGCAGGGCTAAGTTGTTTTTGTTGTATACTACCTACCATTCAGCATTGCGATCCCTTGAGTATATCATTGCACTCAGGTATGCACCGACCCTGCAATGGTAGGCCATTATCATCACACCCTTGATATTCATCATCATCACACCCTTGGTATCACTACTGCATGTGAGAAACTATCGCCATCAATGGCCTTCCCTTGTTAACCCTCACGCACATTCCTATCACCTACGACAGACGCTGCATTATTTATTTGGTAGAGTCAGGTACCAGGCTTGTCGGTCCAATAGGAAAAGGGTAAGAGTGATCGCTGATGAGAGACCACTCTAATTGGAACATTCAAGGGATTATTTGGCTAAGCATGGTGCCCAAGTGTGAATTGGGGCGAGCTCATATAAAAGTCAACTAAACCTAAAATTCACTCATTATCTCATTTGTGCAATTGAAGAGTGCTCTTGCTCCATCTCCATCTTCTTCTTCTTCATCATCTCCTTATGTGTGTGTGCGTGCGTGTGTGTGTGTGTGTGTGTGTGTGAGAGAGAGAGAGAGAGAGAGAGAGAGAGAGAGAGAGAGAGAGAGAGATTGAGCATTGTGGCGGCACAATGGCGGTGAGGCGGTTGAGCGCGGCATAGCGGCGTCTCCTTCTTCTTCGCGGCGAGGAATCCTCCACGACAGCAAGCGTAGAGTGGTGAGTGACACACCATCGCCATCTTTGAGCTTACTAGTTTAGGCTTGTTGTGTGCTTGGAGCCATTTGTGGCTCGCACACAGTGTATCGGCAAGTTCCTTGCATTGACACGTACGACAGACTTGCACATTTTTGGCGCCGTTGCCGGTGAATGCCATACACTAAGCTTGAATGGCACTCTGTGCTTCTTTTGTGGTGCAATTTTAATTGTAGGAAAGGTAGGGAAGGAAGGTGTGTGTGTTGAGAAGAAGGATTTTGTTCTGTTACCATGTATTTCTTTGTTAATGAAGTTTTGAAAGGTACTGTGTTTTCTCTGTGCTAAGGTGTTAGTATTAAGGTTGTTAGTTCTCTGTAATGTAAAGTACAATAAGTAGGAAGTAGATCTATGAGAGCTAATGAAGTGTGTTAGTGTGTAATAATAGGTGTATTAGTTGTAAGTAGGTAGGTAGAGTGTGTGTGTGTTCGCGCACAGGCCGCGGCGACCTTATCCCAAAAAAAATTAAAAAATTAAAAAAATTTAAAGGTAGGACCGGGATCCAGAATATCTCCTAGACCCAAGCCCAAGCTCACACTTAGGCTCACGCCTCAGTCACCCTTTAAAATTACGTATTTTAGCTTCCCACGTAGGTAAAAATTGACTTTTTTGAGGACCAACGGAGCTTCAGGTGACCGAACGTTGTAAAACCACGACCCTTTGAGTGATACGCCTGTTTTGAGCTATCACACACTTTAATCAAAAAACCGATCATTAAAAAACATTAAAAAATGAGTGAAAACGAACGCCTAAAAAAGTAAGCGGTTAACCTTTGAGGTTATTCGCACGACGCTTGTAGGGTTGTTAACCCTCACGGCACACGGACACCCCATCACCTACGATGGACGTGTATTATGTATTTGGTAGAGTCAGGCACCGGGCTTGTCGGACCAATAGGAAAAGGGTAGGAGTGATCGCCGATGAGAGGCGCACTTTAACTTGGACATTCAAGGGATTAGTTGGCTAAGCATGGGCGCCCAAGTGTGAATGGGGTGAGCTCCTATAAAAGCCAACTAAACCTAATTTTTACTCATTCTCTCATTTGTGCAATAGAAGAGTGCTCTTGCTCCATCTCCATCTTCTTCTTCTTCACCTCCTTGTGTGTGTGTGTGTGAGAAAGAGAGAGAGAGAGGGAGAGTGTGTGTGCGATCGAGCATTACGAAGGCACGACGGCGGCGAAGCGGTTGAGCGCGGCACGACTGCAGCTTCTTCTTCATCGCGGCGAGGAATCCACCACGAAGGCGAGCGTAGAGCGGTGAGTGACACACCCTTTGCTCTCTTGAGCTTGCTAGTTTAGGCTTGTTGTGTGCTTGGAGCCGTTTGTGGCTCGCACACGGTGTATTGGCAAGTCCCTTGCTTCGACAGTGCGGCAAGGAGTGCACATTTTTGGCGCCGCTGCCGGGGATATGCCCTACACTAATCTCGGTAAGCACTTTACGCTTCCTTGTGGTGCAATTTCTATCATAGGAAAGGCAAGGAAGGAGTGTGTGGAGATTTCTGTTTTTTGCGTTTTCTGCATTTTCTGTCAAGTTTCAATTTCTGCTATTGTCTGTGCTTTTTCAATTTTCTGCATTTCTGCGTTTTTTCAATTTCTGCATTTTTAATTTCGGCGTTTTTAATTTCTGCAATTTTCTGCATTTCTGCGTTTTTTCAATTTTCTGCATTTCTGCATTTTCAATTTCTGCGTTTACTGCATTTCTGCAATTTCTGCGTTTTCTGCATTTCAATTTCTGCAATTTCTGTGCGTTTTCAGTTTTCTGCAATTTCTGCATTAAAATAAAAAAAATAAAAATTAAAAATAAAAATTTGGAAAAAAAAAGGAAAATAAAAACGCGAGTAAGCGGGCGGTGAAATTTTTCGAAAATAAAAAACGTGACTCTTAAAACGGACGGGCTGGTTTGTATAAAAGATAGAGATCGGGATCATTTCCCCAAGCCCAAGCCCAAGCCCAAGCCCAAGCCCAAGCCCAAGACCTCCTAGAGCAGCTTTTTGACACCTTAGGGTATCAAAAGCACATGCACTTACGCTCTGGACGAGTGTTAGAGCACGATCACATTGGTAGTGCCTCTGTTCATACGGACACCCATTACCCATCCACGATAAGCTCTAGACCCTCAGCAGGGACACAAGGTAGCACCACCCAAGACCCTAAAATAGCCGCTAGTGATTCCTCCTCCGACTCAGAAATCATGGAAGCATACCCTACCGAAAACACTGAGAGAGAAGGCCATGCACCTCCCGAAGCTCCACAGCCTAGTACTAGTATGTTTAGCCGTTTCATGGAAACATTAGGTAGAGCTACTCGCTCGGAACCTGATGCAAATGAAGCACACGAAGGGGGTGGGGAAGTGGACTCTCCTTTCACATCGCACGTGGACCCCACACCCCCAAAGAGTGTCCATGTGGATATCCTACCAACTTCTTACCAAGAAGGCCCTGTTGAGCTGCCTCCTTCAGAAGTTCCTTCTAGAGTACCGTTGGTGACAAGTAAAACCACGGGGAGCAACATTGCTTCTACCTCACAAGAAACCATTAACACGTCGACTCTAGAAGGATTGTTCATTAATGATCATTGGACATACGACCTCCACACTGAGGTGTTGACGGATCTACACTTTGGCCACGCCTACCATGTAGGATGGATAGAGATTGTACAATCCACCTCTAGTGCCACGAGCATGGAAGATCAACAGAAAATGATCTGTAATGTTATCCATGGCATTATTCAATCAGAAAGGCAAAACCGAGGGGTAAATATACTCTCAACTGGCCCCATGAGATTTCTGGATACGAGCAAGGCTCAACAGCCTACTCTATCACAAATGGAGACTCCTCTAATGAGCCCCATGGACCCATCTTACGTCATTTCACCTGGGGTCTCTATGCAATCTGAGCCTCCGAGCGAAAACTTTAGCTTCCCTAACTTGGCTCAACCCTCTATTAAGGAAAACATGGTGCTCACTCGAGGGATAAGCCTGACAGAGAATGTACCGATGACATCTACGGTTAGCGCAGTGCCACTACCTAGTGTCGTAGTACCTAATATGGGGCCTCGACCGTATGTGCCTCTAGCCCCTTATGCACACATGGCCCCCACACCTCCAATTGTACCACTTGCTTATGCTCCTCGAGTGCCGCTCCCTAGCCCTTATCCGAGTGGACCTATGCCCGGTTATGTTCCATATCCTGCATCATCCACACATATGCCAAGACCGGTACCCGTCCCTCTCCCACATATGATTCCAAGAGTACCTCCACCGGCCCTACCTCCTCACATAGGTGACTTGGCAGCGTTTGCTCAAACCATAGGTTGATCTATCGCGGAAAATATGCGTCATGCATCTGATAGAGAGCCTAGAAGTAAGGCAGTACAAATTGCCAAACTCACGCAAAAATTCAATGGGGACGAAGATGCTAGGAAACACATTGAAGTGTTTGAACAAGTATGTGATTCCTTAGGGGAACGCAACGAACTACATAAGTGCAATGCCTTAAGCTTGACATTAAGTGGGAAGGTTGGAGATTGGTATAGGACCCTCAGGGTGGACGAGAAAACAATCTACCCTACCCTTCGAAGGTTGTTTCTAAAGGAGTACATACGAGAAGGTGTGCTTTGGGGTGTAGCATCTCAGCTACAGAAGGCCGAACGTAAGGAAGGAGAGTCAGTAAGGGACTTCATTAGTCGTCTAAAGCACTTAAACTCTCGCTGCCCTGTAAATGAGCGCTTCAACAATAACCAACTGCTTGATCGATTCATTCGAGGGTTGAGGAATGAAGGAATGTATAATGGACTAGTGATTAGAGGTATCACAACCTGGGAAGATGTCACTGCCAATGCAATCCAATTAGAGGACAACTTGATGATAGCAGGCATGAGGGTGTCTACTGACACGAGATCCACTAGCTCACAAGCCATTGAGTATGAACCCATGACTGCAAAGCCCATTGCCAATGAGCCAAAGGTATTTGAGACATTCTTGACAGACCTCACCAAGGCAATCCAAGAGTCTCTTAAGGATAATCGACCCCCTCAAAATAGTCACATGTATCCAAGAAGGGAGCAACAATGGTGTTCCATTTGCTTAGGTCCACATAGCACTAGTGAGTGCCCTAGGTTTAGAGTAAAATTTAATGGAACTTGCAACGCATGTGGTAGGTATGGTCACCAAGCTAAGGATTGTTTAATGATCAAACGTATGATGGCAAATAGACCACCTGTAGCCTGGACGGATGCACCTCGAGCTCCTGTATTGATGCCTGCTCCACCTGTTGAGCAACTACCGCAACACATGGTCCCTAGATCTCAAAATGTTGTACAAGCTACACCGCTACCACCTCCTGTGCTAGGACCGCAGCCCCTGCATCCAAGAGTCGCCCCTATAAACCAAGTGGGTTGCGAGCCATCAAATGCTTATCCAAATGGCTGTGAGGAGGAAATAGACACTAGTATTGCCTACGGACTTGATACATTGGAAGAGTGTCCTATATACTACATGGAAGCTTGTTGGGGGCAAGTCAAGCCGGTTTATCAAGCTGCTGCTCTCGCATCCAGAGGTCAAAATATCAACACCCAGGCTAGGAGGCCACCTCTTCAATGCTACGAGTGTGGTGGACCACATCGAGCAGCGGAGTGCCCTATTAGGCTGCAAAAGAATGCTGCACAGATGCAAATGAATCAAGGGAGCACGTTTGCAATGCCAATACTCACATGTAATCGTTGTGGCATAGATCACTTGATTGCCCAATGCCCCTATAACCCAAATGCGCCTAAAATCACACCCCTGAATTTGGTCGAAATTGCTAGTGTGACATCGCCAATACCACCCGTCGCACCCGCTTATGCGATTACACGGTCCATGCTTCAAGGGCCAGGCCATATCCTCGAAGAGAGAGATACCGCGTCAGTTATCCAAGCAAAGAAAAAGAAGACACGAAGGAAGAAGTCGCAGAATACGGAAAATTCAAAGCCAAGTTCCAAAACAAACATAGGAACACGAGATGACCCCGTGTATATGAATGACCTCGAGGATGATTCAGATTCAGTCGAGACAATGGAGACTAGAATCAATACCACAAAGAGAAAGACCGACAAAGAAAAACGTAACATGGAACCAAATGAAAACCGAATAAGAGAAAACCATAAGGAGCCTCTGAAAACACCACAAGTGTTTCCAAATCCAATCCAAGACCCCCAAGATAAACCGCAGGGGCAAAAAGGGAAGAATCGTAAAAAGAAGATTGGGACGTACCCAAACCCAGTAGACGAGATTGAGCAAGTGAAACATCTAAGAGGTTTAGTGGAGGAGACTCATTAATTAGTGGGTTTTCCCATGGATTCCTTGCCGCACTGTCGAAACAAGGGACTTGCCAATACACCGTGTGCGAGCCACAAACGGCTCCAAGCACACAACAAGCCTAAACTAGCAAGCTCAAGGAAGCAAAGGGTGTGTCACTCACGGCTCTACGCTCGCCTTCGTGGTGGATTCCTCGCCGCAATGAAGAAGAAGCTGCAGTCGTGCCGCGCTCAACCGCTTCGCCGCCGTCGTGCCTTCGTAATGCTCGATCGCACACACACTCTCCCCCTCTCTCTCTCTCACACACACACACACAAGGAGGTGAAGAAGAAGAAGATGGAGATGGAGCAAGAGCACTCTTCTATTGCACAAATGAGAGAATGAGTAAAAATTAGGTTTAGTTGGCTTTTATAGGAGCTCACCCCATTCACACTTGGGCGCCCATGCTTAACCAACTAATCCCTTGAATGTTCGTGTTAGAGTGCGCCTCTCATCGGCGATCACTCTACCTTTCCCTATTGGACCGACATGCCCGGTGCCTGACTCTACCAAATACATAATACACGTCCATCGTAGGTGATGGGGTGTCCGTGTGCCGTGAGGGTTAACATGCCTCCCTTCCTGATGTAGATTCCGTCCTCGGAAGCTGTTGAGTTGAAACTGGTTCGTCGAGGTGGAAGATCATTTGAGATGAATGTCCTTAGCCTTCTTCAGTCACTGCAAAATCAAACAACATTGCCACAGTAATTGCATTCTCTTAAAAAGCATATGCAGTTTTAGGTAGAAAAATTGATTGGTAAAAGAATTTCAAACAATTTGTTAGCAATGAACATTAAATTGCAATGTAATCAAATGCATAAACAGATGTAAAGGTAAAAAAGTAAACAAGTCTAGGGTCGCTAATTTGACGGTCGAAAGGCACTAGAGATCGAATATTAATACCATGGGTAAGCTTCTTAATTTTCTGTGGTCAATTAAGTTGTTTAATCGCGAGAGCCAAGTATTCATGTTCGAGGGCTGACTAGAGGCTATATCTAGAAAACCTTGTAGTTAAGCTACCATAAAAGGAATTTCTCATGAAATCATCGCCTGACTGATTACTTTTTCTTTGACTCCCCAAAGTCTTTTCACATTGATTCAATTATGATGTGTGTGCTTATTTTGTATGCCTTGGGTTTTTTGCTTTTCAAGGAAAAGCGCCCACACTGGGAACCTCTAGGGCTCTAGTACCATAGGCGATACATGTGAGTGAAGTACCAAATCAAGCTGAGATTCCTCTTCCAGCTTAAGATTTTACAGTGTGGCACTTTGATTTTTTGTTTGTTCATTTTCAACATTTTAATTTTGTAACTTTGGGGGGTCATATAACACTGTTACCCTCCCCAGGCTCATCACATTAGTAAACTCCCTTTATAATACTTAAGCTAAAGGTCACTAGGGTTAAGCCCACTAGAAAGCCCTAGTACATTTCATACAATGCTGCCTAAATCGGATTAAGAACCTAAGTAACCATTTCTTATTAGGAAGGCATTCCCCATGGTATTAAGAGAAGATTTCTAATACCTAGCTTGGTCAAACTAGCTTAGTCAGACTGCTTGATTTTTAAACCTAGACAAGTGATTATGACAAAACATTACATTGAATTAAATGCTTGATACTAAGAAAATGCGCTGAATATTATGCTA
This sequence comes from Adiantum capillus-veneris, assembly GCF_014529385.1. NCBI lineage: Eukaryota > Viridiplantae > Streptophyta > Polypodiopsida > Polypodiales > Pteridaceae > Adiantum > Adiantum capillus-veneris. The sequence continues at coordinate 153,862,336 of NC_140948.1, forward strand.
CCAATCACAATCAAAGCAGACAAACATGGATGCAAAAAAGATAAGGGCAATGCTAATGGACAAGAAACACCTGTTTGTGTCGATGGTCACGCTTGATTTGAAGTGTGAACGAGAGAAAGGTTCCATGAAGGTCCAAATCCTATCAATAGCAACACGCTCCTGTACACACTATGAAATACAAACAATACCTCTAGGAGGAACATCAGTGGGAAAAGAGATCTTTGCTAATCACTCAACTCTAAAACAGAAACACTCCTACCGTACTAATCTTACCTACCCTCCATCACTCAAGTGATGACGATCAAAGGTGTTTTATGGCATAGGTTTCTGTTTCACTGTACCAGATGTGACATGTGTAGGTCTGAGTCAATGTTTTGACTTTTATTGTACATACTCGTTTGCTAATTGCTCTTGCTCTTTATTTTTATTTTTTTTGTGAGTATAAAGCTTTATATGTACATTACCTAAGATTGGTGATTGAGAGGTCAGGGAAAAAGGTTGAAAGGGAAACAAATGAATGATGACTGTCCACAAACACTCCCCCCTTCCTTGGGTAGATCATACCGTTTGAAATGAGCTTGTCACCCTTTGAAACCAATTGTTCCAGTTGGTAATAGGTGAGGATTTTTGCCAGTAGTTTTCTATTACCCTAGGTGCCTCGTCAAGTTGCAACGGTGGTAAGGTACTCTCCCAGATTGAACTTGAAGTGGTTCATCAGGTGATTCTTGAACACTGGGAGGTGTGGATTCTTTTGTAGCTTCATGGAGGTCCACTACTATAGATGGAGGTTGTGTAGAAGCTTTTACCTCTATGGATGTATTACATGAGGAGCTAGAATCTTCATGGGACTCCCCCCTTCCTGAGATAGGTGGAACAAATCGTTCTTTCTTTGGTACCCAAACTAGCTCGGGAGCGGGTGTGTAGCATTCTGTGATTTTTTTCTTTCCACGATCCTTGATTCGTTTTGGAGCTACGGGATTGGGCTCACTTGGGTCAGGTGATAGGTAAGAGCACAATCTACGTTTTGGCACCCAGATTTGATCATTTCCTTGATAGTAGCCTTGGGCTTCCAATAGTCGTTTAGGGATCCATCGCAACATTTTCTTACTTTTCTTGGAGCGAGTGGTACGTTTCTTACAAGGCTTCTGCTTTTTAGCACTAGCTATGGTCACTAAAGAAGCTTTAGGGACCCACTTGTATGTTTTTTTTGTTACATTAGGATGAGTCTTGTCAGAAGCGATATGCATTGCTTGTAGCATATTTAAGGGTATAGGCATTTCATCCCCCTCAGGTGTTACCCAGTTCGTCCCCCTATTTCCCCAAGTGTCTATGGTTGATGCTAGGTGGACCCAATCCACATTGTCTGATTCCGTCATACCCGGTAACACATCCATGTAAGGAGAATCTTGGCCAATGTCTGTATCCTTCTTACAAGTGTAACAATATTGTAGTGGGGCCGAGTGAACTGTGGTGTCAGAGCAATGATCAATAATGGTTTTACTCCCTAAGGGGTGTACCTTACCAGTCACCAAATCCACTCTAAGGACAGAGTCGTGGATGGGTAATGGCAAGTCCCTTGCTTCGACAATGCGGCAAAGTCACATGCATCTACTCTCTGGTCGTGTGCTAGAGACGAAGCAACTAGAGAGAATTTTGACTTACACAAGTTCTCATTATCCACCTACCTTAGGTTCCGGGCCCTCAGCAGGGACCCAAGGTAGTACAAACCAAGACCCAAACATAGCGGCTAGTGACTCTTCCTCTGAATACGATGTCATGCAGCTTTCCTTTTTATCTCTTCTCTCCGAGCACTCTTTTCTTTGTTGTTAGAGCTCTCGCTACTGTGCCATTCTGGTGAGTTGTTAGTTGAATCATCATTTGATTTCTGTGACCTTTTACCTGACCTTGTAGATCATGGAGGGGATTGTGCTGCCAAAATCCATGTATTCTGATCAGGGGCAAGCAGTACATTGTTGGCCATGCCGATGATGAAGGAGTACGAGCGGAAGTGCAACGCGAGAGTGTGTGCGAGAAGAAGAGCACGACGATATGGTGAACTCGCTCTACTGTAATGTGTAGAGCATAGTGAGTTCTTATTAGGTTTTAACAAAAGAATATGTGTACATACCTGGCGGCCCGCCCACTTACCTGGGCGACCACATTGAGCTTTATACCCCAACAACCTCCCACTTAAAGTCCAATGTGGTACTTTAGGTGTGAGAGAAGCTACTATACAAGCTAATATACAATAGATGTAGAGAAGTGATGTACTACCCTACACCTAACTGCTTGCGAAAATGCGCAAAGCTCTCTGAGGGAAGTCCTTTTGTAAGTAGATCAGCAGGATTTTTTGTGGTGTGAACTTTGACAAGCTGAAGTTGCTTATCCTCGAGCATTTCCCTGATGAAATGATACTTCACATCCACATGCTTTGTCTTTGAGTGATAAACTGGATTGCGAGCCAATTGTATAGCACTTTGACTATCACAATATAACACAGGCATCTCTTCTTTGATTCCCAAATCTGTTACTAGTCGATTAAGCCAAATTGATTCTTTGCATGCCTTTGATGCTGCAACATATTCAACCTCTGTAGTAGACTGAGTAACACAATCTTGTAATCTAGAACGCCATGATACTGCTCCACCAGCCAATGTAAAGACATACCCTGACGTAGACCTTCGGTTGTCTAAGTCACCTGCATAATATGAGTGTGTAAAACCCTTTACACTTAGCTCCTGACTCCCATAGCATATACGCATACTCACTGACTCCCATAGCATATACACTTAGCTCCTGACTCCCATAGCATATACGCATATTCCTTCCACTGCCTCCCAATGTTTCTTGCCTGGGTTTGACATGTATCGACTTACTACTCCAACTGCAAATGCAATGTCTGGGCGAGTAGCAATCATTGCATACATCAAACTACCCACTACAGAAGCATATGGAATCTTATCGATTCAGCCTGTTCTTCCTCAGACACGGGACAATCTTGTTTGCTAAGTTTCACATATGGTGGCAATGGAACACTCAATGCCTTTCCCTTCTCCATATTGAAACATTGCAAAACCTTGTCAATATACTCTGTTTGAGATAACCAAATCAACTTCTTTGATATGTCTCTCTCAATGCGCATACCAAGTATATGACTTGCCTCACCCATGTCTTTCATGTCCAAACGATTTTGCCATCTTTGACTTCAAAGCTGAAATTTCTTCCAAGTACTTGCCAGAAATCAACATGTCATCCACATACAAAATAAGGATCAGCCAACTGCCATCCTTAGCCTTCTTTGTATATAGACAGTGATCGAACTCACTACGTTTGTAGCCTTGAGAAAGCATAAACTTGTGGAACTTATGGTACCATTCCCTCGGTGATTGTTTTAAGCCATAAAGACTCTTTAACAACTGGCATACCAAATATTCCTTGCCTTTCTCAACAAACCCTTCTGGGTACTGCCTGTAAATTTCCACATCTAAATCACCATTCAAGAACGCTGTCTTGACATCCATTTGGTGCAACACCAAATCTAATATGGCAACCAATGCAAGAAATTATCTCAATGTAGTCATCTTGACCACCGGAGAGAAGACTTCATCAAAGTCAATGCCTTGTTCTTGCTTAAAGCCCTTGGAAACAAGCCTTGCTTTGTACTTTGGCTGACTATCATGAGCGGTGATCTTATACCTGTAAGCCCATTTACAAGGTAGAGCCTTTTTGCCCTGTGGTAATTTAACTAGCTTCCATGTCTGGTTTTTATGCAGAGCTGTCATCTCTGACTGCATGGCCAATTGCCAATTCCCGGAGTCCTTCATTTGCACTGCTTCCTTGTAACATGAAGGCTCATTGCAATCAGTCAACATGACATAGTTCATAGATGGAACAAACCTATCAGGAGGTCGCGTGATACGTCCAGATCTATGCAAAATAGGTGGCTCAGGCTCAGCCACAACCTGTGGTTCCACTCTATCCTGTCCTTGCTCCTCTTGAGCCCTAACATTTTGTCTTGCACGTGCAGGTCCATCTTCTTGGAAGACAACTCTTCTAATCTCCTCAACCCTCTCTGGTTTAGAATGATATTTGGATTCATTAAAGTGAACATCATTGTTGCGGATAACCTTTCTGGATTCGGGATCCCAAAGTCTGTACCCCATCTCACCATAAATTACCATAGCCTAGAAAGATGCACTTTCTACTCTTTGGCTCAAGTTTGTTCCTAAATTCCTTTCGAACGTGAGTATATGCCTCACAGCCAAAGACTCTGAGATGCTTGTATGAGGGCACCTTGCCTGACCATACCATCTCTGCCATTGAATCCTTCTGCAAAACCTTGCTAGGAGATCTGTTTATAAGATGAACAGCTGTTGATACAGCTTCAGCCCAAAACCCATTTGGCAGCTGTGCATTAGACAACATACTTCTAACCTTCTCTTGTATGGTCCTATTCATCCTCTCAGCAACACCATTTTGAGGAGGATTGTAAGGAGCAGTAAGTTCACGTTTTATACCTTTTGACTCACAAAAGTCCTGAAAGGCCTTTGAAACATACTCTCCACCATTGTCAATGCGTAAGCATTTAAGCTTCTTGCCACTCTGATTCTCCACAAGTGTCACAAACGTTTTGAAAACACTAAACGCTTCATCCTTGTGCTTGAGAAAGTAAACCCATACTTTCCTCGAGTAATCATCTATAAATGTCATAAAGTAAGAAGCTCCCCCTAGAGATAGGTTAGGCATAGGTCCACACAAATCACTATGAACAAGTGCCAATTGTGTATCTCTTCTACTGCTTCTATGCTTATGTGGCTGCTGTGTTTGCTTACCATACAGACAATGTTCACAGAATTCAAAATCATTAAATGAAAAGCAAGGCAAATAACCAAAACAAGACAAGATTTCCATTCTCTTCTTGGACATATGTCCTAACCGGCTATGCCACAAAGAAACTTTCGGCTCCTCGGTTACATCGATTACATTTTTAAAGACATCTGATACATAAATCATGTAAAGTCTTCCAGACTTTACTCCATGTGCTACTATCATAGAACCCTTGGATATCCTCCATATGTTCTGTCCAAAAGTGGTGACGTAGCCAGCATCATCAAGTAAACCTGTTCTGATTAAGCTCTTTGTAATTGCGGGAATATGTCTCACATTCTTCAGTGTGAAAGAAGAGCCATTCTGAAACTTCAATTGAACATCTCCAACACCTAAGATCTCACATGTATGCCCATTGCCTAGCCGAACATGATCTTTAGTGGTCACATAAGAGGTAAACCACTCCTTGTTTGGAGACACATGAAGTGATGCCCCTGAGTCTATAATCTAGTCACTCAGTGCATTTCCATCAGAATGCTGTAAGAAGAGCTGAGTCCATTGTATTCTTCAAGAAGTAGATGTCTCCTGACCCTAGACTGTCATCCTCTGCAACAGTTTCTGTCACATTTATTTCTTGAATCTTCACTGAGGACTTGTTCTTCTCACCATGGTCTTCAGCTTTCTCTTTGCCTTTTTCAACTTTCTCTTTGCCTTTTTCTGCTTTCCATTCTGTGCAGTCTCTTTTCATGTGACCCTTCTTGCCACAATGGTAGCATTCTATGTCACTCTTGCCTTTAGCACTGCAAGACTTGCTACGAGACTGATTCCTCTTTCCACCTTTGTACTTTTCTTTGGTCCTTCCCCTGACAACTAAGGCTGTTCCTTTGCCTTTGTCCATTGTCTTTCTGTTGGTTTCTTCAGTAAGTAGGCTGCCTTCTACACCTGCTATGGTCAAACCATCTGGAGGTGCAAAATTACTCAAAGCTGTGCGAAAAGTGTCCCAACTTTTTGGAAATGTGATCAACAGGAACATAGCTCTAACAGGTTCATCAAACTTGACACCTTGAGCTGACAAATGACTGTAGATGGTGTTGAATTCATTCAGCTGATTGGACATAGGTGTCCCTTCTTTCATCTTCAAGTCAACAAGCTTCTTAAGTCAGTATACCTGTGAAGCTTCACTCTACTTCTCATAAAGATCACTCAGCTTTGTCCATGCTTTCATAAGCCGACCTCTCATCTACTACATTGAAGTAAACGCTTTCTGCCAAAGTCAGCATAATGGTAGAAAGTGCCAATTCATCCATTTCACTCCATTCATCTTCGTCCATATCTTCTGGTTTTATCCCCTTGAGATTTATAGGTTTTATCTGCTTCTTTTGTACCAACACGTGCCAAATCTGCTTCTTCCACAATGGAAAATGGGTTCCATCCAGCTTCTTGATATTGTAAAGAGCGGTGTCCTGTGATCAGCCATAACTACGCTTCGAAGTAGTTTACTGTCCTGGGAAAAATTCGGCAGAGTTTCCCCTGTAAACAGACCTCTGAACCAATATCAACCTGTCAAATGAACCAAGAAAGCTTCAGATTCTGCAGAAATTTCAGCAGTCTCCTTTGTAAAATGTCTCTGTTGTACTCAAAAAACAGATCAAAAACAGCTCAAAAAACCACTATCTCTCTCACATTGTAAGCTGTGGGTAAACCTGTCCTGCACTTGTACTGTCTGTCACTGTCCTGTAAGCATAGACTGTGACAATGCCTCAATGGCAGTAAAGCAAAGATGCAATCCCAACTGTCTAACTCACAGTCAATACATCCTAGCTTCCTATCTAAGGGTGCTCGAGGGATCGCTCCAAGACCTGTATCACCAAAAGGATCTCAACATTCGAGAATCCCCCAGCTCAATAAAACCTCACTCGACCCTCAACAAAGGCTGCAGTAAATCTGACAATACATAGACTTCCCACAAAGTCATACATCCACAAATTTCCCACTATATGGTGTAACCACTGCGGCGGTTGTTTGTTGCGTGACTCACAGCCAGCAAACCCTCAACAGACATACATCATCTCGACAATACATTAGGATATTTCGGAGGTCTTTTGGAGAGCCTTTTGGAAGAGAGAGGAAAATAAGCTCCTCCAATGAGAGAAGAGCCTACGTTACGTAGAAAAATAGATTGATATTAACAAAAATATAAAAGGTGTCCCTCTCCTCATTTAATAATCTAGTGGTCCTTGAAGACAATCACTCTCTTTCATTTAATGCGAGCACCTTTTTCAGAAGGTAGATGCGGTGCATTTGATACGGCTTACGTCATCATCACTAGAAGTCAAAAAGTCACAAAACTATCAAGTGGTGGAAAATTTTGAAACTTTTGATATTGTCAATGCGTCCGGAACGCCCAAATATCCTAGAAATGAATGTCCAGTTGCCTCGCTCCGACATCCAAAGAGGCAAAAAATGTCAAAAACCCTTAAAAGAAAATTTTACTAACGGCGCACGAGGGGGCATTCCAAAATTTTGGAATGCCTCCTCGCACACCGTTAGTAACAAGCCCCTTTTTTCCTCTTTTTAGGGAGCTTTTTGAGAGGAAAATGTCAAAAAACCTCTAAAAAGGGGCTTTCTTGAAAGATAAGTGTCCAAAAACCACTAAAAGAAGCTTTGTACTAATGGCGCACAGGGGGGCATTCTAAAATTTTAGAATGCCTCCTCGCGCACCTTAAGTACAAAGCCCATTTTTTGGGGTTTATAGACAATTTTTGCCTCTCCGGATGTCGGAATGAGACAAGTAGACATTCGGTTTTAGGGTATTTTGGCGTTCCGAACGTATTGGTGGTGTCAAAAGCCTCAAAATCTATCACTATTGCACAGTTTGTGACTTTTCAAGTTCCAGTGATGACATTAGCTGCATTGAATGCGCCATACCTGCCTCCTGAAAAAGACGCTCGCATTAAATAAAAAAGTGACTATTTTCAAGGACTATTGGGAATATAAATCTACTTTTTAGAGTGTCTGGTTGTCCTTCGGACGTACTCACAAGGTGCAAGTGCATTTTAAAAAAAGTTTCTAGAGAGAGAAATACAATTTCTTACAAGGCCCTCCAAATGACCTCCGAAATTTTCTAATGCATCCCATGTGGAAGTACCTGCAATGTCAGGATGAAATCTAGAATATCAAGCATCAAACACAAGCTACCGGATGAACTAGTGGATGTCGCCTACAGTCTGTGTGTAGATGCGCCTGTGTCGTATGTGACACGCCTCTAAGAACTGTGAGACGTCCTTCGATGTGTAGACAACCACAAATCAGCACTCTGGGAGTGTCGATATCCTCAACACCTGCAGTCGTAGGCTGAAACCCCAAATATGCAGAGTCGGATCTGCACCCGCCAAGACCACGTAGTCAAAAATGGCCTGCGCAGAGCTTTGTCGAAGCCGAACGGTGGCCGAGATGACCTTAGAATGAAATTCTGAGAACACCAAGCCCTTCGGCCTCTCCCACAGGATTTGGGGCCGTGTCTTCGCCTGTCGAATCTCACTCCAATCTAAGCAGGTGACTCTGGCTACCTACAAATGCTGCCCCGAGCCTCGATCTGAGCTCTGATACCAGTTGAAGGAGTACGAGCGGAAGTGTGACGCGAGAGAGAGTGCTAGAAGAAGAGCATGATGATATGGTGAACTCGTTCTACTGTAATGTGTAGAGCATAGTGAGTTCTTATTAGGTTTTAACACAAGAATATGCCCACTTACCTGGGCGACCACATTGGGCTTTATACCCCAACAGATGACATGATAGGCTATTCTAGTCAACACCTCTGATGCATCCAAGTATGTGATTTTTCCTTCCTTCTTGGTGCCCTTCAAGGTTGTCAAGACATATTGTGCATGGTCCACAGGCTACCTTGTTGTTGACTTAAGAACCTGAGTGAAGGTGGTGGCCACGGCGTGATTTGGTGTAGTGTACCTTGGTGGCCTTTTTGCGAGAAAATGAAAGTGTTGATGGTACAGACGGGTTGGCTCTTCCACCTGTTTGTGGATAAGATCGGCGAATGTAGCCGTGGCTATCTCCTTGGTAAATGTGCCTACGATTTTCCTGTCTCTTGTCCGCATGGTCATTCCTTCAGTGGGCAATCTGAGTGCCTCTGTCAGTATCTCTTTTGTGATTACTACCTCGACCTTGTTCCCTTGGGTGTCGGATATTTGTGCGGTTTCGTCCTCTTTGATGGTGGATAGAATCTTGTAAGCTTTCTGAAAGTCCACTCCGCAAGGCTCTTGTTCGTAGAAATGCCTAAGCCCCAACCTGTGGTTAGCCTCTTTGGTTTCTGGCTTGGCAGCTACATCATAGACCTCTTTAGGCAGGAGTTGCAACTCCACCTAATGCCCTTCTTCACTCTTGAACCTTCCAGTGAAGAGCATAGTGTGGTGCTCTTCCAATTGTTCTCTAGAAAGGTAGGATGCCTTTGCCTCTTTGACTGACTCGGGGTCCAGTTGATACGCAAATAGTTCTTGTAGTTTCTCTTTCTTGTTTAGCTTCTTCTTGGCCCTCTTAGTTGCTTGCATTGCTCCTGTTCAGTGAATAGAGTGCAAAGCTAGCAGATTTGCATAAAATCATGCAAGAAACAAAATTGTATGGTCAAAACAAAAATTTGCAACCAAAGTAAATAATCGCGATTATTTACAGCTAAGAAAAATTTCCAACTTTCTGCAAACTTTGCTTTATAGGCTTGAAGTATATACCCAATACATGCTCTAAGTGAATTATGGGCTCATTTGGATGCACATGTTGAAAATGGTACCAGATTTTGGCTTTAGGTCTCTGAAACAATAGATATAATGGAAATTTAAGATTTTGAACTCCAAATTGATTCAAAGTTGGCTAGTGGGCTTATCACAACATGTAATTTGGATGTATGATGGCAAAATATCAAAATTCCCCAATTTTGACCAAAAAGTAAATAATCGTGATTATTAACTTTTCTTCCAAAATTGACAATTTTTTTGTACAAATTGGTTCTAGGCATGGTATAGACCTTGGGTATGAGATATGAGGTGATTTGGATCAAGAAAACTTGTTCATAACCCAAATTTCGGCTTGCAAATACTTCTTTGCGTTTTTTGGCAATTTGACAAGTAATGGGTGGTCATTTTGGCTCATGCTTGATTTTTGGCATGTAACAGGTGTGTACACATGATAGGTGAGATGATTTGACAATTTCCAAGCAAAATTGATGCAAAAGTAAATAATTGCGATTATTAACTTCAGTGACAAAAACTTTGCAAAACCCACAAATTTTGACCTAGACATGTTTCATACACTTAATACAAGTCCTAAATTGAATTTGGTCAAGTTTGGTCATGTCGGCATCACTTTGTGCTCTGTCGACTCTGAAATCACCGTTTTTTGTGACTACTCTGTCTATTGGGTTGGTCGGTCAACTTTGAGGCTTTGAACTTGTCCGTAACATATTCGTAAAGCAACCTGTCCAATTCTGGCTGATTTGGAGTCAGTTCGGCCTCGTATGTCGAATTTGACGCTTTGTAACCTTCAAACCGTTTTCTACTTTTCAAGGGCTTTGCTTGATGGATTTCACCAAACCAATCATATACATTGTATATGGACCTCATTAGCAAGCCATTTGTGGAGTCAGGTCGGAATTCTGGCATTTGCCAAAAATCTAACTTTTCTACTGGGGACCCCCTTGACCCCAGCGGAATGGTCATCTGATGGTATAGAAAGGTTCTATCTTGTTAGGGCATGCTATGGTTCAAATTCGATCTGATTTAGTCAAGCCGGCATGCCGCTATGGTCAGTTCTAGGTTGTAGGTCTTCGTGCACTACTCAATTTCTAGGGTTTTTTCTAAGGCTTTAGACTAGCTACCGGCCGTACAAAATGGATCATTATTGAGTAAAGAACTTGCCCCTCATGTCTCCTGTGAGATGGCGCTGAAAATGGTCAACTGCGGGCTCCGAAAATGTCGCGCAAAAGAGGCCAAAATCTCTCTCTACAAAGCTCCAAGTGGAATGATGTGGTTTTAGCCTACCATGGATATCTATACCTGGACTTCCCGAACCAAATTTCCCCAGATTCCTCATTAGTCCTACTAGGCCGTGAAATCTATGTTAGACTCAAAAATTTCCCTGATCGGATTCCTGTAGCTCATTTTGCAAGAATTTTGCAAAAGTAGGCCTAGCCGCCTAATTTAGGCTGCCCGCTTCTATCTTCTAATTTCATTGAAAATTTTTGTGCTTGTCCACCTTGTCTTTTGTATCACCATCTTTTTCCATCTGAGCTTCCCTGCTATTTATTATTTATTTTGACCTGTTTATTTGAAAAAATCAAAGAAAATAGCAAAATGCTCTAAAAAAGTAAAGTAAAAATCCAAAAATTAAGAAAATTCCTTGAAAAACATAGCTTTATTGGTTTTTGTTGGATTTCTCCATTTTTAAGCCTCCTTATCAACAAAAATGATGAAAAATATCCAAAAAATGACTATTCTGATGATTTTCTGATAGTATATACACCATTTACACTCATCGGGAAGATATTATTAGTGAAGTTTCCCTTGATGATGAACTATAAGGGCATTATTAGGTAATTTTGCAAAAAACACGTTAACATAGAACGTTTTTCTCCCTCTTCAAACATTGCCCTTAATTACTTAGTACTTAGTGCTTAGTGCCCTTCCACCCCTCCTAGATGGCGTACTCCGGGATGACTGTGTGCATGGGTTGAACAATTGTGTCTATGCATAGCCGTGATTGGATCTACCATAATGTGAATATCAATGTAATTCAAACCAATTTGCGTGTAAGAGCTGGGTCTTGAGTAATTAACTCAAGGGTTTCCGATGTCGAGGTTTGTTGCTGATGTCTTCCAAAGAGCAAATCTTGTAGCTTTTGTGCTCTCTGCTTGATTGTACCATCGGGGTTCTTTAGCACTATGACTACTTGAGCTGTTGGTAGCACTTTCGACTGTTGTCCAGCGTTTTCTCTCCATTGGTAGCTCGATCAGCTTGGTGCTGCATGGTGTGGTGGAGTCTATTGAGACTTAACTCGCCATTGCTTGATTGGTTTCGCGGTTTGCGGAGAAGATAAGTGCTCCTTTTTCTTCCCAACCCTTTTCATGTTAATTTCCTTGCTCGGAGATGCTCAACTCTGTGTTCGATCCCTTGGAACCTTCTTTTGTTTCTTTGATGAAGTTTTAGGCACCCAGATCTGATTCAATTTATCCGTAAGTTGTGCTTTTGGTACCCAAATTTTTTTGACTCCTTGCATGCTACATGTAGCATTTGATTGTCGAGGGGATGGAGAAGATTGGCTTCATGAATTGGTCGGCTGATTGCTTCTTTTTCCATTCCTCCTTGCTTAGTGCAATTGGAACAATGAGTTGCCCTCCTTTAGGTGATAGCTTTAGTTGATTCGTATCCCTATCTGGTACTGCTTTGTATGTACGCATCTAGGGAATTCCAAGAATCATCATCTCATTCATGTGTTCATGTGGCAAGCATACAAACTGATGAGGACATGAACACCCATGTACTACCACGTTCAAGTTGACTACTCCCAATGTTGGAGTTGCATCCTTTGATTGTCGCTATTTCTGCTTTCAATGGTTGACTTGTTGCCTTCTTGTATGTAGAATAACTGATTGCATTCACTCTACCTCCTATGTCTACCAAAGCATTGGTGCTATGATTATTGAACTGTACTTTGATGCGCAGATCCATTCCATCTAATCAATCGTCATTTGTTGAAACTGCGTCTTTAGGTAATTCCCATTGTCGATCATCTATTTCCAAAGTGTTGATGGGAATCGGTATCTGTTGATTCTTTAGAGCAGCTTTACGCTTGAGTACCCGAAGTCTAGCTTCCTCTTGGGCTTCATCAATAACCTGTTGTCGCTTGATCTTCCTTTGTTTGGTTGCATGCATTCTCTCTAGCAATTCATTGGTTAGTGGAAAATTGTATTTCTTTAAATGACATCCACTAATCCAATTAGCCATTGGTCCACCATCTAGGGTGGACAATTTTACCGCTCCACTTGGAGATACATCTTCAATGAATAATGGTCCATTTCCCTTTTTCTTAAACTTGGGAATGTGTTGCTTAAAGGAATAGAGTAGAACTAAGTCCCCTTTCTTGAAAATTTTTGTGATTAGGTGGAAATCAAAAAACTGTTTTTGTTTCTGCTTTTGTGCATAGATATGAGCTACAGCAGTTAGCCTTTGCTCGTCTAGCTTTTCCAAATCTTCAAGTCTTTCTGAGAATTCATGATTAGTCCACTCAAGATTCTGTGCTACCCTTAATGTCGAAAATAGAAATTTTGTTGGTAGTATGGCATCAAGACCATAAACAAGGTTAAAGGGTGTAGCATTTAGAGTTGTTTCGAATGAAACTTGATAAGCCCATAGAGCAGCATGGAGATTCATTTCCCAGTTTGTCCTTCTTGAACTAATCACTTTGGTCAGCACCGAGCTAAGAATTTTATTCATATGCTCAACTTATCCATTTTCTTATGGGTGATAGGGAGATGATTTGTTATGGATGACCATAAACTCATTAAGCAAATACTCTATTACCTCATTGAGGAAATGAGTTCCCCGATCACTAACAATCTCTATTGGCAGTTCATATCTCGTGAATACATACTGATATAAGAATGCAACAGTGGTTCTGGCATCATTCTTTTGGGTTGCTTTAACCTCGGCCCACTTGCTCAAATAGTCCGTAGAGCTACAATGATATATTGAGCTTGGGTTCTATAAGCAGGTGGCTGTATCGGTCCGAAAAAATTTATACTCCATTTTGCGAAGGCTCTATCCCCCATCATTGGTCTTAAGGGCATGTTGTCTACTCGTATTGGCATTTTTGCTTGTTGACAATCATCACACCTTCGAACATATTCTTTAGCATCTACAAAAAGTGTTGGCCACCATATGCCTGCCATCAATATTTCTCTTGCGCTGATCTCACTAGAAAAGTGACCTCCAGCTAATCGAGCATGTGCTTGTTCTATAATCGGAATATACTCGTTTTCATTTGCACAAAGATGCAAATGTTAATCTTAACCTCTCCGATACGATTGGTTCACAATAAGAGCATAGTCTCTTGCTTCAGTTTCAATTTCTCTTTGACCTCGTTTACTCATATCCTCGGGAAATGTTCGGCTAGATAAGTAAGTAACCAGATAATTACTCCACTTAGGAACATGTGACATTTGAAACAAGAATGGGTGTTTGTTTTTTAGATTGAGGGCAATCTTTTACAAAAGATCTAACATCTCTCCTCATAGTCGGCCAAAATACTCCAAGTTTCAAGATTCATTGCATAGTTTGGTCTTCCGCAAAGTGAAGTCCTACTATGGTAACATGTGCTTGACTTAGATATTGTTCTTTTTCTTCAGGGTGAATGCATAAAAGAAATATCCCGTCTATATAGCCTTCCAGCTAGAAGTTGATACATAGCCGATTGCTCGATTAAATAAATTGTGATAGGAAGTGGTATTTGTGAATCCACTTGAGCTATTGTCATCAATGACACAATGTTTTTTGACCATCTAGGTATCATTTCCACGGAGAACAAATAGGCATCTGGTAGATCATCGTCTATCCCTTTAGGTGATTTCCCTGAAACAATACTTAACAAATGATTTGCTCGTTGATGTGTAGTGCCTTTTTTTACAACCACAGTGAAATCAAATTGAGAAGAATGATGAACCATCTCACTATTCCCTGTGCTGCATGGCTTGTTGACCAAATATAACAAATCTTGGTGGTCCACAAAGAACACAAACTTGTTGGCTAATAGGTAATGTCTATACTTTTTAACCGCATAGATCATTCCTAGTCCTTCTCTTTCAGTGGTGATGTAATTATTTTCTACCATGTTCAATTGTCGGCTAGCATAAGAAATAAGAAAGTCAATTTTCCCATCTTCAAGTTGAGCTAGTATACAACCAATAGCAAAGTTTGAAGCATCTACATGTATGTGGAATACCTTATCCCAATCTGGTGCTTTCAATATTGGAGCTGAGGTGAGAGCTTGCTTAAGCTTCATGAAGGATTCTTCGTATGCCTCGGTCCATTTAAAGTGCGTAATCAATCTATACATGGGTTTTGCAATTATAGCATACATGTAGATGAACCGTCAATAATATCCACAATGTCCCATGAAGGCTTGTACCCCCTTGGCTGTTGTTGGTCTAGGAAATCAACAATGACATGAATCTTCTCAATATCAGTAGCTATGCCATTTTTAGACACTATATGTCCAAGAATTTTTCCTTGTCTTCCCATGAATGTGCACTTTTCAAGATTTAAGCAAATCCTATAAAGTCTACATTTCTTGAATACCTTTTTGTGGTGTTCAAAATGATCAGCCCGGATTGATGAATGTACGCATAGATCATCCATATATACTTCTAAGAATTTTCGAAGATACTCTTCAAAAGCATGGCTCATCAACCTCTGAAACGTGGCTGGAGCATTAGTTAACCCAAACGGCATAACCCGATAGGCAAATATACCCCATTCTATTGCAAAAGCAATTTTATGTTGATCTTTAGGGTCAACCAAAAGTTGATTGTATCCCGAAAAGCCGTTTAAGAAGCTGTAAGCTTCTTTTCCTGCAATTCGTTCTACAACATGCTCAATTATCGGAAGAGGAAAGTTGTCTCTAATGGTAGCCGCATTCACCTTTTTGAGATTAACACAAACTTATAATTTCCCATTCTTCTTAGGTACTACCAGAATTGTAGACACCCAATCTGTGTGTTCAGTTTCGTACATGAATTCGGCTTCCTTTAGTTTTTCAATCTCTTCTTTGATCTTCTTGGCAAATGTTTCGTTATAAGTGTATGGTCTCTGTCTACTTGGTTTCACATCATCTCTCATGGGTATACTATGTTGACAGATTTTGGGATCAACACCCTTGAGATCCTTGTAATACCAAGCGAAGATATCTATCTCGGTATTCCTTTAACAAGCTCAGAAAAAGCTTTTCTTCTTCTTCTTCTGTTAGGTCATTCACAATGTAAGCAGGTCTAGGCTCTTCTCCTAGTTCAGCCAAGTCTACCCTTTTAGCGTTTTTACGCCCTTCGTAAGATTTGCCTTGTTTCCGTAGTTCCCTAACAGGTTGTTCAATTATGATTTTTCGATCTTGAAGAGTATACTTTTTGTAATGAGATGGAACATGCATTACATCCTTCCGATGCATCCTCTTCTGTGGTTTCCATTTCGGTTGTGTATATCTCCTTTAGAGCTTTTTTCAACTCTTGATATTTCGTTTTTCTCTCGACTCTAGTCATGAGTGGTTTTTTATCCTAAGATTTTTCTTGAGTACCCTTCCTTGTTTTTCTCGATGTCTGAGACATTTTTGAGTTTTTGTTTGAAGGATAACTGCCAGTTATTTTGTCCTAAACACAATCATCAGCATCTATCTGCATCAGGAATTGTGTTTTACTGGAGACTGATGGCATAGGTCGTGTTTTCACGATATTGGTGTCTCTTTTTCATCTATACCATTTTTTTCTTCTTGATTTCTGGTTTGGAAAGTCAAAAAACTTTTCCTCCCCTCCCTGTAAGAGTAACTTAACTCTCGTATGCTCTTTTTTTGACCCCAAATCTTCTGAGGTAGCTGTTCATTTAACTCATCGGCTGCATCATAATAGAGGTCTGAAAAAGACTTGTTGAGTTTTCATCAATTCCTTGGATTCCTCATCTTCATTTTCAATGTTGAGGGCCGACATCATTTGGATGGCTATTATGTCGTAGCCATCCTCATTGCAAAATAGAGTAGGCATAGACGTATTCACACATACATCCATTGTCGCTAAAATTTGAGTCCACTCGAATGGCTCAAATAAATGCTCTGGAAAGGGTTCTGGTACATAGGCTTCGTCTATGCAGTCCCTTTCTAGGATACATTGTTCTCGTCTCAAGCTTCCATTTTCTAAATCTCCGTTCATCCAAATAGAAGTATCTTTGTTTAACCAGGATGGGAGTTTAGTTTCAGCCGAAGAGACTGAATCAAACTCTTGGATGGGTTTTTTCAAGACATCTCTATAAGTGTAATCTTTTAGATTGACTCTTGTTATAGATCCCACCTGCTTCAAGTACAGATAGTTGTTTCCCCAATCTTGGATAAGTTGTGCCTATCGTATGAAAGGTCTTCCCAATATGATTTCATAGTTGAGTTTTTTCCCCAAAGTCTACTATGGCAAAAGTGTGTTGATATTCAATTCCACAGGAATTGACTATCACTTTTTCAAGCAGCCATAGTGGTCTCTCAATGTGTCCCCATCAGCCAAGTGCAATTTCATTCGAGTTTGTTTAATGGCTGGCTATCCCCAAGATTCCCATACTGCTTTAGTGGCTCTGGCTAGCTCCACGATCCAATATTGCCATTAATGTCTTTATATTTCACTGAGAGGGTGGTCTTTTCTTCTTCCCATTCATAATATTCTCCGACCTTGTTCATAGGAACTCATCGAATCTCTTTGTTTTCCATTTCATTTTTCAAATTTTCCAAATCCCCACCTTCTCTAGGGTTTTCTGTAAATCATTCCACAAGTATGGTCTGAGTTTCAACAGTTCTTCCAAAGTAAGAGTGCATTGGATGGGTGTAGATATGATTGAATTAATGCTGTCTACTTCTAGGGTCTGTTCAACTCTTTTTACTTGAGTGGTCTTGCAAAAGATGGATTCATCTTCGTTATCTCCCAAGTAAGAAGGTAATGTTTTTAATGTCAATGGTTTAGATATTCCTGAAGCTTCCGATCCGCAATCCCCATACAAGGATTGTAAATCCATTTTCATATCAGAAGGTAGGTTATCCAACCAGACTTCCTCTAAAGGAGCCAACTTTAAAGTTACGCTCCCATCATTGATCTCTCTCACTTTTTCCCATAAGTGTCCTGGCCAGTCTTCCTCTACGAATGGAATTCCGTCTAAGAATCTTCGTTGTCAGGCACTATAAGCACTGGTTCATTTGTTTCAAGGTGGGGTTCTACCACCACATCGGATTTTGCTTTCATTTCTTCTACCGCAAGTTCTTCAGGTTTTGCAATACTTTTAAGCTTGGGTTTTTGTTTATCCAACATTCTTGTGTGATTCTTACCAAATTTTGATAAGCTTCCAGCTTCGCTGCTTCTTATGGGAGAGAGTCTTCTTTCGGAAGTCTCATTAAGAGGTTTCCTAAACTCTCTCTCCTCTTGGAGAGGAAGGGAAATCCCATAAGCACAAAGTTGTTTGTGGGTAACTTCGGCTCGCAAAGTAGGGTTGCCCATAGCTTGATGCAACCTAGTAATAAGATAATTGATAAACATGGGGGCATCATCATTAGCACCTGCATGTGAAAAATCAAAGTTATCAATGTTCATACTACTCTCTTCGTTATTGTAAGCCATGCTAATTATACTTCTGTGTTTACTTAGTGTATCCTTTGGCAATTCAAAACCTTAGTTGCTACTCCTCTTAGCCTTTGAAAATAAGCACTTAAGTATCTACACCCATGGTTCGAATTGGTTAATTATAGAGAGTAGTGGAGTGGGTCTAGCATAGTTGAATTATCAACGGATAGCTCCTTTCGAACTTCTTATGGCTCAATAATGGTAAAGCCGTAGGCAAGTCTAAAAAGACCCCATTATTACGACAAAGCTCCCGAGGTGTGCACCTTATCCCACATAGTGGGCTCAACAAAATCGATAATAGATCCCAGTCCCACTTACCCTAATTTAATTAACAAAATAACCAGTAATAGGCTACTTAAGGACTTCTCTTCTTAAGTTAAAAAAGAGAAACCAAATGCTCGGATACCAATGTAATGGAAATGGCCTATGAACTTTGAGAAGAGTAGAATTAACACTAGGTTTGTGTTTGAGCCACAATAGTCGCTTCGCACCTCATTCTATAAAATTGGCTCAAAAACTATCTATTTTTCAAGAAACCCTGATCATAGGATATTATTGAGGTCCTATGACATAGAGGAAAACTCGAGTCTACCATTTATCCCAAAAAAGTGTAAAATTAAGAATCCACAAAATTGGCTTTTAAATTTAACAGCATACATGTTTTGGAAGCCTCAAACAAGTCGACAGTTTTTGTTCTAAAAATAGTATATTCATAGATTCTCATTGAGTACATATCCATGTAGGATAATACTTTTGATGGCCTATAGGATTTTTGCTCGTCATTTGCCTCAATCAAGCCTTAGGAAACTTAAGTAAGAACCAATCATTTTCTTTGAACGTTAAGGCCCTTCTGTGCTTGTTAGCAGCAACTTTTTGCCTTTGTTGAGAGATGGATATAGTCTCCTTAATCTTTGAAAATATTCTTGTAGGTCACGACTATAGTCATCGGCAGCACGGATCTTCCCATTTACTTTGAGTAGCAAGGGACTTTTAGGTCTTCCCTCAATGATTTCAAAATGTGCTTTTCCTGTAGAAGCATGTACAGTATTATTGTATGCATACTCTACAAGAGGTAAGTACTTTTCTCATTGTGAACATTGATCTAGTTTGGTAATATAAGCCTTTAGTGGATCGAGTATCGTTAGATTGTCTATCTCACTTGGCCATCCATTTGTGGGTGATAGCCCGAAGACAAATTCAATCTTGTACCTAGATAACTTTCCAAAAATTATTGGTCATTTTAGGATCTCTATTTAACACGATGGATGTTGGTAATCCATGGTGTTTGAAAATCAAAGATATGAAGAGATTTCCATTTGGTGTGCCTTAATAGTTTTTCTGACAGGAATGAAGTGTGCTTGCTTGCTAAACCTGTCGACTATTGTCCATATTCCTGTATTCCCATGGATAGATATGGGTAATCCAAAGAAGAAATCCATGGATATACTCTCCCATGGTGAATTTGAGATAGGCAATGGCTGGAGTAATCCAGGTTGCTTCTCTCTATCATACTTGGTCGTTTGGCATACTACACATTTTGAAACATACTGTTGTATGTCCACGTTCATGGTAGGCCAATAGAAGTACGTTTCTACTCCTCAGAGAGTAGGTTGACTGCCTCTATGCCCATATAGGGAGGAGCATGGGATTCATATGACTTTCTCACGAAGGGAGTGGGTAACACATAGTCTATTTCCATGTAGAAGATAACCATGCTACAAGGTGAATGGTTCCTCTTTCTTCCCCAAATCAAGGGTTGACATTATTTTTCTAAAGTCAAGGTCAGTAGCATACTCATCTATCATGGAAGATAGATCATTGTGAGTTGCTATAGACATTGCATTAACTTTCGGTTGTCGTGAAAGTGCATCAGCCACTTGATTGTGCTTACTAGCAATGTGAGCAATATGAAAATTAAATTGCAAAAGAAAGTTTGTCCACCTCCTTTGTTTGTCAAAAAGCTTGGTTTGCTTCATGAAGTACTTGAGACTTTGGTGGTCTATGCATAAAATAAATGGAGTCCTCAATAGATAGTGCTTCATGTGTCTAGGGCATGTAGAACAACTAAAATCTCTTTCTCATAAATGCCTAAGTTGTGTTCATCCGTATTGAGCCTTCGACTCTCATATGCTAATGACATGCCCTTATTGAAGCAAGAATGTTCCAACGCAATCACCACAAGCATCAAATTGGACATTTGGAAGCACGAGGATTGGTTGGGAGGTAAGATTCTCTTTGATCTTGTCAAAAGCATTTTTATCCTTAGCAGTCCATGGATACTTAACGTTCTTCTTTCTTAAGTCATGTAATGGTCCTGCCATTTGAGAAAATTTAGCTATGAAGCATCTATCATGTGCACACATAACAATAAAGCTTCTTAGCTCATGTAGATTCCTTGGATTAGGGCATGCTTTTATTACCTCTAACTTTGATGGATCCATACGGATACCATCTTGAGAGATAATATGACCTAAGTATTGAATCTCTTGAAGGAAAAATTTTCTTTTCTTTTGGTTGAGAAAAAGGTTGTTCTCCCTCAATGCTTGAAAAATCACTGGGAGATGTTTCTTCTGCTCCTCCAAGGACTTGGAGTAGATGATGATATCATCCAATGAATTTGTGGTAGGGTCTAAAGATTTTCTCCCATTAATTGATTGAACGTGGCTAGCGCATTAGTCAAGCCAAAAGGCATGACTAGATATTCATAAAGACCAAACGTTGTACAAAACACGGTCTTTAGGATATCTTCATACACTATCCTTATTTGATGATAGCCACTTTTAAGGTCAATCCTATTGAAGTAGGTAGAGCCTTGTAGCTTATCAAGCAGATCTTCTACACGAGGCACAAAAAATCTATTTTTGATAGTGATGGTCTAGTGCTCGATAGTCCACACACAACGCTATGTACCATATTTCTTTTGCACTAAAAGGACTGGAGAACAAAAGGGAGAGGTGCTAGGTGTCACCATCCCTTTGTCAACCAATTCTTGCAGTTGCCTCATGATCTCCTCTTGTTTTGAGCTTGGGAAACTCAATAAGGAGGCTTGTTAGGCGGTGAGCTTCCTGGTAGGAGCTCAATTTGATGGTCATCATCCCCTCATTTTTGAGGTAAGTCCATAGGGATATCATGAATGAACTAGACAAGTCTAACTCTTCTTGATTCCTATCATTTACATTTGATGAAACATTAGGACCTTTTAGTGACTCTTTGATAAAAATTATGTACGCAAAAACTGAGCTCTTCATTGATTTATCAAAAGCAGGAGGATTTACAAGTGGAATAGTACTACCAGACTCACTAGAATCTATATACATGTTATTTTCCCTATAGGTGAAGTAGATTCTCCTTTCAAGGAACTTCATGTTGGCAGCCATGTGGTTGAACGATGGTGCCCCTAGGATAGCATTGTCATGTAGGAGAGATGAAAAAATCTTCTTTGTCGACATAGCTTTGGACATGAAGTCTCAACCTCCCAATCAAGGGAGTAATGGAGTCTTACTGTCCCTTGAAAGCAGTGGTCGACCGATACAGTATCTCCCATCTCAAAAGCTTGAATTCCCAACTTGGTGCCCAACTCCATTGATATGAATTTGTGAGTAGATCCAGGGTCAAACAAGATGAATGCATCATTCTCCCTTACCTATGCACTTCCAAAAATCGGCTCGTCGATGGTGGGCTAGCCTTCGTGGCAATGGTGAAGCCCCAAAGACATGGTAAACTCTACGAGTTTCCATCATGAAGAAATTACTTGCAAGCAATGCAAAGGAAAAGTGCTCACTGAATGGTGCAATTTGAAGCTTCTCCCTCATGAGTCTATCCACAAATATGTAGACAAGTTTTGGGACTTACATCTCAAGGCTACTCTCTTCCAAAAGATAGACTTTGCTGAGCAAAAGCAAAAATTTTGTGCCGGATTACTTGAAGAAATGGCCGAGTATGTCAACTCTCAATGGTATGGTTCTATCATCGAAGTAATCCACCACACCATGGTTTCTTCGTGCATCAATTTCCAACAAGGTGCTAGACGAAATGTCAAGCCCATGGAAAATAAAGACAAAAGTGATGCCAAGGGGAAAACCAATGCCCAAAATTCTTCCCAATAAAATTCCAACAACAACAACAACAATTGGTCCAAGGAGAAGGGAGTTTATAAAAGTAAAAACAAACTCTCTCTTGAAGAGCTTGAAGCTTTTTGCAAGGACCATAAGTGTTTTAAGTGTGGAGAGAAAGGACATGGATATCATTCTTGCCTCAAGAGAAATGCTCGCAATGAGACTCCTAGAGCTTCTACCATCAAAGCTCTAAAAGAGGATGCTCATTGCAAAGGTTCACCTCTCTCCTATGCTTGAGGAGGACTTAGTGAAGCCCTCATCTTGAAAGGCCACATCAAATTGTTGGATGAAGTACAATACTTTGTCGGTGGCACCAAAGGTGCCATCATAGGTGAGAAAAGATATACTCTTTCCTCCTTTTTTGAACTTCTTGAGATTTTGTAACCTTCACCATGCAGGGTATGATTTATGATGTCCTCTCCTCTTGTATTCTTTAGGAGAATAGCCATAGTTTTTGTCGAAAGAGGAGGAAGGTGAAGAAGAAGGAGAAGAGGGTGACCTCTTTCTTGCCCTTTTCTTCCTTTTTCTCCTCTCTTCCCTTTCGGAGTGACAAGAAGAAGGACTGTGTGTTGATTGTTTCCTCTTGGGAGGAGTTGGCAATCGTCTAGACCAACGTCTTTGTAGAGCCATGAGGGCTTTGTTCCCGGCCGGTGTGGTGCGTTTCCCTCGACGGGGAGGTGCTCCGTGCGAGCCGACGACGTTACTTTGACGACAGCCACCGTCCCTCGCCCTGGCCCAACCTTGGGATGTTGCATGCAAGATGACACGGACTGCGTTGGAAGCGTCACAGTGCCGCCAGTCCAGTTCCGAGAGGCAGAGCCGCGCTCGCAAGGAAGGCGAGATAGTCTTTGGTTGTCCGGCACCCAAGACCTTGTCCCCTTGTCCCCCCATAATGTTTTCAGCCTCGGGGTGTACATGTTGAACGGCGTGCTTCTGTGAGGTGGCTTTGCTTGGTGTTGGAGGATCGGGTGTTGGCAGGTCGTATTTTCTAGTGGACGAGGACTCTGTGCGGTGGCACCTGCTTCGTCGTGGCCTCGGCTGTGACCCTCTTTGCGGGGTGGCGGGCATGCACCGCCGTACAATGGCCCACCCTGTCGATGCGCAATCCTCCTACATTGGGGCGGGTTCAGCCGTGTTGTCGTGTGCGACCTTGATGTGGCCCCGTGAGGTCGATCCCCCCCCCGGGTCTAGGGTTAACCCCAACGCCGTTGTGCCGATGGAGGTGCCTTCGCATCCCACTGAGGAGTGGCAATGTCCTAAACACGCGGCCATGATTGGTCGCTCATGGTCTTTTTAGACTTGCCTACAGCTTTACCATTATTGAGCCATAAGAAGTCTGAAAGGACCTATCCCTCGGCAACTCTACAATGTTAGACCCACTCCACTACTCTCTATAATTAACCAATTTGACTTGTGGGTGTAGATAGTTAGTGCCAATTTTCTAAGCCTAAGAAGAGTAGCAGCTAACGTTTTGAATTGCCAAAGCATACACTAAGAAGGTACTCAAATTTTGTTAACATGGCTGACAATAACCAAGAGAGTAGAATGAACATTGATAACTTTGATTTTGCACATGAAGGTGCTAATGATGATGCCCCAATGTTTGTAAATTATCTTGTTACTAGGTTGCAGCAATCTATGGGCAACCCTACTTTGCAAGCCAGAGTTACTCAACAACTTCGTGCTTATGGGATTTCCTTTCCTCCCCAAGAGGAGAGAGAGCTTAGGAGGCCTCTTGAAGAGAGCCCCAAAAGAAGACTCTCTCCCATACAAGAGGAGGAATCCAAAGAACAAGAAATTATTGAAACTTTAAGTTCCTCTGACACACACAGTGGTAAGGCTATGGAAAGACTCTGGCTAAAGTCACAAACTCTGGCCAGACTCTCAAGATTGTAGCTAGCTTTGTCGTCCACATCATGCCGTATATATCCACAAGCCAAGGCCATCACACAACCATCACATATCTACTACTATTGAAAATATCTCGTCAAGGCAACTCTTGGCAGCCAAAAATAATTGGTATTGGTGGCCTAATGAAGCCACTGGTGAGTCGGTCCACTAGGCACCTGTGGCTAGCCACCATTTGGCGGCCCTAGCCCCACCAGGTCAACATCACCCCGATTTCTAAAGAAGTGATGTCCGGTAGCTCCTGAATGCTCGACACTCTAGATGATAAATACTACCTCTTTGACTAGGGTAATCTTGGCCAAAGAACGGTCCAAGTCAAAGATGGTGTCCTCTCGAGCATGTCTATCAAGGTGGCCATGCAATTAGGGGTCTTACCAAGCACTTAACAAACTTTACCGGGCGAATACTAAAATCGAGCAAGATCGAGGCAAAACAGAGAGAGAGAGAGAGAGAGAGAGAGAGAGAGAGAGAGAGAGAGAGAGAGAGAGAGAGAGAGAGAGAGAGAGAGAGAGAGAGAGAGAGAGAGAGTAACACTTTAGTGAGAACTAACTAACATATTTCTTAACAACAAAGTAATTCTCACATTTGGTTTCATCAAGTACAAAACATGATACTTGAGCATGAATTACACTCGTCATTGATGAAGGCTTGTCTTTTAGATGGTTTGTTGCATGTTTGGACATTGTACTATGGATCCTTCACCATCCTTCTAGCCTCTGCTTCAATGTACACTAACAAGGCACTTCAATGAAGTAAAAATTAACACATCAAAGTAAATCAACCGACTTCAAATAGTGCAAATAAAGTTTTTTTCCAAAATCATTCAAAACCACATCAATAGCCAACTAATTGCTCTCAAATATTGGCAAATGAATATACGTAGCTTGCAAAGGAAAAATATAAGCTAGGGGAGGCACTCAAAAAATAACACGTCCATGACCAAAAGAAATGGAATACTCACAAATGATTGAATGGGTCTATTCTCTTCATCCACCACATCTGCAAAAGTTAAGGCCTCCTACTTGTCTTTCCCTCTAGACTGAGGATCAAGAAAAGGCAACACAAATATTGAAATCAAATCCTCATCACTATCCAATGATGCACACGCACATCCCAAAGAGAGACATGCTCTAAGGAGAGGAGGAGTCCCACAACAAAGCTCCAAACAAAGGCCCTTCGGCCAACAAAAAAGCTTCACAAGACTAGCTATGAAAGAAGAGCTACATTTCATGCATCTGCACCATGCATGCCCAACATCCATGACTATGTAAGTAGACTCTTGCAAGTAGTTTTGCATGATGGTATCTGTAGGAATCATATCCATACTACAAAAACATGGCATACTCTCAAGAGGTAAAGTCGACGTGGTGCACCATTCCTATGAATAAGAATGGCATCAAGCTATCACACTATAAAGAAACATGATAAATATCTAGAATGACATACATTAATTAGTCTACTTACAAGGTAATAAAAATTAAATCAACCTTTTGATGATCTCTGCCACTATCCACAAATCCATAAGGTAAATGATGTATAACAATAACACAACAATAAACAATCAAGCCATATTCTCTACTCATCATCTCAATCCAATAAAGAGTATCACCTACCATACAAAAATCAAATTGTAAACAAAATTAAACAAGGAAAGAAGATTACTTGATTGCAAAGCATTGTAAAGGGAATAAAAATTGGTACAACATACGAGAAAATAGTTTAAAAATCTTGCAAAATTAAAAAATTCCACCTGGTGTTCCCAACTTGCATCTTGCTAGGGAAGAAATCCAATCAATCTTCTAGAAAAAAAGATTTTCTTGAATACTGGTGCAAATTTGTCAAAGGTCTCTATCCTAAACTGTCTAGTACTGATGCAATACAAATTAGAGCCATGTCCTAGTGGGATTTATGATATGAAAAGCCTAATTGGAGAACTCCTCCTGGGTTTTCAACAAGGAATAGAAGGGTTGAGATAGACCTCAGAGTGCTTGTAGACATGACAATTTGACTCCACTTGATCACCCAGTTTTCAAATTGATTAAGCTTGTTAAACAACTAAGCCTATCAAAAGATTAATCATAGGGCACACCGATGCTCTAGAGTTGAAATCGTGTTCTGTCCAACGAGACAAGGGAGCATCAACCACCTCGCCTATGCGTGCTTGCCAAAAAAAAAAGTGTGTGGACGTATGCATGACCGACTGAGCCATCCATTTCCACTACCACGTACCTATCTAGTCCGATATTTATTTAGCAGAGCTGAAACAAACAGGAATATGTTGGAGTGCTTACCTTGTCGATGGATGACGCTTTAGAGCCATGTCATTTTTTTCCAATCTTCGCAACTCACACCAATTGTTGAGCAGGTTACACAAGCACCAATTGGGGGGTTGAGAATAATGGAGTTTACAGACATGGGTGAGACACTAAGAATTCAAAGGAGAAACCTTAGTTGAAAGTTGTGATAAAAGCCTTTCGTTCTTCTCAAAAAATGCGAAATGTTGTGTGAAATCTGAAAGTGCTGAAAATATGAGAAGAATAGCCCGACACTATTCGAATTGGAGCATAAACTCTATGGTGCCAATTTTTTCCAATGTATGGAGACACAAAGAGTTGTGTTTGTAATGTCATAGATAGAAATATTTACCACTCAAGATGAACCGGGTGCTTTTTTCCCAAGAGAAAATCTTTCCGAGGCAAAACATGCAAGTGTACGTGCTCCAATTGGTTATAAAACAAACATTGGCCTTTATGAAGTCACGAGTGTAGATATGCCGCTAGTAGTTCTTCAAAGTGTGCATTATAATGACTACTTGAAGGGCATGCAATCATCGATGGGACCAATGATGGGAGACTTGGCAACCATATTTTTGAGCAATCACTCAGTGTATGTGTCCAATAGAAAAGTTGTTGACGCAACTCAATTATCAATTCTAGAAATGCAAATACATTTGAAATTTTATGTATAGATCTTGGACTACTTGCAACAGTGGCAATATGACTCCACCCCGTCACCCGGTTTTCAAATTGATTAAATTTGTGAAATGATTAGGCATATCAAATACATTTTTTAAGTGTGTCAATTAAGTCTGCCTTTGATACTCTCTTCATTGTGTTTGCTTTTGTGACTTAAGCAAAAAGGAAATTTGTGTTACAACTCTCTTTACTTTTGCTCAATAAAATGACACACTGAGTTTTTTCCGCTCGGTGTATGGATTTCCTCCAATATTAGCAATCAATTGAAAGTGTAGAAATCTTGACCAAGACTTCAAAATTAAGAGTTTTAAGGTGTATAGGGAGAAAAAAAAAAGAAGCGGAGCAAATTATTTACAATACTCATATAGCATACATAGCAATTCTAGTAGGATTTTGTCGATCCTTTTACATTATCATTTTAATTATGATTTGCAACTTTACTAATCTTATCAAAAATATATTTAGCATTATATTTGAAGTTGGTTAATGATTTTATCTGATCTTATCTGCTAGCACCCTTACTTTCTGTGATTTCTTTCATCAATTGAGGTTGTAAAATGTCATGAACTCATCTGTATGGCTTAAAATTTGTTGCACTTAAATTTTGTGAAGATTTTCTTGATTTTGTTCGCTTTAAATGGCACATTGTCATATTTTTATAGCTCTTAATTACAATAAAAATGGGTTACCACCATTACCTTTATTATGTTTGCCACAATTTTGTCACAATACAATTTTCTTTCTTGAATGACACTCACCTACTGCTTTTGATGATGATATTCATTTCTTTTCCTGTCATTTTTTACTTCTAATGATTCACAAAGAGCTATATACAAAGTATCATGGAATACTTCTCTTTTTGAGCTTACTATAAACATACCATTAAGGACACAATAACTTGAAGACAAGAATCAAGTAAGTCCTCTCCTCGTCTAAGTTTCTGTTATTTTTGCACACTTATTTAAAAAAATATCTAAGTTTTTGTTATTTTTGCACACTTATTTTTCTTGTTACCTCAACACAGTCCAAACCTACCTCTAATTAAAAGTCTTTAGTTAATTGAGCATGCTAACTTTCTAGTGCCAACCTACCCAATTCCATTCATAAAAGTGGGTAGCAACAATTAGATTTCTACTATATGGTTTGCGTATCTATTGGCCTACTAGCTATATCTTCAAAGACCCTCAAGATATAAGCTCAGCCATTTGTGACAAAGAAGAATATCATTGCAAACTCTTACCTACCAGGAAGAAATCTCCCAGGTATGTGCATCAACCTCACTCCTCTATTCATATTTGTTTTATTGCCTACATTGTCTTTTGGATTGTGAATATAAACATCTCTCACGATGTAACATTTAATGGCCTAAAAACTTGTGTGTAGCGGAAATTAGCATGAACATAGTGGGCATTTCATTAGAATAGATTCCTAATGAGAATTACAAGAGTGCTTGGGTGGAGAGAGCAACAAAAAGCATAACACCTAGTTAGATAGCATCAACAATACTTTCAAAAGAGAGAGAAATTAAGCTATTGACAACAGTTCACGACCGGATTTGCATGGAGCCGGTCCCCCCTCCAAAAGGCTTTGTGTTATGGTTTCTCCCATCAAGAGAGACATTGTACAATACAATTCTCTGTGTTCCTTCAAGACTAGCTAGTGTAATGAATATGAAAGCTTCATGCACTAAGCAAAACACATAGCAAACACAACATCAATTATCCCCGTTCTCAGACCCAAGACCTCACACACCTTCGAAGATGGTGAGAGCTAGCAAGGTATGAGAGTAGATTGAGAGGAAGAAGGAGTATCTTACGAGAAAGATGTACATCTCCTCACATAATCACTCATATTAGCATAGCTTAGCTTAGTAATTATCTTGATAGAGGAAATGAGCATGCATTGAAGCTTGGCTCTTGGTTGGATTTGCATCCACATGCCAAGAGTGTGTCGATGTAGGCTTCTATCTCACAAGCTTGGAGTAGGTGATGAGTTCTCCATTAAAGCTTGGGAAGAGATAGTCTTCTCTTTCTTCACACATGAGATTGTGTGAGTGTGTGTGTGTGTGTGTGTGTTAATTCCTTGCAAAAATCAGCCCCCTCTCTCTCTTGGGCGAGCCCTCTTGCTATTTGCTCTTGGTCAACCCGCACTGGCCCTCCCCAAGTCAAGCCAATGACTATTAAGCAGCATAAGTGATAGCCTTCTGACATGTGTCCCCCTTTCCCCTTTTGTGAGAGCTTTAGGTAAATTAATAATTCAATTAAACTCTCATTGGACCCCTTTACCTCCTGGCCCCAATAGGAATCAGGCAAGCCATTGGGCTGCTGAATGCTCATTGGACCCCTTGGGAGACTATCCAATAGTCATCTAGGAGACTTAATTTTCATTGGTTCTTCTTATTAAGTGTTTTTAAATTAATTAAACTAGATTTACTCTAGCCTAATTCTCATTGGTCCACTTCCAAGGCCATCCAATAGGAATTGGGTACACCTTGTGGGCATCTGGCCTAGGGAGCTGACATGTGTCCCTCATTCCCTTTGTGTAAAGGGAGCTTGTGTGTGTGTGTGTGGATTTCTCTCTCATCCCCTAGAAGAAAGGCTCGCCCTCTCCCAAGTAGGGATTTGAAAAGACTTTTTGGTCACACACAAAGCATCCAATTTCCCCTAAGGTTGACCTTTGGACACAACATTTGAATTTTGGAACCTTAGCATTTTGGAAGTCTTAATGGGCTGAAAGGCTTAGGGTCTTTTTAGCCCATTGTTGAACATGGCTCTTTTGCAGATGGCCCCCCCTTTGAATCCCTCTTTTCCCTCCTTTGGATCTCTACTGTGGCCGGTCTGCTAGCTTAACCAATATTCTAGCTTTTTCTCCCCTTGCACTTCCCCATATTAAATGATCAGTTTAACATGAGAAAATCATTTAGGAGAATTAGATATTGATTATTATGACATTACCTCTCTCTTGAAATCATAGTCGTCGTCGACTATGGTGTAGAGAAGATAAAGCATATTCATGAGTCCTTTTCTTAGCGAGTAGAGGATCCCTATGTTACCCTACGAGGAATCCCAAAATTCGAGCAAACAAAATCGAGCAAACCATAGTCCGAGCAAAACTTGCGATGTTTTGTGACCCCCTTGTGCAATATATTTTTTATGTACATATTTGTTTTTTGTTGGTTAGAAACAATCCCTTCATAGTTTCTTTACCTTAGAAAAATCTTTTTCAATTGTTCAATCACTCCCACATGCCAAAAACCTTTAATTAACAATGAAATCGACAAAAAATATGTATTGCACCCACAATTTAGAAAAGTGTACAATGTACAACAATACTTTCGATCAAGAATACTTGGTAAAAAATGTAACACCCATATCCATATATCACCAAAAAAGTTTGTGTTAGGGAGAAAGAAACCTTCAGCATCTTGCGATATACAAATCTTTCCCCCCAATGAGGGACTCATACATCCCACCAAGCCAACCAAGTCTCCAATAAAGGAACCTCCTCTTCAATGGCCATTCCTATTTTCCAAAATCTCCTAAGCTCTCCCTTACAATTCTCAGTTTCATTCTCTGTTGGTACAATTCTCCTTTTGCGGCACAAAATATTGTGCTCCTCTGGAAATTTTGGACGGATGCACTTGATAGTATGTCAAATTATACTTCTCTCCCAATGGAACAAACATGATCTCTCTTTGTTTGAAATAAATTTCTTTGCTCCTCAAATAAATCGTACACACAGCAATATAATTGACACTTGCTTCATCTGCCATGAATCCTCTGAACTCTGGTTTATCAAATCCTTGTTCCTTAACCACATTATTTAGCATCTTCCAAAATTCAATCTAAGAATATTAAATTTATTTTCCACAATAAACTCATTAGTTGCAATGGTGAGTAGCTCTCGTACGTAAGGTCATAGACATGTGCTGACATAGTCAGCCATCCTTGAACACGGTGGACATGATCAAAGTGCACCCAGTTTTGCTCTAAATTACCTCCAAGGTGCAACCAATTCACTAAATCAACTCCACTGCCAGGTCCTTTAACTAACATCTTATATACATGGGGATGCACCTTATCAACCAATTGACATGGGAAGAGGATACTATGAATAAAAGGATATCTGAAATTGCTTTTAAGGTGAGGCACTACCTCAAGACCCTTTGTAGTGATATTCTTTGATCTTTTTGCACACTCCAAAATTTGCTCTACTCTCCTTTCATTTGAAAGGGGAGTCAAACTGTCCAAGAATTCAACAAACTCCAAATCTTCAATCACACCTCTTCCCATTGAGCCTGCTTTACTAAGCTTGTCTATGATAATATCATGAGTAGTGGCTCGCTCCAACTGTTTGGCATTCACCAAAGGATCTCGACTTGCATGATTAAGCAACATTTCATCTATGTGACTCAATTTTCCGACTCCTTCCCTCTGCACATGGATGATTATGCTCTCCAAGATGCAAAGCACACCTAGTACAATGGTGCTTATTTCTTGGCAAACAATAGTAAGTAACCGCAAGAACATATTCTGTCATTTTTCCACATTGAGTGCATGTCATTGTGCCTTACTAAGAGGAGACAGATCCTTTAGGACATGATTTAACAAGCTGACCTTGCCATTGAGACTCATTAGACATGTTCGAGCGCAAATAAAATGGACAATCAATGTTAATGCAGTGCAAATACCCAGAGCATCTACTAAATCTAACAACACCATTAAAATTATCACTACTACAAGTGACGTACTCTGTCTACAGGTGACTATCATGTCTTTGCTCCATACCACTCATATCTGAAGAATCACTAGCTGGTGGCAATTCGAACGCAATGTAGCCATCATATTTACCTGGAAGTTCATCAGTCTAGGCCACCTTCTTGGCTTGATGGAGAGAAATACATAAATTGCTTTGCAATGGCGTGCACTTAATCATGTCAATCACACTTGCATTGATTTGAGTGATCTACGTTGTGTAGATCATCATTTAAATGATCTCCATTGTTGTCTTTCTTGTCTTGAGGAACTCTGCCGATGCCTACACCAATTAGATCCTCACTTCTAATGTCTACCTTGTAGAACTGGTGCAGATCACGATCAAGCATGCAAGTTTGCTCACCATCATTTGATATTGTAGCCTCCAACTTTACTTAATCTTGCAGTCCAGATAATGTTAGCGGTCAAAGATAGAAATTGGCATCACGAAGCTCAAAATGTTCTTGCACAGAAGCAACTGCTAGCAAAATAAAATCTACTTTCAAACATTAGCACTAGCTTATGTCCACGTCATGGCCCAAAAATTGTAATGCATCTCCACATGGGTTAATAGAGTGACAAACAAAATTTTAGCAGTGGTAGTGTACAGATTGCTACAACGGGTTGAATCAAAGTTTTAAATTTCTTCCAAATTTTTTAACTTGAAATTCTAGTCATAACTATAAGCCGCCTGAGGAAGTTTGCATGTTCACGTGCCCGTACTCATCAATCATGGCTTTCTTTAATATAAAATTTTCACTATATATGATTTTTACAAAGTGAGATCAAATATTTTTTAAAAAAATTCTCGAATTTTCCAAACAAAAACGTGCCCTATCATTACTGTACAATAATGGCAAATTTCACCTACCCTTCTGAAACCAAAACCCAACCATTTGCCTTGCATTTCTTATGTGCAAATCTCTAAAAGAAACTTTCAATTTACCCAATTCGTGGAACATCTTGCTTCTCAGCCCTGTGTTTGTTCTTTGACAATTGCATTCGTGCAACCCTTCTATGCTTGCCTTGTCTCAAACTCACAGGCTCCTGCGGTTTGCACTCCACCAAGAGCTCGACTGTCTCTAACGGCATCGTTTAAGCTTCTTCATGTGAAGGCATAAGTCATCATCTATGGGGAAACCTCCTCCCAGGTACCTTTAAAAACTACCTGTAGTCATCCACGCCGACGTGGATGGCTACAGGCAGTTTGTTTTACATAGCTTTAAGGTTACTATGCACGGCTATGTTCCTATTGCAGCTTCAACTATTCAATAAGGTGGATTTAATTGAAATGTGTTGTAGTACTTGTAGGTCATTCAAAAGTCGTTGTAGGCTCTCGCGGGGCCACGAGTTTATGAGCTAAGATATCTTGGTGGCGGTCCCAGCAGAGATAGCGATGGCGGTGTCAGCTCGTCAAAGATTTCATCCAGTCCTTCACTTCATTCGCCCACCTGGCACACATTTTATGCATGTTTTGAACCTGATCTGGTGGCGAGCAAGAGACAGCTGCTTCAATAATAAATAGAATGGTTGTATGAGTGCCGAAGGGCAGGCCTCTTGGTGGATGGGATCTAGGTACTAGACTTGCAGGGTGGGTGAAGTCAGCCCGGCCTGGATACTGAGGGCGGCGTGATATTGATAGATTTGCAAACTACCTGTAGCAGTCCACGCCGGCGTGGATGGCTACAGGTAGTTATTTTCCCTAAGGGTGCAAGCCACCAGCTCATAACGTTGGCCAGCAGCTGCAGTTCCATGATCGCATGCACTAGCTTATGGTAACATTTCGTCTATGGGTTGCGTGCTTGGCAAAGCAACCGGAGCCACATGCAACCGGCTAGAAGCAATCCACTAAAAGTCAACACATCTTCAAGACACGCTCTACGAACTCACGACCTCTCGCTCATCACAGGCTGCCCTCGTACCACTGCACTACTGCGCATGCTCCTGCAATAGTACTCTTTCCATACATGCACTGTACTCTTTCGATGCTGAAAATCCAAGTACTCTGCACAAAAAGCGTCAGTCACTAGGATCATCTTGTGTCGCTGATGATTGTGGAAATGAAACCCAGCAATCTGTTTCAGACTTGTAAACTCAAAGCTCGTGTACAAAAAATTCCTGCTTCACCTTGGTGCAATACCATGCTGTCCCTATTACGCGTGCTTGCCGGCAATGATTGGCTTTCTGCTGCCCCACAGAAAAGCACGATAGCCGACTCTTCCTATCAACTACTAATATGCTTAACTCTTTACAGTGTTCGGGAAAATGTGTCTCAGCTTAATATCGTTTAAAAAATGCCGGTTGAGGGCAAGCTCACAAGAAGGTTTAGAAATTTTCTCGTGTAGGAAACTGGAGTCTTTCTCAGTGTTTTTCATACAATGCATAACATCATGAGCTTCTGCTCGAGAGGCACCGCATACCTAGCTAGGTACGATTGGGGGTAGGGGACCGCTAGCCCCCCCACCGGGCCGGCGGTCCCTGCCCTCAATTGTACCTAGCTAGGTATGCGGCACCTCCCTCACAAAAGCTCATGATGTTGAGGTAAGTCACAATGTGGGAAATATTGTGAGAATTTGTCCAAAACTTCTTGTGAAGGGGAAAACAAGAAATTCCGCCCCAAAATAGAGAAAAATAGCGTAAAATCCCGAAAAAATGACCTTATTTTCTAAAATTTCTTTTTGAGAAAATCTAGTAAAGGAATTTTGTATGTTTGGAAAAATGATTTTTCCCGAACAGTTACCTTGATTACTGTCCAATTTTGGGCTACACCAAGGGACCATGGGTTTGGGCTGAAAAGGCGTCGAGGGATGCCAGTAGGCACATGCTCTGTGGGTGCAGAGGATATTCCAGTCTAGACAAGTACCATGATTGGTAGACCATACTTTGCTATTAGTTCTCTTAGCCAACCAAGCTTATCATTACAAGTACCCTTTGCCCCTTAGTATAAGCTTGCATTTGTCATGACAAATAGCCAGCTTTCAATTTACATGAAGCGAGCCAAAACATGACAACACATATGAATGCCTGTTGCGTAGTGTCATGCACGAGCCTCTACCTGCTCCTTAATCCTATGAGGAGAAGTCAAAGGAATGAAATAGACCAAACATCCCATTTGCAAAATTCTAAGAAGGCTGGGACTCTGGATGAGTCGGATCATCTCTTTCAAGTATTCTAAACTCCTCAATGGCACCCTTTGCAAGTCAAGCTGGAAATAGCTTTAGTGGCTTTTTTTCACATGTTTGCAAGATTCTGAAGTGCTAAAATTGAGCAATGCTTATCTTGATAGCTTGCTGCAACTTGCTGCATGAACAACATGGCGATAATGGTGCTAATCTTTGCGGCTAG
The DNA here is from genome assembly GCF_014529385.1 of Adiantum capillus-veneris. Taxonomy (NCBI): domain Eukaryota; kingdom Viridiplantae; phylum Streptophyta; class Polypodiopsida; order Polypodiales; family Pteridaceae; genus Adiantum; species Adiantum capillus-veneris. The sequence continues at coordinate 153,897,671 of NC_140948.1, forward strand.
TAGTGCTCTAGTTCGCGCAGCTGCTGCAATGGGGGTTGATCTCATGATAGTTTTACAATAGTACATGGCGGGTTGTGGCTGATCAAGGATGGCCGAGCTACTTCTGCTACTTCCATATTAAGTTGAGTATGATAATGTAGCTAAGTTGGTACTTTCTTGGGCGAAACATGAGAAGAGGCACCATTATCGTGAGAGCGGTATTCAAGCCATATCATCAGGTTACCTTCGCAAACTATCTATAGCCATCCACGCCGGCGTGGCTGGCTACAGGAGGTTTTTTTCTCCTGAGTTTTTAAGAATTACAAAATCAATGAAATGAAAGCTACTGGTGGGCCATAATTCTCAAAAGTTTTTGAATCATTGTTGAAAATCAAAACGGACAGCTCTAATAACACACGAGCTTGCATATTCGATTTTATTAGACTCTGGGTGGTTGTTGATCATGGTTTCTAATGGCAGGTTTGTGCTACAATCATATGTTCTATACAATACTTTTTTATTTTTTGGTTGTGTGTTTTTTATTTTAGTTTTGAGGCATCATCAGGTACTCATCGATGACCTAGGAGTGTCATTGTAGATGTTTTTTCCATTGCTTGATCATGTTTGTAGATGTTTTTTCATCCAATTTTGTAGAGTGGGAGCCAATAGACTCCTTCACAGGAACTTTTGAGGCCATCCACGCTGACCCTTGGCAAGTTGCTCTATGCTAGCTGTCCATCCTCTGAGCGTGCCTCACGTGACATTTTTTGTAATGGAATTTGCCTATTCAATTTGAGAATAGCGGAATTTAATGAGAGTACTTTCAAGAAATGATTTTGTGAGCATAGCGGGTAGACATAATTGAAGATAGCAACATAATCATAGCAATTAGTTAACTTGGCATAGACAATACTTTTGCAAGAGAGAGAGTTTAGAGAACATGACAACAATTGAGGACCGGATTTATGTGGAGCCGGTCCCCCCTCCAATAGGCATTTGTATTATGATTTCTCCCATAAAGAGAGACTTGTTACAATACAGTCTTTGTGTTCCTTGTGACCTAGGTGATGCCATGAAGATGGAAGGCTTCATGCACCACAAACATAACATAAACTTGAAGAAAGCTTTAACTATCCCAAGCCTCAGTCCCAAGACCTCAAACACCTTCGAAGGTGGAGAGAGCTAGCAGGGAATGAGGGTAGGGAAGAGGAAGAAGAAACATTTCGTAGGAGAAAGAATTAGTTCCTCACTTATCATACTCTTGTTGCTAGCATACATAATAGCATAGTAATGAAGAAGAAGGAGATGGCAAGCCTAAGCATTGAAGCATGGCTCTTGGTTGGATTTGCACTCCATAGCCAAGAGTGTTGGTGTAGGCTCTCAACCTCTACTTGCTTGGAGAGGGAGCTCTTGCACTTTGCATATCACACAATGAGAGTGCTTGTGAGTGTGTGTGGGTGAGTATACCCCCTAGGCACCCCCCTAGCTTGCTTGGGTCGACCCCCCCTTGTAGCTCATGCCTGAAGCTCATTGGACCCCTCCACGCCTAGCCAATCACAAGTAGGAGCCATTACAAGCAACATGGGTAGCCTTGGGACAAGTGTCCCCCTTTCCCCTTTGAGAGAGAGGACTTGATAAATGCTAAAACAATTAGATAATTCATGTAATTTATCATTGGACCCCTTTGAAGCCTAGCCAATAGGCTTCAAGCAACACATGAAGGTAACATGGGTAGGGGCCTGACATGTGTCCTTGCTGCCTCTTCAAGATGGGCTTCCCTTGTGTGTGTGAGTGGGTGTTCTCTCTCTAGGCCCTAGGAAAAGGGCTCGCCCCCCCTCTTGTAGGAATGCTTTTGACTTTTAGGTGATCAAGCACCTTACTCACCAAGCATGACAAAGCACTTGAACTAGGGGGGGTTCCCACAAGCATCTCAGGCAAGCTTCTCAAGGCACCTCAAGTACTTTAATCATGCAGCAAGTCAAGCACCTCAAGCATGGAGCCAGTCAAGCACCTCAAGCATCTTAATGAAGCACCTCAAGCATGAAAAACACCTCAAGCATGACAAGCACCTCAAGCAGGACAAGCACCTCGAGCTTGGGCCGGGTTCCCACCTCAAGCTCAGCCCTAGCTTACTTAAGGTCAAAAGGACTTTTACACACATTTATTGGAGGTCTTCAATGAAGCTAACCCTAAGGTCTTATGCTCCATTGGTTAGCCTTGCTCTTTGATAGACCATCTCCCTTTTGGGCCCCTTTACATTGGCCCCGTGTTGAGATAGATCTAAAAGCACATACCTATATCTTAACACTTGTTCCCATTTATTCTCCCACATTAAGTGATCAATTTAATATGAGAAAATCATTTGGGTTAGTTAGATATTAGATTTTATGACATTACCTCTCTCTTGAAATCATAGTCGTCCTCGACTATGAGGTAGAAGAGATAAAGTCTTAGTCATTAGTCAATCGTACTTAGCGGGTAAAGGATCCCTTTTTACCCTACGACATCTTTCCAAGATGGATGACTAATCCATTTGGTGCTTGGGAGACATAGCTGCCGCAAGCATGTCTGCTCTTTAGTCCATTTCATTCTCCCAAAGTAGAGTGACAAATTCTACTTGGTGTTTGAGAGACGTCGTCATCACAAACATGATTCTAAGCATGCATACTAGTTAAATTTGTGCACAATTAAAAAGAGGACTAGTCATATAAGACAAAAACATGAGTTATTTAAAAGAAATTTGTACATTTGCTTACTCTAATGTAGCATTGTAAGCATTGACAAGGTTCATACTATCCTTAAGTTGTACTCCTTGCATCCATTTAGCATCTTCAAAAGGATAATTTTTGAACTTAATAAGATACCGTCGGATAATCTTACCATGTCGTAGTACCTTGTCTTCATGCCGAAGGATAGCTTCGGGTTGTAGCACCTCTTCTTGGTCTTCAACTTTGGGAGGGTCTTCAATAATTGGTTCAATTGGTGGCTCTCCTTTGTAGGGCTTAAGTAAGCTTACATGAAAGGCATTGTGTATAAGCCAATGGTTGGGCAACTTGAGTTGATAAGCCGTCTCATTGATAGGCTTCAAGATTTGGAAAGGACCATAGTATCTTTTTGCTAGTTTAGCATAATACTTTTGATGGCCCGTAGGATTTTTGCCCATCGTTTGCCTTAATCGAGCCTTCGGAAACTTGAGTAAGACCCAATCATTTTCTTTGAACATTCAGGCTCTTCTGTGCTTATCAGCAGCAGCTTTTTGCCTTTGTTGAGAGATGGCTATAGCCTCCCTAATCTTTTAAAATGATTCTTGTAGGTCACGGCTATACTCATCGGCGGCGAAGATCTTCCCATGTACTTTCAGTAGCAAGGGACTTTTAGGTCTTCCTTCTATGATCTCGAAAGGTGCTTTGCCCGTAGAAGTATGTACAGTATTATTGTAGGCATACTCTACTAGCGGTAAATACTTTTCCCATTGTGAGCATTGATCTACTTCGGTAACATAAGTCTTGAGTAGATCGAGTATCGTAAGATTGGCTATCTCACTTTGGCCATCCGTTTGTGGGTGATAGGCCGAAGAGAAATTCAATCTTGTTCCTAGATTTTCAAAGAGACCTTTCCAGAAATTACTGGTCATTCTAGGATCTCTATCTGACACGATGGATGTGGGTAATCCATGGTGTTTGAAAATCTGAGATATGAAGAGAGTTGCCATTTGATGTGCCTTAATAGTCTTTTTGACAGGAATAAAATGTGCTTGCTTGCTAAACCTGTCGACTATTGTCCATATTCCTGTATTCCCATGGATAGACTTGGGTAATCCAAAGATGAAATCCATGGATATACTCTCCCATGGTGAATTTGGAATAGGCAATGGCTGGAGTAATCCAGGTTGCTTCCCTCTATCATACTTGGTCTTTTGGCATACTACACATTTTGAAACATACTCTTGTATGTCCACTTTCATGGTAGGCCAATAGAAATACGTCTCTACTCCTCGGAGAGTAGGTTGAATACCTCTATGCCCTGCATATGGAGGAGCATGGGATTCATACATAACCTTCTCACGAAGGGAATGGGTAACACATAGCCTATTGCCGTGGAGAAGATAACCATCCTGCAAGGTGAATGGTTCCTCTTTCTTCCCCAAAGCAAGGGCTGAATGTATGTCTCTAAAGTCAGGGTCAGTAGCATACTCATCTATTATAGAGGATAGATCATTGTGAGTAGCTATAGACACCGCATTAACTTTTGGTCTTCGTGAAAGTGCATCGGCAACTTGATTGTGCTTACCAACTATGTGAGCAATATGGAAATTAAATTGCGAAAGAAAATTTTCCCACCTCATTTGTTTGTCGGAAAGCTTGGTTTGCGTCATGAAATACTTGAGACTTTGGTGGTCGGTTCGTAGGATAAATGGAGTCCCCAATAGGTAGTGCTTCCATGTGTCTAGGGCATGTAGAACAGCTAAAAGCTCTTTCTCATAAATGCCCAAGACTCGTTCATCACCATTGAGCCTTCGGCTCTCATATGCTATGGCATGCCCTTCTTGAAGCAAAACTGCTCCAAGGCAATCACCACAAGCATCACATTGGACCTCAAATGGCTTTGAGAGATCCGGAAGCACGAGGACTGGTTGGGAAGTAAGCTTCTCTTTGAGTTTTTCAAAAGCATTTTGCTCCTTAGCAGACCATACAAACTTAACGTTCTTCTTGGTTAAGTCGTGTAGTGGTCCTACTACTTGAGAGAATTTTGCTATGAAGCGTCTATAGTATGCACACATACCAATAAATCTTCTTAGCTCATGTAGATTCCTTGGGTTAGGCCATGATTTTATTACCTCTAACTTTGATGGATCCATACGAATACCATCGTGAGAGATAATATGGCCTAGATATTGAATCTCTTGAAGGAAGAATTCACTTTTCTTTTGGTTGAGAAAAAGTTTGTTCTCCCTCAAGGCTTGAAAAATCACTTGGAGATGTTGCTTATGTTCCTCCAAAGACTTGGAGTAGATGATGATATCATCGAAGAACACTCCAGTGAATTTTCGATATGGTCTGATACCAATGTAATGGAATTTGCCTATTCAATTTGAGAATAGCGGAATTTAATGAGAGTACTTTCAAGAAATGATTTTGTGAGCATAGCGGGTAGACATAATTGAAGATAGCAACATAATCATAGCAATTAGTTAACTTGGCATAGACAATACTTTTGCAAGAGAGAGAGTTTAGAGAACATGACAACAATTGAGGACCGGATTTATGTGGAGCCGGTCCCCCCTCCAATAGGCATTTGTATTATGATTTCTCCCATAAAGAGAGACTTGTTACAATACAGTCTTTGTGTTCCTTGTGACCTAGGTGATGCCATGAAGATGGAAGGCTTCATGCACCACAAACATAACATAAACTTGAAGAAAGCTTTAACTATCCCAAGCCTCAGTCCCAAGACCTCAAACACCTTCGAAGGTGGAGAGAGCTAGCAGGGAATGAGGGTAGGGAAGAGGAAGAAGAAACATTTCGTAGGAGAAAGAATTAGTTCCTCACTTATCATACTCTTGTTGCTAGCATACATAATAGCATAGTAATGAAGAAGAAGGAGATGGCAAGCCTAAGCATTGAAGCATGGCTCTTGGTTGGATTTGCACTCCATAGCCAAGAGTGTTGGTGTAGGCTCTCAACCTCTACTTGCTTGGAGAGGGAGCTCTTGCACTTTGCATATCACACAATGAGAGTGCTTGTGAGTGTGTGTGGGTGAGTATACCCCCTAGGCACCCCCCTAGCTTGCTTGGGTCGACCCCCCCTTGTAGCTCATGCCTGAAGCTCATTGGACCCCTCCAGGCCTAGCCAATCACAAGTAGGAGCCATTACAAGCAACATGGGTAGCCTTGGGACAAGTGTCCCCCTTTCCCCTTTGAGAGAGAGGACTTGATAAATGCTAAAACAATTAGATAATTCATGTAATTTATCATTGGACCCCTTTGAAGCCTAGCCAATAGGCTTCAAGCAACACATGAAGGTAACATGGGTAGGGGCCTGACATGTGTCCTTGCTGCCTCTTCAAGATGGGCTTCCCTTGTGTGTGTGAGTGGGTGTTCTCTCTCTAGGCCCTAGGAAAAGGGCTCGCCCCCCCTCTTGTAGGAATGCTTTTGACTTTTAGGTGATCAAGCACCTTACTCACCAAGCATGACAAAGCACTTGAACTAGGGGGGGTTCCCACAAGCATCTCAGGCAAGCTTCTCAAGGCACCTCAAGTACTTTAATCATGCAGCAAGTCAAGCACCTCAAGCATGGAGCCAGTCAAGCACCTCAAGCATCTTAATGAAGCACCTCAAGCATGAAAAACACCTCAAGCATGACAAGCACCTCAAGCAGGACAAGCACCTCGAGCTTGGGCCGGGTTCCCACCTCAAGCTCAGCCCTAGCTTACTTAAGGTCAAAAGGACTTTTACACACATTTATTGGAGGTCTTCAATGAAGCTAACCCTAAGGTCTTATGCTCCATTGGTTAGCCTTGCTCTTTGATAGACCATCTCCCTTTTGGGCCCCTTTACATTGGCCCTGTGTTGAGATAGATCTAAAAGCACATACCTATATCTTAACACTTGTTCCCGTTTATTCTCCCACATTAAGTGATCAATTTAATATGAGAAAATCATTTGGGTTAGTTAGATATTAGATTTTATGACATTACCTCTCTCTTGAAATCATAGTCGTCCTCGACTATGAGGTAGAAGAGATAAAGTCTTAGTCATTAGTCAATCGTACTTAGCGGGTAAAGGATCCCTTTTTACCCTACGACATCTTTCCAAGATGGATGACTAATCCATTTGGTGCTTGGGAGACATAGCTGCCGCAAGCATGTCTGCTCTTTAGTCCATTTCATTCTCCCAAAGTAGAGTGACAAATTCTACTTGGTGTTTGCGAGACGTCGTCATCACAAGCATGATTCTAAGCATGCATACTAGTTAAATTTGTGCACAATTAAAAAGAGGACTAGTCATATAAGACAAAAACATGAGTTATTTAAAAGAAATTTATACATTTTCTTACTCTAATGTAGCATTGTAAGCATTGACAAGGTTCATACTATCCTTAAGTTGTACTCCTTGCATCCATTTTGAAGGGGATCGGGGAGCACCACAGACGGAGAGTGAGAGAGAGAGAGAAGGAGACAGACACGATGTGGGTGGGGAGACTCCAAGAGTGAGCAGCCCCCTATACACTTATGCTATGTATAAGGTATACAAGTCAGTGGGCGCCCAGACTCTGGGAGGCCGGGCAAGGCACAGACGCCTATACCCCAACAACCTCCCACTTAAAGGCTACTGTGCCTTTAAGCAAGGGAACCTAGTCTAAAGACTACAAAAGGCGAGAGAAAACCGCTCTCAACCGATGCCCAATGGCTGGCTGTGATCGTGTGCATCCGGTTGTCCTGCTCCCGTGTAAGTCCATACACCACCAGACATACCGCACACGTACTGCAAGTATGTACACAATACCTGCATATCTCCCTCGTGCACTATGCCATCATCAGTCAACAAACGACTGACAATCCCAACTACATATGCTCCCATTGCAGCTGCGATATCCGGTCTCAAGATCAGCATCTCATACATGAGACCACCGAATGCCGATGCAATGCTAGCGGGCCCTGCTAGCTCTACGGAGCATGCATCAACATATATGTCCCTGGAAATAGGCATCTCTGACTGACAAGGCGTGTCAGCCACATGCATCTCTTGACTATCCGCAAAAGACGCATCAACCTGTCGTGCAACCTCAGAGTAAACCAGCTGCTCTAGGTGTCTGCTGGAAGACATATCCTGCACAACTATATCCCCATGCTCACTGTCGAGCATAGAAAGGAATGACTGCATAATCGCTGACATCTCAGCCTCCTCTGCAATCATCCATTGCAAACATGACCACTCAATCTGTTGTGACTCACTAGAGCTCTCATGCTCTAACTCCGTATGCATAGACTCTTGCACAACGTCCTCCTGTCGTGACTCACTAGAGCAAGACTGCTCTACCTGTCTATCCTGCATAGAAGTATCTAGCACAACTGACTCTCTGCTTTGCTCAGTCACTAGCAAAGCATGCATGTCTGACTCTGTCACCTCTCTGTGTGACTGCTCAAGTCGTGCCCCAACTGTGTGCACAACGAGCTCACTACTCTGCACTCCATGCAAAGTACCCTGCAACCCATGAGCAAAAGAGACTCGCCTGCTCTCTCGCTCTCTACCTGGCTGCATGATCACAGAGACAACACCGTCTCTCGCGTGATCCACATGCAATGGGTAACCTGTACCACTCCTGGCACCTCTCGCAATCACTAGCGAACCCAAATGCATCACAAAATCTCGCTCTCGTAGCAAAATCTGACATCCACTATCCCGTAACTGTCTGACTGAGATCAAATCCCGTCTCAGATCTGGCACATAACGCACATGACGCAGGGTAAATCTCATACCACTGGGCAAGGACAAACATACGTCTCCTGTACCCTCAATGTCATACACAGCACCATCAGCCATGTGCACACAACCAAGTCTCCCACTAGAAAACGTGCTAAACCACTCACGATGCGACGTGACATGGAATGTAGCATCTGAATCTAGTAACCAATGTGAAGACAATGTGCAATCCGATATGCAATCCGTAGACATAAGATCGTATGAAGACAAGCTAGATGTAAATGTGACATCGCCATCACAAGCATACTCAGTAACCACCGTACTGATCTCACTAGCATCTGTCATGCCCAAATCTGCATCACGCATCTGTCGCCTCCGTTGTCTCAAACGCCTGAAACATCGACGCCTAATGTGCCCTCTATGTCCACAATGCCAACATGTCAAGTCTCTATGCCGTCGAGACTTGCGTGTGGGACCAATCTCTCCCATGGACATAGAAGTGGGACTAGACTCCCCTATAGACATGGATGTCGCGTACATAGCATGTAAACTCTGCCATAAAGCATGAGTTGTAGTCTCCCTCGAGACCTGCCAGTCAACAGACTCAACCAGATGCAAACGAATCGTAGACATTGCTAACTCATCAAGATCATGCCAATCATCATCACTCATAGACTTGGGCTTCGCCGATAAACCACGCAAGGGTTTATCCTGCCCCAAATCTGTCAATGCAACAAGCATATGTTCCTTCCAAGCAACAAAATCTGTACCATCAAACTGTGTCAGACCATAACGCTGGAAGTCAAATGAAAAATCAGCCATAATGCTCGCCAAAGAGCAACCAACAATGAGCAGCAAATGTCAACCAAATCAGCCCTAAACTGGCTCGAATTGCATCAACAAAAGTCTGCAAATATGGCTGTAAAATATGGCTGCAAATCAGCCCCAAAACCGCCTCAAAATTCAGCTCTTAAACAACTGCATAAACAAGTCACAAACGTGTCCCAGATCAGCCTACAACTGAGTCATACATGGACACCTACAAAGAGGAAACAATGGCTGAAAATTCAGCACCCAAATAAGCCCTCAAACCTGCCTGTAAACTTGTAAACCTGTAGCTGAATCCTGCTGAAAAACCTCAAGCCATTAGTGCTCGAATCCGGCTACCTAGCTCGTAGCCACACAAGCATACATCACAATACTCACTCCTGTGAGTGTGCCAAGATAATTGTACGCCTGTCAAACCCGTGAGCTAATCACCAAGCCCACAATGTGCGGTATCGATGCATACACACGCACAAATCTCCCACCTGCAGAGAACACCGCACACAAATGCTGAGTGCAACCCGCAATCTCTACCTAGATCGCATAAATGATGCGCATAAAACTCCTGGGAAAATTTCGCCAGAGTTTCGTCAATAAAACGGCCACAAAACCAGTAACCAAACTGACTGCACGCCCAAAATCATGAGCAACCAAAGCACATCAAACCGCACTCCAAATGCATGCACCAATCTCCACACTTTGCATACATCATTGCAAACACCTGCAAATCTAGTACACAAATATCTGCTCTACCTGTGACTGCCAAAAAAACATGCTCGAGGCATACATTGCCGAGCTCAAAATGCAATCACATTAGTCTCCCTGAGCATCAAACCACATAAGACATACATCGTATCCTCCCACCTGTGCGGAAACTTGCAGCAAATATCACTCTCACATCTGAGAGCAAACCATGTGTGGAATCCTCGACACACAATAAACAACTACTGCTGCAGAAAATTCAGCGTTCAGAATTTTACAATTCTGATATGACGAGTGCGTCTGGAGCGTGCCAAAACCCCAAGGTAGACTCCTGGATCATATGTATCCGAGTCCGGGTGTGAAAGCTATGCCAAAAACAGTGTTTTTGGGATCCGAAAGTGCACAAATAAACTTGCTTCTGTACCTGCTGTAATTCAAAGCATAATTTCAGCAAATAGACATCACCATCGCGTCCGGAGCGTGCCAAAACCCTGACCTAGACTCCTGGATTATGTAGATTTGACTCTGTATGACGGAGCTACGCAAAAAACTGCGTTTTAGAGCCCGAAAATGGCAAAAACGAGCTGCACACAGTCTTGAACCTGCTCCTGCTCCACTCTGCGTGATGCAATGTCCTCTCAATGCAAGCTCCAATGCAAGAGCTCTGCCACAACAGCATCCAAGCTCTCCTCCGCCGAGCACTTCTCTAACGAGCTCCACTGAGCTCAAAAGCTCCTCTCACCAAGGAAGCCGCAACCGCCTCCTCGACCAAGCTTGACCACACCAAGCTCCTAAGCTCCAAAGACAATGCTCCTCAAGCTAAAATCGCTCTCCGTGAAACTCCGCGATCGAACTCCACCGTCGAGAGCGAGCGAGCTATCGCCTCGAAGCTCTCAAAGCCGTCGTGCTCTCCGCGGTCACCATAGCTCTGATACCAATTGAAGGGGATCGGGGAGCACCACAGACGGAGAGTGAGAGAGAGAGAGAAGGAGACAGACACGATGTGGGTGGGGAGACTCCAAGAGTGAGCAGCCCCCTATACACTTATGCTATGTATAAGGTATACAAGTCAGTGGGCGCCCAGACTCTGGGCGGCCGGGCAAGGCACAGACGCCTATACCCCAACACATTTAGCATCTTCAAAAGGATAATTTTTGAACTTAATAAGATACCGTCGGATAATCTTACCATGTCGTAGTACCTTGTCTTCATGCCGAAGGATAGCTTCGGGTTGTAGCACCTCTTCTTGGTCTTCAACTTAGGGAGGGTCTTCAATAATTGGTTCAATTGGTGGCTCTCCTTTGTAGGGCTTAAGTAAGCTTACATGAAAGGCATTGTGTATAAGCCAATGGTTGGGCAACTTGAGTTGATAAGCCATCTCATTGATAGGCTTCAAGATTTGGAAAGGACCATAGTATCTTTTTGCTAGTTTAGCATAATACTTTTGATGGCCCGTAGGATTTTTGCCCGTCGTTTGCCTTAATCGAGCCTTAGGAAACTTGAGTAAGACCCAATCATTTTCTTTGAACATTAAGGCTCTTCTGTGCTTATCAGCAGCAGCTTTTTGCCTTTGTTGAGAGATGGCTATAGCCTCCCTAATCTTTTAAAATGATTCTTGTAGGTCACGGCTATACTCATCGGCGGCGAAGATCTTCCCATGTACTTTCAGTAGCAAGGGACTTTTAGGTCTTCCTTCTATGATCTCGAAAGGTGCTTTGCCCGTAGAAGTATGTACAGTATTATTGTAGGCATACTCTACTAGCGGTAAATACTTTTCCCATTGTGAGCGTTGATCTACTTCGGTAACATAAGTCTTGAGTAGATCGAGTATCGTAAGATTGGCTATCTCACTTTGGCCATCCGTTTGTGGGTGATAGGCCGAAGAGAAATTCAATCTTGTTCCTAGATTTTCAAAGAGACCTTTCCAGAAATTACTGGTCATTCTAGGATCTCTATCTGACACGATGGATGTGGGTAATCCATGGTGTTTGAAAATCTGAGATATGAAGAGAGTTGCCATTTGATGTGCCTTAATAGTCTTTTTGACAGGAATAAAATGTGCTTGCTTGCTAAACCTGTCGACTATTGTCCATATTCCTGTATTCCCATGGATAGACTTGGGTAATCCAAAGATGAAATCCATGGATATACTCTCCCATGGTGAATTTGGAATAGGCAATGGCTGGAGTAATCCAGGTTGCTTCCCTCTATCATACTTGGTCTTTTGGCATACTACACATTTTGAAACATACTCTTGTATGTCCACTTTCATGGTAGGCCAATAGAAATAAGTCTCTACTCCTCGGAGAGTAGGTTGAATACCTCTATGCCCTGCATATGGAGGAGCATGGGATTCATACATAACCTTCTCACGAAGGGAATGGGTAACACATAGCCTATTGCCGTGGAGAAGATAACCATCCTGCAAGGTGAATGGTTCCTCTTTCTTCCCCAAAGCAAGGGCTGAATGTATGTCTCTAAAGTCAGGGTCAGTAGCATACTCATCTATTATAGAGGATAGATCATTGTGAGTAGCTATAGACACCACATTAACTTTTGGTCGTCGTGAAAGTGCATCGGCAACTTGATTGTGCTTACCAGCTATGTGAGCAATATGGAAATTAAATTGCGAAAGAAATTTTTCCCACCTCATTTGTTTGTCGGAAAGCTTGGTTTGCGTCATGAAATACTTGAGACTTTGGTGGTCGGTTCGTAGGATAAATGGAGTCCCCAATAGGTAGTGCTTCCATGTGTCTAGGGCATGTAGAACAGCTAAAAGCTCTTTCTCATAAATGCCCAAGACTCGTTCATCACCATTGAGCCTTCGGCTCTCATATGCTATGGCATGCCCTTCTTGAAGCAAAACTGCTCCAAGGCAATCACCACAAGCATCACATTGGACCTCAAATGGCTTTGAGAGATCCGGAAGCACGAGGACTGGTTGGGAAGTAAGCTTCTCTTTGAGTTTTTCAAAAGCATTTTGCTCCTTAGCAGACCATACAAACTTAACGTTCTTCTTGGTTAAGTCGTGTAGTGGTCCTACTACTTGAGAGAATTTTGCTATGAAGCGTCTATAGTATGCACACATACCAATAAATCTTCTTAGCTCATGTAGATTCCTTGGGTTAGGCCATGATTTTATTACCTCTAACTTTGATGGATCCATACGAATACCATCGTGAGAGATAATATGGCCTAGATATTGAATCTCTTGAAGGAAGAATTCACTTTTCTTTTGGTTGAGAAAAAGTTTGTTCTCCCTCAAGGCTTGAAAAATCACTTGGAGATGTTGCTTATGTTCCTCCAAAGACTTGGAGTAGATGATGATATCATCGAAGAACACTCCAGTGAATTTTCGATATGGTCTGATACCAATGTAATGGAATTTGCCTATTCAATTTGAGAATAGCGGAATTTAATGAGAGTACTTTCAAGAAATGATTTTGTGAGCATAGCGGGTAGACATAATTGAAGATAGCAACATAATCATAGCAATTAGTTAACTTGGCATAGACAATACTTTTGCAAGAGAGAGAGTTTAGAGAACATGACAACAATTGAGGACCGGATTTATGTGGAGCCGGTCCCCCCTCCAATAGGCATTTGTATTATGATTTCTCCCACAAAGATATACATGTTACAATACAGTCTTTGTGTTCCTTGTGACCTAGGTGATGCCATGAAGATGGAAGGCTTCATGCACCACAAACATAACATAAACTTGAAGAAAGCTTTAACTATATCTCCCATCTCAAAAGCTTGAATGCCCAACTTGGTGGCCAACTCTATTGATATGAAGTTGAGAGTAGAGCCAGGATCAAACAAGATGAAGGCATCATGCTCTCTTACCTTTCCCCAAGCATAGGAGAGTGATGATCCTTTGCAATGAGCATCCTCTTTTGGAGCTTCGATGGTGGAAGCCCTAGGAGTCTCATTGCGAGTATTCTTCTTGGGGCAAGAACGATAGCCATGTCCTTGCTCCCCAAACTTGAAACACTTATGGTCCTTGCGAAAATCTTCAAGCTCTTCAGGAGAGAGTTTGTTTTTACCTTTGTAAACTCCCTTCTCCTTGGACCGATTGTTGTTGTTGTTGTTGGGAGTGCCTTGGGAATTATTTTGAGCATTGGATTTCCCCTTTGCATCATTTTTATCTTTGTTTTCCATGGGCTTGACATTACGTCTAGCCCCTTGATGGAAATTGATGCGTGAAGCAACCATGGTGTGGTGGATTACTTCGGTAATAGTACCGGGCCGTTGAGAGTTGATATATTCGGCCATCTCTTCAGGTAATCCCGCACAGAATTGTTGTCTTTGCTCGGCAAAGTCTATCTTTTGAAAGACAGTAGCTTTGAGATGTAAATCCCAAAACTTATCTACATACTTGTTGATAGACTCATGAGAGAGGAGCTTCAAGCCGCGCCATTCGGTAAGAACTTTATCTTTAGTATCGCTTGGAAGAAATTGCTTCATGATGGAAACTCGTAGAGTTTTCCATGTCTTTGGGGCTTCTCCATTGCCACGAAGGCTAGCCCACCATTGACGAGCTGATTTTTGGAAGTGCATAGCTACATGGCGTAGCTTGGAGGATTCTGTGAAGCCCTCGTCCCCAAAGGCCGCATCAAATTGCTGGATGAAGGCCAACACTTTGTCGGTAGCACCAAAGGTGCCATCGTAGGTGAGAAAAGAGATACTCTTTCCTCCCTCCTTGAACTTCTTTAGCTTTTGTGACCTTCGCCATGCAGGAAATGATTTGCGATGCCCTCCCCTCTTGTATTCTCTAGGAGAATAGCCATAACTTTCATCGAAAGAGAAGGAAGGTGAAGAAGAAGGAGAAGAGGGTGACCTCTTCCTAGCCCTTTTCTTCCTTTGTTTCCTCTCTTGCCTTTGAGAGTGATGAGGAGAAGGACTATGGGTTGCTCTTTTCCTCTTGGGAGGAGTAGGCCATCGTCTAGACCGCCTTCTTCGTGGAGCCACATCTTCAGAAGAACTTAGACTTTCATTGCTTTCTTTCTCTTTGGATTCCTCCTCTCGAATGGGAGAGAGTCTTCTTTTGGGGGTCTCTTCAAGAGGCCTCCTAAGCTCTCTCTCCTCTTGGAGAGGAAGGGAAATTCCATAAGCACGAAGTTGTTGAGTAACTTCGGCTTGCAAGGTAGGGTTGCCCATAGCTTGTTGCAACCTAGTCACAAGATAATTCACAAACATGGGAGCATCATCATTAGCACCTTCATGTGCAAAATCAAAGCTATCAATGTTCATTCTACTCTCTTGATTATTGTCAGCCATGATAACAAAATTTTATGTATGTACTTAGTGTATGCTTTGGCAATTCAAAACCTTAGTTGCCACTCCTCTTAGCCTTTGAAAATCGGCTCTTAAGTATCTACACCCACGGCTCAAAGTGGTTAATTATAGAGAATAGAGGAGTAGGTCTAACATAGCAGAGTTGCCAAGGGCTAGCAACATGACACCAACAATGTGGACTTGCAAAGAGGGAAGTGCTATCAAGGGATTCCTTGCAAACTGGATGGGAGACTAAGGTGGTCAACCACTAGGGAGATAGAATCAAGGGCTCTGTAGTTGCTGAGAATGTGGTGTTTAGATACCATATTGCAAAGCAAAGCTTGTAAATGGTATTTTCCTATACAAGATGGAAGCTGACAATGGAAGAATGGGAGGCACTAGACTCTGATGTTACTGCTAGAGAATCAGTCGGCCTGCAAATATGCCTCTACAACAATGCAGTGCATGACTTTGCACTGGATAATGATTGGCACCTCAATCACCTTCGCAAGTATCTTAATCTCAAATATACATTTCCCAAGAAATATCTCTTTGTAATCAGTGAAAAGGTTGTTCACTCCAGAGAAGAGAAGATCTTTCTGTGTGAGAATATTTTGTTTCCACAATGCATTTTTGTAAAATCTTGTAACTGACACGAATTTTTCTCTTATTAATACATACGGTGTTTGAATCTCATTTCTGACATACTTGTTTATTATCAACTTGTTCAAGTTTTTGATTGAAATGTGCAATTTTTTTAATGTGGAGAACAAATGTTTTCAATGTCGGTGTTTTTCAATGCTTTGTCGCATGATTTTGTTTAAAATTATAGTTTTAAGTTATTTTGACGTTAATTTTAAGTGCTTTTTAAAAAGTGACCCTGGGTATATAAGTGACTTTCTAGATTTTAAACTTCAATTCTCACATTCACAAAGCTCTATCTCTAAGCTCTCTTCGCATTTTCTTTGCAACCATGGCAAGGTCTTCTGATGCACTTCTCACACAAATAGAAAAGGTAGGACTTGTGGATCAAGCACATGCACTACTCAATGTGTTTGAGGGGACAATTGACAAGCAAGCCACTGTCAACCTTCATGCAAAGGCATTCAAAATATTTCTTGACTACATGACGTAGCACATGGAAGAATATACCATAGTCTTTTAGGGATTAGCCATTGACTACAGGGCGTGGCTTCTAGTGGATTTCCTCAAACATCTCTATGCGCCGACAAAAACTTTCACTTTTTCTTGTTGAGGTTTATTAAAGGCCTCACTGAACGGGACTACATGACAAAGCATGAGGATGATCTCATAGACTTGGGCATGGGGGGGTGCATAGGCACCCAATTCATTTCTTAGGACACAATTATGGGCTTATTTATGCTTGAGGGCATGGATAAGGGAAAAATAAAGAAAAAAAGCCAACCGTCTGTGACCATTGTGGAGGAAGCAAATGAAGTTATCAAAGATGTTGATGAGTAGACTAAATCGTCTATGACACTCGTCCTCTTGCAAGAGCCCAACTCCAGTGAGGAGGAAGATCGGATGATAGAGGGAGATGAGGTGTTGGAAGAAGTCCCAAAACTCCAAATTCTCTCTTTGCATGCAGTGGTGGTTGATGATTGTTGGTTTTATTCCTTGACAACATTGCCAAAACACTAGGACTCAAAGAAGATGAGTCGCTTAGAGTGCTTGCTATCTATGCGGGCATGAAGGATCTCAGTGGAAAGGAAGAGAAAGTCAAATTTCAAATCAAATTTGAAGACCAAGGTCTCCCAACAAGCCTCTCTTTCCTCCCCAATTAAAACAAACAGAAGTTGGTGCAAACGGTGGCAAGTACACTTGCGGAAATCAAATCATGTTCCTCATTTTACGAAAGCATCTCGGAAAGCTCTTTCCATCCACACAAATCATTGAGCGCATTTGATTGTCTATTATTCCTTTAAAAAAGTGTTAAAGTCGTCTAAAATGCTTTGCAGATGGCATACCATGTTGATAAGTTCGTAGTGTGTACTGGAGGTTCATGCAACGTGCCCATGGGTAGGGATAGCTTGCTTTGGCACTACCTGAGCAAAGTGAGGCCATCGATTCTTTGATCTACTCACACAGAGTTCTCCAAGGATGGTTCTATGGAGCTGCTCAAATGCAAAGCATTAAAACTGCCATACTTGTTGAAAATCCCCTCTTCTTAAATGCTCACAAATGTATGTTGATGGATCGAGAGGCAGCATTGTATTCCTTTACAGGAAACCACCGTGGATCAGTCCTCTCCCACTGTGCTTTCCCTAGGTCAAGGGGTGACAAACCCACAGAAATTGTAAAATCCCTTGGCATCAAGTCATCCATTCACCCCATACCCACATATGTAATTCGTAGAGAAAATAATAGACCATGATGTAATATCTAAATCAATACAAAATTTATATTTTTTAACCGACTTTTGTCAACATTTTGTACTTGTTTTTTTTCAGATTCATATTGTCTAATAAATTTCATTTTCATGATATGTGCACAAAAACTTCAACCATGTAAGCACTCGTTAGCCGGGGGACACATCTCGGGGATTCTTTAATGAAACTGGGCGACGGGGGGCGTGAAGGGGATCGGGGAGCACCACAGACAGAGAGTGAGAGAGAGAGAAGGAGACACAAACACGATGTGGGTGGGGAGACTGTGAAGTGGTAGCTCCCCCTATACAGTATACTCACTATAAGTATAGGGTAACAGTGGTCGGGCGCCCATGACCTGGGCGACCGGTCAAGGCACATAGGCCTTAACCCCAACAACCTCCCACTTAAAGGCCAATGTGCCTTTAAGCAAGATCTACTAGTGTACAACTAATAGAAGGTGAGATATTCTCTCAACCTATGCCCACTGACTCTCAATGAGCTAGTGCATCCGGCTCTACTGATAGACAAACATCCCGTTGCGGAAGCCACACAGAGCTAGCTCCAAGCTCTGCAAATAGTCTACAAGAGCTCATGCACTCCTGCAAGTATCGGTCCAATACCTGCAAACCTCCGCTATGCTCTATGCCGAGATCAGTCATCGAACAACTAATCAACCCTGCTGCAAATGCTCCCACTGCAGCTGCTATGTCGGGCCTCACGATCAGCATCTCGTACATGAGGACACCGAACGTTGATGCAACCCTGGCAACCTCTGCCACCTCCAACTCAGAACTCAACTCATGGTAATCCTGTCCCCTATCATAGAGACCGAGGCACTCTAACTCCGAGCTCTGGAGTGACTCCTCGTGCCCACCACATATCACATGTGTACCAAGAGTATCCATCAGTCCTGAATCTGCATCAAGCTCTGGCATAAGCATATCAAGAAATGACTCCACAATAGCCGACATCTCAACATCCATGTGAGTCATCTCTGTCATCACCTCTGATGACTCATCTTGTTGTGACTCACTAGAGCTGTCCCGCTCTACCTGTGCATCCGTAGACGCAACCTGCAAAACAAGGTCACTGCTCTGCACTCCATACAAAGCATCCTGCAACCCACAAGCAAAAGAGACTCGCCTGCTCTCTCGCTCTCTACTTGGCTGCATGATCACAGAGACAACACCGTCTCTCACGTGATCCACATGCAATGGGTAACCTGTACCACTCCTGGCACCTCTCGCAATCACTAGCGAACCCAAATGCATCACAAAATCTCGCTCTCGTAGCGAAATCTGACATCCACAATCTCTAAGCTGACCAATCGAGATCAAACTCACTGTCAAATCTAGTACATAGCGCACATGTCGTAACAAGTAAGATGTACCACTCGGTAATGATAGTCTCACATCTCCTGCACCTGCTATCGCATGCATCGATCCATCGGTCAAACGTACACTGCCAAGCATCCCACTAGAATAGCTACAAAACCATTCACGATGCGGCGTGACATGAAACATAGCATCTGCGTCTAGCAACCACTGCGAAGGGAGTGCACTATCCACATGTATAGCATCTCGTGCATAGCTCGAGGTAAAAGTGACATCCCCGTCACTAGTATACTCCGACACTACATCTGCCTCAACTGTCAAAGCAATTGAGTCCATGGCATCACTACATACATCTCTGAGACTGCCATGTCTCCTACGATGTCGCATACGACGAAAACAGCGCCGTCTAACGTGTCCAGAATGACCACAATACCAACATATCACCTGTCGGCGTACTCGTGAATGTACATGTCTCACACAAGTCCTTGATGACTCATATCTATCATACATATCATGTAATCTGCGCCAAAGTGCTCTCGAAGTAGCCTCATACATAACAAGAGCATATACAGATTCCACAAGGTGCAAAGAGAGTGTAGATAGTGCCATCTCCTCTAGCTTCTGCCACTGATCATTAGACATGTTTGAAGGTCTACCTGCATCACCACTCAATGGTCGATGCAACCCTCGCTGTGTCAGTGCATTAAGCATACAATCTCTCCATGCCGCAAAGTCCGACCCATCAAACATGCGCATCTGTGAGAGGTCACAATCTGATTGATCACCTGTCTCTGCCATGAGCACAAGTAGCAAGCTAGATAGCAAAACCACCTCACCAACAACACCTGGAAACTGTCTACAAATATGGCTAGAAACACAATGTAAAGCCTATGAGACACACTCCAAAGTAGAGCTCCCGCAATGTCAATACAAGCCTCGCCTGCTCTAGTATCACACTGCAATCTGTGAGCTAATCACCAAGCCCACACTGTGCGGTATCGATGCATACACATGCCCAAATCTCCCACCTGCAGAGAATACCGCACGCAAACTCTGAGTGTAGCCAACACTCTTAAAGCCAAAAAACTGAGTGCCAAAATCAAGCCAAGCTAAGCAAGAAACATGCACATTATGTCACAAAATACTGGGAAACGTTTTCCAGAATTTCGACGTAAAATGGCTATCTAACCCAAAATAATCATAAGTCGATCAACCGCTCAACAAGAGCCAATGCGCAATCAATCAGCACTCAACATGCATGATCAAATCCCTGCAAATCTGTGCATTAAATTGCCTGCACAAAACCTGTGCTACAAACCTCTGTCATAAAACCAACTAGCAATGCAATCAGAGTGACCACCTGTGAGCCCATAAGCGGAAAACCTATCCGCAAGCAACAAGTCAATGCATGACTAATACCTTACGAACACTGTCACAACATGCATAAAACTCCTTTCACAAATCGGACAGAGTCTGATTTGTATGGGGACTAAGTCACACCCAAAACAACAAAGGAAATAAGATGCCAAATCCTATGGAAAACAATCTGGGAGTAGCTCAGCCAAATCACTGAGCATACAAAGAGCTCCCGCAGTGTACATACATGAGCACAAACCGGCTAACAAGACACTGCTATGCATGAAATCGAGTCACTGTAGTACATCTGGCATCTGAAGAGAAGTCGCCTGTACACCTGTGGCAAAGCAAGGTACCAAAGCCAGTAAACAGGACACTGCAACACCTCTGGAACTGAAATCCAGGAGACTAGAGCGTAACAGCTCTCCACAATGTCATACATAGCCTGGCAAAGCACAAAACACGCTCTATGCCAACCCGGCACCAAGAGCAATCTGTAGTGCAAACCCTGTACCTGTACTTCGTCTCTTGGCTTGAATCTGGAGGAGCGTCGTCAATCTCCTGCACACTCCCCTCCCTTCAGAGAGATGACTCGCTCTCTTGCAACGAGGACAGCTTCCTCCATAGATCCACTTGGCGATTTTGGTTAGATAGAGTATCATATCGTAAAAAAATTTGACACTACCCCAAATCTTCCCCTGTTGCTGCTGTCGATCACCTGTTCCTGTCTACAGACCTGCTCTCCTGACAGCTACAGCCTGGAAAAAAGCTGCCAAAGTTTCCCCGCAGAGTGATCAAAAAATCACACACAAAACTGAACCATGAGTGACAATCCACATCCTGCATACATCACGTGCCAAACACATGGCAAATGAGCTCACACCTGCAGGAGTAGCTCCTAGACAACCTGTCCACCTGTATGCAAGTGAATATGTCACCTACGAACTGTCAAAAGCTCAACATGTATCCAAACATGCCATACATAGCATATCCGCACAAAGCTTGTACGTCATCTTTCTGAGCTTGTGACAACACAAATCATACACACGATCTGTATTCTCATCCAATATGTTGAACCTGCTGCCAACAAGTTATGTGCAGAGTCCTCAATGCACAACCAACGGTGTAGCAAGCTAGCTTAAACACATGAGCTCACAACATCCATGTGAATGCAAAACAACAACACTCAAGGCATAAACCACCGAGCAAAGCACCTGCAATCACAACCTAGGTCAAATAAAAGACTCTAATATATGTCTTGCAAACATGCTCAACATGAGTACCACATGAGATAGGCATACATCTCAGCCATAACCATCTTTGTCAGACGTGCCAAGAAACCTACGTCCTGTCACAAGGGCTTACTACCCACCTGCAAGAACTATCAACCTGTCTTGTAATCCTCCCACTTTCAAGAGCTCATACCTGGATCTCAGCCGTAGGAGACCTCAATGCCCATACATGGTCTTGAGCACATGCCAACCCACACAAGCAAATTGAATCCACTCTAAAAGGCCCTCAAAGCTCAAGTTTTGCTACTGTTGCTCACTAGCTGTGGTGCTGCCTCCTACTTTGAAATGTAAATTTGACAGCCAAAATGAGCGCAGACCCGGGTACAAAGTACCTTCTTTATTTTGGGCGGCCGATTTGGGTAAAATCAAGTCTTTGATCACCTAATTTTGACACTGTCACAAAAGCCTGCTGTTTTGCAATAAATCTACAGCAGATGTGGCACCTACAGTAGGCAATGAAGCTAGCTCTGCAAGCTTGAGGCAAAATAGCCCACGACCTCTCTAGAATGCTCAGATCTACACCGACTCTTGCACTTCAAGATCTCCAAAGCTCCAAGCTCTTTGAGCTCTCCAATCCAAGCTCCTTGCTTCATGCCTGTGTAAGCTCTCTCTCGCCGAGCACTTCTCTAACGAGCTCCCTCTGCCATAGCCGAGCTCCAAGCTCCGGGCACCTGCTCCGCCGCCAAACCAGCTCTGATACCAATTGAAGGGGATCGGGGAGCACCACAGACGGAGAGTGAGAGAGAGAGAAGGAGACACACACACGATGTGGGTGGGGAGACTTTGAAGTGGCAGCTCCCCCTATACAGTATACTCACTATAAGTATAGGGTAACAGTGGGCGTGTGCCCATGACCTGGGCGACCCGTCAAGGCACATAGGCCTTAACCCCAACAGGGCGTACGGAGGTAACGGGACCACCACGACTCAAAAAAAGGCCATGTGCACCATGACATGTAGGGCTTTTTTTTGTGCCATCGAACCGTGTCATACACCACGGTGGTCCCGTTGCCTCCGTACCCCCCCCCCGTTCGCTCAATTTTATTAAAAAATCCCCAAAAGGTACCCACCGGCCGAGGAGTTCTTGTCAAGGTCAATTTAAATTTAACAACTTGAACAATTCAAATACTTAAAAAACATAATGTACAAAATCAAGTTATACAATTGCGCGGAATGGTAGAAATTTGACTCTCGATATTATATGAAAAGATTACAAATCTTATCAAGAGAGAGTACACGAGATAAATAATTCTTATGAATGCATCCTTCATTTTACAAATTGATTGCTAGAGCTAAATCCATATTTTTCAAGGTTATGCACTTAGCATGCACCATACAGGAAGCACCATCCTAAAACAGCTGCACCGGAATGTCTTCAGTGGCATCCTATAGAGCCAATAAAGCTGCACATTTTATGTGTGTAATGGAATCATTGTATTCATCCTTTATCTCTCTCACCACCCAAGAGAAGGCCTCTTTGGGTATGATTGGCTTAATGCCCTTTTGATACAATCGGATCTCCTACAAAGCGACTGTGCCTGGCTTCCATCTCCGTTTTTTTTGTGTTGTTGGCGGTGGTGGAGGGGCCGCCTACCTAGCCCATTGAGGAAAATCATTTTTGTACTTTTTTCTCCTCTCCTTTTGGGCCTGCTATTGTTCGGGCATCACCTTGTCCTTCTTCCTCTTTGCACATTGCTTGGCCCTTTTGAGGAATTTTTGAAGTCCTTGAGCTCCTAGCCTTTGCTTGTTGGGCATCTTGAGCTCTATCCTCTGACACCTTCCTCTCTACCTCTGCTCATTCTTGTAAGTTTGCCAAGTGAGCTCTCTTGACCTTGACTCTATGCCATTCCTCTTGCTCCCTATGTCTTCTCTGTTCTTCTTGCATTGTTTGTGAGTCCTTCTCAACTACCTATTTCTCTTCCATATCTTTCATTTTCTTCCTTCTCTTGACCTCTCGTACTTTAGAAATCGGGTCTCCTGGTATTACTTTGGTTACCCTTTGTTTGTATTGCGGTCCAAATCTTTGCGACGTGGTTTCCATGGTTGCCTGAGGCGAGGGCTCCAAATTTTACAACGCACCCCGATATGCCCCTTTGGTTGCTCTTATTTCTTGTGTGGCTCTATGTAGAGATGAATTTGGTGTGCGATCTAACAGAGGTGTGCGGTTGGCATTATTCAGTGGTACGAGATCACAAAAATCTATTGCATGGTGGTTTGATCATCAGGATTCGATGGTTGGGAAGGTTGTTGGGTGTCTAGAGCGGGTTGCGGCACTGGATTATCCACTTGTGGCTGAGGATGTAGTTTTGAAGCAGTAGATTCTACATGGGGTGCTTCTTGCGGATTTTGAGTGGTGTGAGTGGTTGTGGTGATATTGATGTGCGCAGTGATCTGCTTGTGTGAATCGTCCATGTGGTGCAAGATATGAGTGCGTGCTTGTTTGTGCTTGAGAGTATCTTCTAGAATGTGAAAACAAGAATTGAACTTCAAGTTGTGAGTTTTGACTTATATAGTACTTAAATTTTATTTTTAACACTTAAAAACTCGATAATACTAATAAATTTTAAAAAAAACTTTGAAATAGACAAAACTTGACCCACAAAACCACTAATTGGGGTGTCAACAAATCACTTGGCATTACAATGCATGTTTATAATAGAAGCGGTTAGTGTTAAAATTATTGGTTTTCCACCCAACGCCTGTCATTTTGTCTCCTTGTCTCCAACCATCATCAGAATCGATCTTTTGCACTCAAAGCATGATATGATTGTGATCACCTCACACTAACCAATTTCTCTATTCTGCATTTCAAACTTCTTTGCACTTTAGTCTTCTTCCTCTCTCTCCCCACTAAAACTCTTTAGAACCAATTCAACATCTTGTGTATAGCATTGGTCTTTTTCCTTCCACCTCCATGCTGTGTATTTTTAAAATACACTGCTTTTTCTTGATAGTGTGAGCACTCCATTCCTTGACTACTCCAGATGCCCAATAAACTGTATGTGTCGAGAAAAAAAGAGCTATGTGTAAAAAGAATGTATTGAAAAAACAATTAAACTTTAGTTCAAACACTAATGTTTATTGACTGCAAAGACAAAGTGTTCAACCCACCATGTATGTGTTTTGTGCTTCTCCCCCAAGCCTCCACCATTTTCACTGTGAAGCTATTGATTACAAACTTTAAGGTGGATATCTCAGCACAAGTTAGCTTTTCCCTCTTAAGAAGACGAAAAATATAATCTAGAGACTGCCACACACGAGCACGCTTAATACTTAGGGCTGCTTCGTTATCTCTAAGGTGGTAATGTCACACATATTTTTCCACAATTGGAACTCATTGGGACTTTGGGAGTCAGAATAGTCTAAAAGTAAATGCCTAGCTTTACTACCATCCATACATATTTTTTAGGATGATCCAGTGTACTTGCAGATGCATTCTTGTCCTTAGATAACTCAAATGCATTCCCATGTAGACCAACACTTGATAGAATAAATTTGAGTTCTCTTAGACACTCTTCTCTTCTTTCAGCATGCTCCATATTCCAAGCATAATTAATATGGAGCATAAGAAACTTGTCAAGAATTCGTAGACGGGCATGAAGGGTGCTTGATTTGTAATGAAGCTTGATTTCAGGGACTCATCAAGCTTCATTAGAAATATAACTTTGCCATCACATTCTTCTTGTGTCAACCCATAAAATCTAATCATTGACTCTTAGAGCTTCAACAAGTCAACATAGACATTGTTGAACTCGTTGTAACGGAAGGATTTCCTATCTTCTAATGGCATGGCATCCTCCACATATTGAAATCCACCCAATAAGCTTGCAACATCAATATTGGTGCACCTTTTTACAACGCTGACACTGTAAGGGGTTGGCAGCGGGTTGGCAGCAACTCAAACAAACCCTTTGCTATGTAATCTAGTGTAACAATTCAATACAAATCTTTTTAGGCCTTGAAACTTGTTCCCGCGTTATCACACACCTCCATCATCTCCTGAGGCAACACAATCCTCTTTAGCTCACTAAAATACTTCTGGCACAAAACATTAGCAATGCGAGCATTGGATGGATCATCCCATAGCTCCATCAACTCCTTTGGCTTGATGATAGGCTACAGCAGAGTATAAGCTCAGAATTGTTTCCACCCTATGTAGAGGAGCCTTCCTCAAGTTCCTTTTTTTCCACAATTAATAAGGACACCAAATCTGTAAACAAGGGAATGTACTCTCAAAGATGGATGCCAGTTTTAAATTGTTTGTACTCAGGACCCAAACCTTAGAGATAGACCTACTTTATCATCATCAACAACTATAACACCAATTGATGCTAGTGACTCACATATGTTCTTTATTTTCAGCAAATAGTCATTGATGGACAGACTTTTCTTCTGCGGAGTATTCACCTCAGTCTTCAACTGTCCAAGATGCATGTGCCCAAAAAGAAAATATTCATTCTGAATTCCAAGCATGGAATTTGTTCTTGTTTAGCTTCTCACTGCCAACTTTGTTAAGCCCATCATTGTTGAACGACATGTTTCCAACCCTCTACACAATCTTCAAACAACCTGCTAAAAATAGTTGGTTACCACCTATAACCACAAACTGTGTACTACATACACCTATTTCACTGTATTAAACAGTGTTTGTGCACACTGCAGCCAAACCAAAACTTTCTGCACCACCTATATGTAGATATGCAGAATCTCAAACCTTAGCGTTTTTGCATGCAAACGCACTCTAACTCCAAAACGGGGGTCGAAACGTGCTCGGAATGGAAATCTGGTTGCATGTCCACGAGATAGAACACTAAGACACACACTCTTCAAGTGGAATCACCTAAATTAAAGATTGCTAACGATGGCTCCTGGAAATACCAAAGCCGCTTACTAGACTGCTCCTTCTTGTTGCTCCAAGCTCCTCAGACACAACCAAGATGATACCATGTCAAGAGATAGAGAAGGAGAGAGCTTGAGATCTTGCAAGTGCATGCACGTGCGCACGTACGCGCGCGCACACACACACACACACACACACACACACACACACACACACACACACA
This sequence comes from Adiantum capillus-veneris, assembly GCF_014529385.1. Taxonomy (NCBI): domain Eukaryota; kingdom Viridiplantae; phylum Streptophyta; class Polypodiopsida; order Polypodiales; family Pteridaceae; genus Adiantum; species Adiantum capillus-veneris. Next base: position 153,924,313 of record NC_140948.1, read on the forward strand.
CACACACACACACACACAAATATGGAGACAAAAGATTGTACTTCTTCTTCTTCACAAACTCAAGATAAGAGGTTGCAAAACATAAGGGAAAATACAACATAAAATGGGAACATGTACAATGGTTCAATATGAACCACTAGTGAGTGAGGTGAGTAGATAAGTGTACCATCACTCCGGTAAGTAGAACAGCTTGATGTAGTCCAGGTGTAGTATCATTGGCAAAGATATGTGTATCCACCAAGGCGCGCCAATGATGATGATTGTCGGTGATAGTCATCCAGGAGTTGTACATGTTGAGCTTGACAGCTCAATAGCTACTTGAACATACTCCAATTTTGTGTCAAATAGGTAATAAATGTTTTATCTTTTATGCCTTGCCTATTGGTCACGTACACACAAATCAATTGCTTTACACAATGTGTAAAGGATCATCCTGGTGTAGATTCACCAATTTAAGCAACATCAATTTTTTATGCAGATCCATCGATTTAGGCAACATGAGTGCAAATTCGCTAATTCAGGTAGCAACCCAACAAACAACAAGTATATAGTTTAAACAATACTAGTGCAAATTTGCCAATTTAGGCAGCACAAGTGCAGATTTATGATTTAGGCAACACATTTTATTGGTGTCGATCGCCAATTTAAGAAACACCAATTACAACATCATACTATACTAGCTTGTAAGACCACTACACTTAGTGTGATTTTGTTACTCAAGTATATAATGAAAGAGATTTGGATTTGGATATGGATTTGTTCTATAATAGTTTCATGCCACGACAATGTTTATAAACTTAATTTGAGATTTAATGAGAATTGATTATTGAATAATGAGTGTGACCAATGATATCCTGGTCCATCAGGATATGAAGTATATTTCATATTCTTGTCTCAACATATGCACATACTCACTAGCAAAATAAATTACGATGTCAAAAGATTATAATACCATATGAATGTAGTCTTGTACAAAATTCAGTATCTAAATAAAACAAGGGAGAGGATAGAGAGGAAATAAATAATTACCTATAACATCTTGTGCCAATCATGGGTTTTTAACCCATACAATTGAAGGCTTCCACCTTTCTTTGCCTTTGTGAAAGTTCCCTTTAGTGATCTCATGTACCCCATGGGTGTGCAAATAGATGCAATGGAACCCTTCACTCAATCTAGCTCACCTTTGATTAGAATCCATAGGGCTTTAAGAAGCACAATTTCCCATTTGGGGCTCAACATGGAGTGGCAAAGGCATGGAGACATTCCAAGGTCCTCAAATCCTCCCTGGCTCCCAAAGAGTCCTTTTTTCCCATAATGTGGTCCCATAGGGTGTGAGCAACATTCTTGAATATATGCATGGGATCCAAGAGCTTTTGTATTTTTAAATCCTTCCAATATGGAATCCTTAAAAATATGGAATACCTTGACATAACTTTTGGTGGAGGAAATGGGGGTGGATCACTATTGTAGTGCCCTTCCCGAATGGTTGCCCAACTGCCATTGTAAGCTTTAGAGGTGTTTTCCAATTTGTTGGAGCCTTGTATTTGCTATGACTTTGCGGCAGGAAATGATGGTTGTTTGGATAGATTGCCTTGTAAGGCATCTGGCCCCTCTATCACCAATGATGACCCACAAGTAGGACATGCATTGTGACCCAATGTGGATAACCCTGCACTCATATCATATTGTGAGAGAAACGCTTCAAACTTCAAATGGTAAAGAGAGATAAGAATGAACATAACATACCAAAAATCGCTGCAAGGCCAAGATAGTTGTGCATGGTCCACATAAGGATACCCCTCACAAGGGACTCTCTCCTCTCCTTTGGAAGTGAAACATCAACAACAGGAATACCCTTGCCTAACTCCTCCACCTCCTTGGGACTCAACGCAGACATTAATAATCACCATTTTGTACTTCCCTGGCATAAGCAAAGAAATAAGTATATTTCCCTTCTTGGTAGTCTCCCATGGTGGAATATTGTAGTTGATGATCACCACGGGCCAAGTGCTCCATGATGCAGACTTGGTGCCAAAGGGATTGACATTATCACTTGCCAACCCAAGCCTCTAGTGTCGAGGCTCTAGCGTGAACTCTGGCCCCAGTGAGTCTCGATGTGCCTCCATGCAGGTGAATTGGCAAGGACAAACATCATCCCATCATTTGAGAGGTGGTTGGCGTGCTATATGAGAAGATCCATTGTAGACCTACTTTCAAACATGTGTTGAATCTGAGGGATCAGTGGAAAATGCCGTAATACCTTGCAGGGTAGGTGCACCCCACTTGCATCGGTCTTGTAGCAAGCTTCTCTTTACATTAGACAAGAGGTAGCATATGCATCTTCATTGAAATATAATACGCAATCCTGAATCCGCTCATATTTCATGCCAAGTGTAGTGACATACAACCTCGCTCGTCGATGATCCAAAGGCATGTGGTGATCTTTAGGAAGCATTTTGCCCATCAAACTACAATGAAACAAAAATTGATACAAACGCAAGGTAGGACCATCAAGAGAGTGCAATTTACCAAAAACCATAAATAGAACTTACACAAGGGGTGCTCCAACCAAAGTTTTCTTGCAAGTTGAGAACCTCCAACGATGCTCGGAGCATCGAGTACTGTGCACCATCATAAAGAGGTGTTCGGGCACTTGTGCAGGGTCTATAATCCTCCTCGCACATGTTGGATTCATGTACCAACAAATCATCCACCATATCAAACATGTGCTCATCCTCAACCTCAAAGTGTCCTTGAGACGCGTGTGGAGGTGTAGAAGTAGAGCTAGTGCCACAATCACCACACACCATGCCTTTGCTCAGTAGCTCTTTTCGTTGTCTTTAAGATTTGCATGCCAGAGCACAACCTATTCCTCGTAGAAGATCTTTGTGGAGAAGCTTTAAGCTTTTCTGGAGACATGACTACTTGAAACTACCGACAGGTTGAAGCGACGGCAATGGTGGAAGGAACTTTCAAAATTCACACCTGAAATTGCAAAGGAGGGAGATATTCGACATTGAATTCTTGGTTACCGCAAATTTGAAGTGCTATCATTATTGGATTACCTTTTGGATTTCTATAAGCATACCCTATAATGAAGAAGATATTTAAAGTTTAGAAAACATAGTATGAAAAACGAGAACAATGACATAACATTTCGTACAGAGCTCAAATTGTAGTATCTTATTTTCTCTCTAATATAATTCACTGTGCCTTATTGTTATAAAAAAAAGTACAAAATTTGATAATAAACTATTTTTTTAATTAATTCTTTTAGACCCTTGTGAAAGTGTTGACATTTGTGTACGTCTCTCTTTAAAGAGGGGCATTGGGTATTGCATCAAACATTATTCTTTATGTTTATGAGATATAATCTAATTTAAATAATTCATTGCTACATTTAAAAAAAACAAATATTTTATTGTGATACCACATGTTTTAAAACTAGTGTCACTTTCTATTTTTCTGTCTCACAAACAATCCTCTTTCTTCTCAATAGCCTTATGTAGGCCATGGTGAATTTTCACCTTTTTCTTTTCTTGCAAAACAAAAACTCACAATTGCTTAATCAACTTTCAAAATAAGGTTTAGAGATCCAATTGAAGTAACTAAGGTTCAATAATAAGGCCAATCCAAAATCTTTAAAAAGCAAGGGATTAATTCTCTCTTCTTCCTAGAAGCCCAAGAGGCTCTCTCTTTTGGTGTGACTCTACGTGAAACTGAAGTGTAAAGCTGCCTAAAAGGCACTTTGCTTACAAACACCTCAACTCCAAGTTCCCAGTTCCCTTCTTTTTGTCATTATTTAGGCTAGACGCTGTCTTCATTTTGTATCCACAAAGTTTAAAGCCCCGTAGAAAATGCTGTAGTTTCTTCAACTTTAACCTCTTTTTGAATTGTAATTTCTCGGTCGCAACATGATGAAGCCATTGTTATAGTCCATATGCTATGGCTGGTAGTAATCCCACAGCTAGGCTACACTTAGTTTTATCTAAAAACACATAGGGTAAAGGGGCCAACTTTAGTCCACCTAAGCGAGCAAGCAGTATGCGAACAACACCATGGACAGAATCACATGTGCAAGGGTGCAAAATGAAGTCCGTGCTAAACCCCACCAACATCCAAAATCTTAGTGCGAGTAGCGAAATAGGGATGATGATCCAGGGTTATACAAATTGGCGAGCAAGTATTTTCGAGCAACAAAATAATTGAGCAAGTCCCTTCAAACATTCTTTATTACTTAGAGTGAATTGCAAAAGTGTAAACGGTTTTTTCATTGTTGAAAACTAATCCCACGATTAAACTCAAATCCCATGACGACTAATTCCATGGAACTACTTCATTCAATGACTTCAAGTCGAGCTATCTCTCTCATCACCACGAAGATCATTGTCATCAAAGTCCTCTATGACTAACATGGAGCACACTTGATCACTGCAGAGACCCTCTTCCTTTTCTTTGAGAGACTCTCCTACTTGTAGGACTACACCCCAGTTTTCAACAAAATAAACAATTCTTTAAGCCACTCCACAATAACTATTAATGACCGTATTTTACACATTTATCGTGTAATCAATATACTCATTGTAATTAACACATTGATTCTATGTTGAAAACCAAGCATGAGGTAAAGTCTAGCTACGAGCAAGCCATGATAACAAAATAATAGCATATCCTGATTCTTATGAGAAGATACCAAAGATGAAGTTGCATTATTATAATATCAATGAAATTTTCCAGTGGATTCCCTTCTTCTTCCCTTCAACAAGTTGCTTTGATTTTTCGACTGGCTCAAGGCTAAAGCTTTTTCCCGAACACTAGGCCGCCTTGAAAAGCAAAGTAATATGAACCGTACCCACTTTAGTTAACATACAAATATTCCACATGCCTTATTGGATCAAACGTGCAGAACTTCTATTTTAAACACCCTCGACAAAGCATAGTTCTCTCTCTCTCTCTCTCTCTCTCTCTCTCTCTCTCTCGCTCTCGTGGGATGGTTTCCTACAATGTTAAAACAATCTTCTTCTTCTTCTCCCCCCCCCCCCCCCCCCCCCTTCTCTCTCTCTCTCTCTCTCTCTCTCTCTCTCTCTCATGGTGCTCGCCTCTCTTCCTATGTTGTAGCACCGCAGAGAAGACGGGGACAAGAGGTTGCCACAAGCAGCCTTGCTGCATTACTGATAGGAGGAGTTTTTTCCAACCGCACGTGAAGGATTGTCGCAAGTTGAGGTAGAAGAAGACTCTACCTAGTGGGTGGATTGCATGACAATGAGGGCAAGGTCACTAGAGCAACATAGGGTAGGCTTGGTGAAGGAGTAATCTTCATACTATGGACATTTTAAAGAGCTAATTATAGGAAGTGCAGTATTGAGGGGTGAGGAAGAGGCTCATGCTCGTGAGGCCCACACCCAAGCTGAATCTCTCTTTCTCTGTCTTTTTTTTCCCGCAAGACATGTCTCATACATGTGCTATTCAAATCATGCGGCTAATTAAAGGAAGTGTAGTATTGAGGGGTGAGGAAGAGGCTCATGCTCGTGAGGCCCACACCCAAGCCGACTCTGTCTTTCTCTCTCTTTTTTTTCCCCAAGACATGTCTCATACATCTGCTATTCAAATCATCCGGGAAATGAAAAACCCGTAAGAATGACAACTTTGATCTCTGCGTTGTAAACTTTATAATCAAGTTACAAAGGGATCATTGAGAAACCATATACAAGTTCAGAAAGGCACCTAAGTTTAGCTATACCTTGATGATGAGCAAGGCCTACGACCACCCTCAAATTCCTTATGGAGGGGTTTGGGCAGGGGATCTGGCTTGTTAGGATTAGGCTTCTTAAGCGAGAGCACCTCTCGACCAGAGCTGCTGTGAGTCACAACACACATTGTAACCTCTTGTGCAGGCTGGAATAGCTATCGCAGTTTCTCCAAGCCACCAAAGAAGCCCAACTCTTGGGCCGAGAAAAATGCATCACACCCACTGGGCATGGTGACCCAATATCCCATAAGCATCGCTTTTCAAATGGTCGCTTGGAATGTGTTTGGGTCTCCTCGTTTGAGCATCTTCTCAGGATCAATGTCCACCTCAATTTCATCATAGTAGCTACTACTATAGGTGTTGTTGAGCCGATTTTAAAGGAGAAGGACCCCCTCGCAAGAACTCTCTCTCTCTCTCTCTCTCTCTCTCTCTCTCTCTCTCTCTCTCTCTCTCTCTCTCTCTCCCCACTGAGGGTGACACGGCTTGCAACGTTCACCTAAGAGCGGCATAGCAGCCTGCAACATTCTCCTCTCTTTATGACACACCTCCTTCTCCGTCTTGGCTTCTCATAGGCCTAATTTTTCGGTTTTCTTCAAGGCAAGCTCAAAATCTAACCATGATTTTATAATTTGAGCCTGTCAAAATACACTGTACCCCGGGTTTTTTTCTAACTCTATCCTACATTGGTATTTCCTCATAGATGTACATGAGGTACGGATTTTGATTCCAATCAGCGATAGGCTATTTTTGACACATGTGAATATCTATACTATATATTAAGGAGACTGGTTTTCAAGTGCCACATGTTGCAATTTTCTTTATCTAGTTACAGTGAGGACAGTGCGCACGCAAGGGGGAGAGAGAAAGAGAGAGAGGCGACCGAAGGCCGTCGGCCACACTAGTATATGCAAATGGGTCAAGCATTTGTAGTCCGCGAGGTTTGCTTCGTTTTGTTGTCCTACCAAGCACCATTGGCTTGGTTTTGTTATGTTAGTTGGACTTCATTTCTTTTGTACGTTCCAATGCAACAAAGGAAATTGAAAGGTGTCCACGAATCTTCCTTTGCCTCAGATGGCAACATATATGCACGCTTTTTCCCTTGGATGGATGCAACGTATTTGTTGGCAACTTGGCATGGACAAGGGTCTCATATAACAATTGTTACGGTACTTTTTACTACATGGGAGGACAAAAAACCTTTCCATGGGTGGAATACCTCATTTTTTTATCTCAAAAAGGTCATAGGGAGGTGGTGGAAAAATGGTACAATTTTTTATACAAAGGTTGCTTGATGGTGGACATGTGTCCTCTTGGCTTGAAAAGGAACTAGTATGTGACCCGCACGTTGCTGCGGCTAAGAAGAAGCAATCATGGCACTCTCCTCTTTCACCTTCCCTCAAAGGTGGCAACATGTACATTCATACAATAGTATGTGACCCGTACATTGTTGTGATCGTGAAGAAGTAACTGTGGCACTCTCCTCTCTCACCTTCTTTGAAGATGGAAACATATATTTATGTGTGTGTGTGTGTGTGTGTGTGTGTGTGTAAACACACACACACACGTACATGCATGTGCGTTGACAACGACTTAGCCACGATCTTAGAAGACGATTCACACAATCAAATGCACTCTTATCAAATTTGATAATGGGATTTTCACAAACCAACTCTCTCTCTCTCTCTCTCTCTCTCTCTCTCTCTCTCTCTCTCTCCGGCCCTATGACAAACTTGAACTACATTTGGAGTTGATATGTGGACAAATTAACTTTTTCATAAGCAAGCGAGTCCCTCTCTATTTGTAGAAACATACTGAACCTTCGAGTTTTTCATAGTCTCTCTCTCATGTACGCACGTCTCATGTACGCGTACGTACACACACTCATCGCAACAATCAACTACTCAGTGGGGGAGAGGGGTAGCACAATTGCTCGTGACACGTGGAGGTGTCAATTTTTTGAGACCTTTAAGAAGGAGTATAAGAGTGCCTCTTTGGAACAATTTTTTAAAATTTAAAAATATAAAATTACACAATTTGTTTAAATAATATCAATATTGGTCTTGAAAATTTTCCCTCTAAAAAAATCCAAGTATATCTTCAAAAGCCAAATTTGCATTGAGAAGCAAAATCCCCCTCAAATTTGTATTTTTTCTATGATCTACTCTAGTAGAGTAGAAAGTCTTTTGTAAAAACACAAACAAAGTAAGTTTTTAATTTTTCATTGTCAAAAGGCTTTTCATTCATACACTTTTATATATATATATATATATATATATATATATATATATATATATATATATATATATATATATATATATATATATATATATATATATATGTATGTATGTGTGTATGCATGTATGTATATATATGTATACTTATATATATGGAAATATTTAAGGAGAGAGAGAGAGAGAGAGAGAGAGTTTTTGCAGAGTGTGGTTTTGGTGGAACGCCTTATCTTTCAAAGTTGTTGTCATCCTCTCTCCATTTAGCTTACCATGGAATTTTACGATCATTAGAAGAGGTTTTTCTTGTGGTTTTTGGTTTTTAAAATTTGCGCATGTAGCTAGTTGTACTTGGTTCTCACAGTTCCAATTTGGTACTTTAGTTCTCTCAGATTCATCATTATCTAGGCATTCTCAAAAAAAGTTCAAGTAATATGAATAAGCCTCTTTAGAGAGAGAGAGAGAGAGAGAGAGAGAGAGAGAGAGAGAGAGAGAGAGAGAAATTAAAAACTCCTTTTTATAGCCAACATGTAGTAGATTGGTTATCCAAATTCCCTTCTAAGGAACAAATTCAGAGTCCTAGATTTATTGGAGGTAGAACTAATCTTCTTTTCTCCTCCCTCTCTCTCTCTCTCTCTCTCTCTAAAAACCGGGGCTTTCCAATCAACGAGCAAAGAAAACAGAGCAAAGCTAATCTTCGAGCAAGTATGAGCAATGCCCTTGACAAAGTGATGTGAATTCATGTAAGGTATGTTAAAGAAAGTAATCATGTCATGTTGGAACACCACAACACAAAAGGGTCATACGTCTAAAATTATCACAAAGCAGTGGAAGCTTCAAAGTCTCAAACCTCCTTACATGTTGAGGCCCTAACAAAATTCCAAGTCACACAGTATCTCTAGGTATTTCATAAACTTCGCTGCCATAGAACCTTCTGATGGACACCATGGAAGTGGTGTTGCACATGGAAGTTTCTTCATATTCAAGGACACTATGTTCTTTGGGTATTGGTTCAACCCAGCCTCGGTTAAGCCATGTCTCTACTGCTACCGGTGGATTCTCTCAAAGGAACTTCTGAACCTAAGGCTAGGGTTGTTCCAACCTTGATAACATGTGGGTTCCCGTTCTATGGATTGCTATGAGCAAATGCAACACTTCTTTAATGATTTTTTTTAGTTGGTTTTAGGATTTTCAATCTACATGCACAAAAAGAAACAAACATTATAAGACAAAGTAGGCCTTGGCTCCCTTTTTGTGAGTGAGATCAATGGATAGCTGCTTAGATCAATTATGAGCCTTTGGTCCTTAGATCAATAAAGAGCCCTTACATCAATTTATGTCAAAAATGAATTCCTTGGCCTAACAAAATATTTTCAAAGTGATAAAGTGTCCTTTCCTTAGCCAAAACCTAGTTTTGTCCTCATAGATCTAAGCTAGACTAATGGAGGAAAATTGGTCTTGAACCTAAGAGCAGGTTGCATGGTGAGTCTAGACCTGTGGGGAATCACTTGTCTAGTCAGATTTTGGAGATAAACCCTTAAAATGGCTCAAATTTGTGAGTATCCCCTTGGACTATAATTGATTCAAAGCAACACCAAATGTGTCCCCACGTGCCAATAATAGCCCTTGGCACATTTTTTAAAGCCCGAAAACAACAACTTTATCACCACAAATCCGAGGTTGTTGGCATCCATGGCCATCTCTATCGCATGGCATCAAACATGCAAGTAGCTCCTTTGTCCTTGCCAGTGACTATGGTCTACATCCTCTTTCGATATCCTCATCTCTCGCTAAATGGTGCTCTCTATAATCAAAATCTACATTCGACTACTGAGGGCCACACAGTGATCGAGCCATGTGTACCTTCAAGCATGCCACCATCTGTGTAAAGCATCCATCTTGATCTTAGTTGAGGCTACAAACCAAAAGGGAAGTTCACAGCAAGGCTAGCAAAGGCCTCTTGCTCATCAATATAGGACTGCAATGGCAGCACAACATGGGTGCACCCAGTCAAGAGACAAAGCCAGTCGACACTCAAGCTATTGGGTAGAATGCAATGAGGGGAAGCAACTAGAGGTTATGTTGTGCTTCTTCTTGTCGGTGACTTATAAGGTACCTCTTCTCTAGCCCTACCTTTGCCTACTCCGATAGCACTACAGAGAACCGCGTTTGCTGCTCTTAGACATGGGTACACAGCCGGTGGTAACATGGGGCTCTAGAGAGGTTGACAAGATGTGGATAGTTCGATTCTAGTAGAGATTTGAGTTTGCATGGACGTTGGCTCATTACATGTAGGGGCTCTTGCATGAGCTACAAGATTTCAAGAAAGACCGAATTCGGAGGGGATGTAATATATCAACACGATAGCAATGGTATAGGCTACAAAGAATAGAAGGTGAGTCCCACAGGCAGGTAGAGATGGCAACATTTCTACAATCGTAGGCAGGGGAGCATGACAACTTCGAGTGGCATAGATGGAGTGAGTGATCTTATGTGTTGGCTCAGGGTGGCAAAGCCATTGCTATGGAACTGGGGCATTACAAAAACCTTCCATTGGGACAACTATATTCCAAGCTCCAAAGTGTAGGCAAGAGCCAAACTGTGCGACAACTTAGGGCTCATTCACTCTGTCCAAGAGGCAAACTTCAAATGAAAACAAATGACCACCATGTCGAAAATCGCAATGCGCGACGCGACTTTGCTGAACACAAAAGTTGATAGCATTATAGAGCGCATGTGTTTTCCGCTTTGCAACAGGATGGAAACCACTTGCCTCTGAGGGGGTATTGCCACCCGCAAGGATGGTGGGTTCGAAAAAGCTGTATCAAGTTGCTGATGAACCACTACGCGACACGGCAGCAAGTCGCCCCTGTCTCAGCGGTTGAGCGCGCAGTTATCATGGCTTCTTGGCTTGACTTGCGAAGTTTTAGATCTCTCTTAAGAGAATGACAGAGCTCTGCTTTCCACTTGCCGTAGACTACTTTACACTGTTCTTCGTCAGTTGATCTATGGCTGCTGCAGTGTCCATAGTTGATACATGCAGGGCGATGACGCACTAATTGTAGGCTGCAGGCTTCAACATTATTTAGCCTCATCAATTAATTTGGTACATAGGAGTGCCTCCAACTGCCTTGTGAAACCTGTCGGCACTAGTCCACGCCGACGCGGAACAGTTCCAGCAGATTTCACCAAGCGTTATGTAATTCAAAGCTGCCTACAAGGTGTTTTTAAAAATTTATTAAAATATTATCAACAGCAAGTTCGACTCAAATTCTCCCCACCCGCCAATGCGGATTGGCCCTTGCTAGAGCACTCCCCTAAAAGTCCTCCAACCTATTTGTCATGTGTAGTCATAACCCTTTCGACTTGGATGATACCCTTTCGACTCAAATGATGAATAACGCAGCCCGATTAAGTACTCACCCAAGATCGCCATCAATCCTAAAATCTGGACTCTCACGATGGAAACCCTTTTGAGGATGACGATGATGATAAAGATGTTTCACCTCATTGAAGCAGCAGAGCACGCCTTCTCATCAAAACAATTTTTTTGATGACAAAGATGGTGATGTTGGTGATCTGTAAGCTAGAGAGAGAGAGAGAGAGAGAGAGAGAGAGAGAGAGAGAGAGAGAGAGAGAGAGAGAGAGAGAGAGAGAGAGAGGGAGGAAGGAGGGATGGGGGGGATAGGTCTTATACAGAGAGAAACAAAAGAGATTTCAAGAAGGGCAAAGCAATGCCCAGAGAGAGAGAGAGAGGGTATGCATGGCTTTTGCCTAGCTAGTGTTCGGGAAAAATGTGTCTCAACGTAATATCGTGTCGTTTTCAATTTCAAAAATGTCGATTGAGCGCAAGGGGAAAAGGAGAAATTCCACCCCAAAATAGAGAAAAATAGTGTAAAAGCCCCATAAATAAACTTAATTTTCTACAATTTCCTCTTGGCAAATTCAAGAGAAGGAATTTTGTATGTTTGAAAAATTGATTTTTCCCAAATATTTTGCCTAGCCCAAGCTATCCCGATTCCCGACTCCCCTCTTCTGTTGCACGTAATTCTTTTCAGCTGGTACCGTAGGGCTAGAAAAATAAAACCAGTGAAAATAAGGATAAACATGAAATTCACCCAATTATTAGGTCAAAATTTGAAGCTTTTGCTCATAATTATACTAAAACTTATGGACATTTTTTGGGTTTTTTAAAGGAAAGCTCAAAATATAATTGGGATTTTACAATTTCAACCTTACAATTTTTTTCTGCATGTCGCCTTTGTATGAACTTCGTGATTGTAATCGAAACCAATCCATGCCAGCGTAGGCCGATTTCAGCACGGGGCGATGCCACTTTTGACGATTGCGAATTTTAGCACTATTGCAATGGGGTTGGACACTCCTGCTGTAGATTTTTATTTTTTTTATAAAATCAACAGCTTGTTAAAAGTGGGTAGCACATAGTTACTAGATCTAAGTGTAGATTGAATCATAGAATCCCCTAAGATCCGGATTCTCATCTCTCACGATCTCATATGCAACTGATCATATGTAACAGAACTCGCTCGTTTCTTTCATCGCTCGAAAAAACTCTCTCGCCTTTTTGTAAGACTCCTAAAAATCGAGGCTACTTTGATGTGAATAGTTGTTGAAAATCAATGTCTCTCTCTCTCTATATTTATTTATTTATTTATTTATTTATATTTATATTTATATTTATATTTATATTTCTTTTCATTGATAAGTGGGATGGTTGAATTTAAAAGAAACTTAGGATGCAAACATACATACCATGACATGTATAGTGAGGACTATAGCCTATTACATGTGATAGCTATATCTAGGGCTATATCTATTACACCTAGGTTCATTGTTAGAACCTATATGTAATTTGTGTTTGCATTTTGTCATGGTTTAGTGTTTTTAATAGGGCTATTTTTCAGTAGTCGTTAAGTTTTACCTTAGCATTACTAATCACAAGTATATAAGGATCTAGGGTGGTAAAACATGGAAATTTTTTACTGATTGTTTGTTTTAAAAACTGATTTTTCCTCATTTCTCAGTGTGTGTGTGTGTGTGTGTATATATATATATAATTATTCAAAAGTCAAATTTGTATTGAGCAATAAAATTTTCCTCCAATATACCTTCTTTCTACGAAGCATATTTAACATGATACATTTACCCTTTTGTGTAGGTGAAAGTCTTTTGGCAAAAGAAAAGAAATAAGTCTTTTGACTTTTCATTGTCTTTCTTTTTCGTTGTCAAAAGGATTGTCAAACGGTCATTCCAAGAGTTTTACCCTTCGCTTTTTCACTTTAGATTAGATGTTTTCTAAAAAAAAATTGAAGTGAACCAATGAGTGACATTAAGGAGGTCAATCATTGGCCCTGAAGGATCATCATCTAAAATAAATGGCTCTTCGGTCTCACTAGCGGATAAGCCCTCATGCAAGGACTCACAGATAGTACTCTTTTTTTCCTCCTTTTCCATCATAAGTGGACCAACATCCTCAATGATTGCATCCTCCACCACATCCTTGGCACCTACTTTCTTCATTGGTATACATGAATTCTCATTTATTGTTATCTTGAGATCTCTATCAACCCACTTCCACGTGATTTTGATCATTGGGTTGTTGGGAGTCCAAGACATAGGGAAACTCCTAGCATAATAGCTAGTCCTAGGGCATTTGTAGCATGCATTGAAAAATAAAGTGAACACTAGCTCTTGCTGAAAAGATCCAAAGCATCCCATATTTAGATCCAGTGATTGCGGGATGGGTATGTCCATGCTTTACAAAATGCACACTTTGACATCCAATGAAGATCTCGTCCACTTCATCTTGGTCAAGAATAGCACATGGCCCGACAATGAGGAAATGAATTTGAATGTGATCATGTAGCTAGAGCAGAAGGCTCTTGAACGTGACCCAAACCGGGAAAAAGTTTATTATCCCATCCTTTGCGTAGAACTCTGGAGTCCACAACATTGCATACACAAAAGAAGAGGCAACCCAAACCACTCCTCTGATGACAAGATCTTGGACTGCCTGCTCAAAAGCATGCACAGCCACATAAAAACCCTTTCGTATCGTTGTGAAGTGTTGTACTTCTATTGTACTACTAAACACTACAAATCTCCAACACCATAAGCCTCGGGTCATCATCCCTCCACCCATAAAGTATAGCACTATCGATTTTGCACAACATTTCTTCAAACTTCATAAGATAGCATTAGGACTAAAGTCCACTTCCATTGCATAGTTTCAACATCGTACTTTGGTTGAACGCGTTTTTATAACATGAAGTATCTCCTCAAACATTGTGCACTCACCAAACTATGCCGATTTCAGAGGTTTTTCGTGGCACCTTGTATATGAGCAGTTGTCAGGGCCGCATTCTTTTTCCTTAGACATAAAGAAAAAACCCGATACATTGGAGTTTGCCTCATCCAATCCATCCAAAGATGGTTGTCTCTTTGATGCCCATATTTCTGATCCGTGTCTTGTCCCATCAAACCCACCTCATGGCTCAACATTATATGAGCCCCAACAAACGTTGTTGCGTGCATTTTTGGACACCCCCTTTTTTGTAAATCTGCACATATGGACATGAATTCATGTGTTAAATGTGTGTGTGTGATCTCTTTTTGTGGGACTTTTAGAGCAAGCACATGTACCTATAGTGCAAGTCGCTAGTGTAGCGCTAGCTATTGTGTTGCTTTGAGTGCCCGAAAGAGATCTTTTTGAAGTGTCACTTGTATATAACTAAAACTCATGTACATAAATAAAAAACGTTCAACTAAATTTCAAAAAATTGTAGGTTTTTTCTCATTGTGCCTTCTTCATGCTCTTTCATGTAGTTTTTTGTCCTCGGCTAGTCGGGCCATGTTAGCCTACCATTTGCACCAATTTTGCACATAGAGGTGCATAGATTTGAAATTTGTGGTCTTCGTAACCTTTGTTACAAAAAATTTAGAGATTTTTTTAGGCTTGAAAGAATCCCTTTTGGAGTTGTGGTTTGGGAAACACAGTCTATTTCCCATAGGGTACAGTATATGGCAACTTGTAGGCAGTTTGGTGTACGGTAAGTTGTGAAAGCTCCCTTGTTTTGTGGTGCAATAGAATTCAAAATTATGGTTTTGAAAAATTAGTTGGTGAAGACGGAAGCTCTTTTCCTTAAGTGAATTGGTTGGCGTGTGATGTAATTTTATGCCAGGGTAGGTACTTCCTAGTTTCCATGGTGGTCTTTTGGGTGGGAGTGTGCTCGTAAATTCACAAGGGATCACTACTTTCTGAGTTTTGGTTTTTTGGTAGTTCACTTGATGCCATATGTGGTGTTGATCTTGTGCCTTGAGCGCTATTGGGAGACATTGCTATAGAGGTGCCCGTTGTGCTTATTTTTTCAACAAAGCCAAGGTAATAATTGCATATAACAAGCCCAAGCCCAAAAAAGGCATGTATATAATACCATTAAAGTGGCACTCATAATAAGCCCAAGACTAAGAAAAATTGTACCAATTTTGCAAGCAAAAGCGTTAATTTTGCTAAGAAAAAAGCACTGATTTTGCCAAAAAAGAAAAACGATAATTTTTATAGAAAAAAACATGTAAATTTTGCCAATCCAAGGGCTAGTGCAAGAGGTACTCTACTATGCATTAGTATTTTCACATAAAACAGAGGGAGACACAACCCAAGAGCACAGCAAGCCGGCCATGAGATTGCCAGATATACCCTTAACACTAGTTTGGCACTTGGACACTGAAATGTCATGTGGACATTATAATTTCTTAAACTTGGAAAAAATCATAGGTCATTTCTATGCTCCAAACAATGTCAAATGGATTTTTCTAGGAAAGCTACTAATGGAGAAAACTTAAATATGCAAGAAAAAACTATTTTTGATATATAAAAAAGTTTTACAATGTAAATGGACACATGAATGTGCCCTATTCTTGCCCTACCCACTCATATTAAATGATTTTGTTCCTAAGTCAAATATATTTTGTTTGTCATAATAATTTATGTTCCACTCTATATACTTACAAAGACCACATATTCATGTAATATAGAGACAATCAATTTTTATATATATGATTTATGCACCACATACTAGAATCCATATACACTTTAGTGGACATGGTATTAAAGAAACTTTTTTTAAAGTTAAATATTGATTCTCAAAACAAATTTGTAGTGTTTTTCTTATGAAGTATACCCACGGGGCAAGTCACACAATATGTAAGTTGGTAGAAATTCAATATGATTTTGCCTTGTGTTAATAGACAACTCAGACAGTGGAGTCAGCACTGGGCAAATAGGAATCTTGGGGACTGCCCAACGCCACCTATCACTTGGTGTTGACATTGGTGTAACCAACGATGGAGACCCTTTGGGTGATGTGATTACAATTCATGCAGAGGAGTCAACACTTGGCGAATAGGAGGCTTGGGGACTACCCAACTCTCCCTATTGCTTGGTGTTGACCTTGCGGTTAAAGACATTACAAGAGGCAATAGAGTCAATATTAGGCAAATAAGAAGCTTGGGGACTGCCCAACGCTCCCTATTGCTTGGTGTTGACCTTCGTGACAAAGACATGACATCCGACAGTGAAATCAACACCATGCAAATATGAGGCTTGGGGACTGCTCAACAACCCCCATTTCTTGGTGTTGACCTTGGTAAATAGGCTTCGGCACATCTACGGACATTACATTGTTTTGAGTCATGGGCCGGGCTTGTTGGTCTAATAGGAAAAGGGTAAGAGTGATCGCCGATGAGAGGCGCACTCTAACTGGAACATTCAAGGGTTAGCTGGCTAAGCATGGGCGCCCAAGTGTGAATGGGTGAGCTCATATAAAATCATCTAAACCTAAAACTCACTCATTCTCTCATTTGTGCAATTGAAGAGTGCTCTTGCTCCATCTCCATCTTCTTCTTCATCTCCTTGTGTGTGTGTGTATGCATGAGAGAGAGAGAGAGCGTGAGAGAGAGAGAGAGAGAGAGAGAGAGAGTGAGTGCGATCGAGCATTACGAAGGCACGACAGCGGTGAGTCGGTTGAGCGCGGCACGGTGGTAGCTCCCTCTTCTTCATTGCGAGGAATATCCACAAAGGCGAGCGTAGGGCGGTGAGTGACACACCCTTGCTCTCTTGAGCTTGCTAGATTAGTCTGGTTGTGTGCTTGCAGTCATTTGTGGCTCGCACACAGTGTACTGCGAGTCCCTTGCATTGACACGTGCAACAGACATGCACATTTTTGGCACCATTGCCAGGGAAATTCCGTGCACTAAGCTTGAATAGAACTCTATGCTACTTTGTGGTGCATTATGAAATGTAGGAAAGGTAGAGAAAGAAGGTATGTGGCTTGTTGAGAAGGATTTGTGACCCTTTTTTTCTGTAGTGTATTGTTTTTGTTAATAAGGTATAGTTTCAATTCAACATGTCTTCAATTTTACCAGCTCAGATAGATGGTCATCTGCCAAAACAGTCAGCATCAACAAAATTGGATTCCAGAATAGAGGAAGATGGGCATCCAGCGGCACTGACACAAAAAATTTAGAATGATCTTCTAGAAATTGGTAGTCCCTTTAATGATTGTGATGCTGGTATTTGAATTGACAAAGAATCAAAGTCAATGGTCAAGAGAAAGGGAGGAGGCCCAAATTGATTTCTCTAGATGATCAAGAGGTCGAGGAGTGGAATTTCGGCTTAGAAGACAACCCTAGAATGACTAAGATTAACAAGCACCTAAATCCAGAGATTAAAGAAAAGGAAAAGGCACTATTCCACAAATACAAGGATATCTTTGCATGGGAACATACTGACCTAAATGGAGTAGATCCAAAAGTATACCAACATTGCATTTTACTAAAGTCAAATGCCAAATTAATCAAGTTGCAAAGGTGTAGAATGAAGGGGAGATTGACAATCTTCTCAAAGCAGGGTTCATCAGAGAGGTACCAAGTAGTGACTGGGTGTTTCCTATAGTGGTAATCCGTAAGAAGAACAGGAAGCTGAGAGTTTGTGTGGACTACAAAAATTTGAAATCCTAGACCATTAAGGATCCTTTTCCATTTACCATTCATAGATATGATGCTAGACAAGATTGTAGGCCACGAAATGTATAGCTTTATGGACACCTATAGTGGCTACAATCAGCTAAAGATTGCACCTAAAGATAGGGGCCAGGTCCAACACTACATTTATCACCAAATGGGGAGCATTCATGTATTTGGTGATGCCATTCAGGCTTTGTAATGCTCTTGCAACTTTTCAGAGGTGCATGATGGAAATTTTCAGTGAATTCCTGCATAAGTTTCTATCCATCTTCGTTGACAATTTCAGAGTGTTCTCCATTGAAGAAATGCACTTACTATTTCTAAAATTGGTGTCCAAAAGGTGTAAAGAGAAAAGGATCTATCTAAACCCCTCCAAGTCAGTATTCATGGTCTAGAAGGGACAACTTTTGATACATATAGTGGCTAGGAATGGGATTGAAATGACAAAATGATAACACCAAGTGCATTCAATAGGCTAGAGCACCAACCACAATGTCTAAGTTGAGTTCGCTTTTGGGATACATAAACTTCCATAGGAGGTTTTCTCATATGTTTGCAGCCAAGGAATTACCTTTATATAAACTAACCAAGAAAGGAAAAAAATTCATGTGGATTGAAGAATGTGAAAGGAGTTTCCAATGCTTAAAAGATGCGATCAGCAAGAAGCCAATACTTTGCCAGCCTAACTGGGATGTTATTTTCCATGTTCACGAAGATGCTTCTGGCATGGCTATGGGAGCCATACTAGCCCAGCCTGATGCGAAGACAGACTACCTGGTCTACTTCACCAGCCACAGGTTCAATACAGTTGAACAAGGGTACTTGACCACTAAACGAGAAGCATTGGGGATGGTATTCAATGCTACCAAATTTAGACATTATCTATTGGGCAAGCTATTTCACTTCTATGTCACTCTCATTAAGCTTTATTGTTTCTGATCAACAAAGTCATAATACAAGGAAGGTTGATCTGATGGATGATGTTTCTTATGAGATTTGAGTCCAAAGTAGGACCGAAGAAGCCAAACTTGAATATAGCTTGCTCAAAACCCTATAAAGTAGAGTGGGTTTTCTCCAATGGGATAGTAAGACTCAAAGATGTCGGGTTTATTATTCCTTAGAGTCTACAATGGGACCAAAATCAAGCTATACTATTCCAGAGTAGAGGAGCTTCCATTGGAGTTAGTACTAGATGTAGAGGAGGAACCACTTAACTTATTTCATGTGAGGAAAGCTTCCAAACCAGTGGAAGAGATACCAAAACCTCAGATGAGAATCCATATATGGCAAACCCAACACCAATTTAGAAACTCAATACTTTCAAGCAACACTCAATTCAGATTCCAGAAGTCGGACCATCCTACATCCAATTACATGTACCAATGAAGCCATTATCGAATAACAGTCACCCAAGGGGAATAAATGAAACAAGAATATTGTCAGTAATCACAAATCAAGCAAGCAAATGCATGCATGACATGTCACAAATGGTGCACACAAATCAAAGGTGGGAAAGAGTGGAGCACTCATGGCATGCATACGTCTCTTTGGAGTCTCCTCCACTATGCCATGCCAAAGTTGAAGAAGATTTCATTGCTCCCTTATTGTGATCATTGTCACAAGGTTGAGCTCTTTGTCCACCACCTTCACATATATGACAACGTTGTTCTCCAAGCCTAATGAGTCTTGATCAATAGGCACATAGCATCCTGCAACAAACTGAGAGTGCTTGTACCAAAACAAGATGAGAAGTGACAATGCGTCGATCATGTACTTGGAAACCAAAGTGTCAAGTGAAATCTTGCAGTGTATGACATCCACCTCTTTAACATACCACCCTCCATCAAGAAGCTTGTCACAAAAGGAAGAATCTAGAGATTACATACGAGCATAGTCTTCGCGACATGTACATGGTAGGTATGAAAAGGCTCCACAAATATACTTACAGGACACAAATTAGCAAGATTCACCAATTTGGTGGATACAGAGTTTTGGAGGGGCCTCTGCACATCCTAAACGGCTTTCTTTGGAGAGCTTCACTCATTGTTGTGTCAGGGACTAGATAGTCCACAGAGTTCTAATTGGTTGGTAGAGGAACCTCCCGGGATCTTCACTAAGGATTACCGTATGATGTCATGTGAGTGTACAATAGGGGGGGGTTTATAAGGCCAAAAAGGTAGATTTTACAAAGGAGGGTCCCGTATATAGGGGGTAAAATGGTATTTTGGGTGCACACGTGTGACGTCTTCCTAGTACTACTAGTGAATCCCCCAAGAAGAACCTTAACCAATATACCTTTTTTAGTTCTTTGGTTGAGGTGATAGAAGTGGTTGTAGAAGAAAATGCTCTGATTTTCAAGACTGTTAGCAGCGGCTAACACAGGCTACACCAATTATGCACCAAGTTGTGGATGTGCTATAGTGCACAATATTTTGTGTTCATTGTATAGGGCCTTGGGCTCATTTAGGAGTTCCAAAGTTGTATAAGTCTACGCTAAAGAGCTCAACTTTATCCCATAGTTGAAGGGTTTGAGGCCCAAAGCTATAAAAGATCCCTATGCTTAATGAGAAGTCATTCTTGGGTGAGTTCTTCTCTTTAAAGAGTGGATGGTCATGAGGCTCATGGGCTTTCCATGCCCATGTAGCTCTTTATTTTAATAATCAATTACACTTTATTTCTTATTAGTCTTCTTTGTTTGATTATGTGGAGTGAGATTGTATTAGTTTGATGGTAGATCTCCTAATCCCTTCTTTGAGTTAATCTATTTTGTCCACACCATTGGCCATGGCGTGTGAGGGCTATGCCTTCCTTCTCTTCATCTCTCTCTACAAGGTGTGTGGTTAGTGTGTGTGCATATGTAGTTGCATTGAGGGGATGTGCCGGAATGGACACACTAATGCGGAGTAGGTATGTTAATTGCATGCTTGTGTAGTTGTGTGATTAAGAGTTGTGAATAGAGGGATTGATGTGAGAGGTTAATTTCAACCACATGATTGTGTGCAAGTGATTAGTAAGTAGGAATGTGGGGTTGATTAGAGGAAGCCCGTTCCATGGCTTCTCTCTATGATGATTAGAAATATCCCTTGAATCCTCTATGTCTATACATCCTATGCTCGTGCTTCCATGCCCTAGCCGGGTTGCCGATCCACGATTTGACAATTTTGTGGGTTGCGATTAGGTCGTGCTACAATGACTCCCTACATTTGGCATCTTGTAGGGAGGCGTTGTAGCACAACCTAGTCGCAACCCATAAAATTATCAAATCGTGGATCGACAACCCGGCTAGGGCATGGAAGTACGAGTATAGGATGTATAGACATAGAGGATTCAAGGGATCCTTCTACTCATCATAGAGAGAAGACATGGAAACGGCTTCCTCTAATCAACCACACATTCCTACTTACTTATCACTTGCACACAATCATGTGATTGAAATCAACCTCTCACATCAATCACTCTATTCACAACTGTTAATCACACAAGTATACAAGCATGCAGTTAACATACCTACTCCGCATTAGTGTGTCCATTCCGGCACATCCCCTCAATGCACTACATATGCACACACACTAACCGCACACCTTGTAGAGAGAGATGAAGAGAAGGAAGGCATATCCCTCACACACCATGGCCAATGGTGTGGATAGAATAGATTAACTCAAAGAAGGGATTAGGAGATCTACCATCAAACTAATACAATCTCACTCCACATAATCAAAAAAAGAAGACTAATAAGAAAGAAAGTGTAATTGATTATTAGAAATCAAGAGCTGCATGGGCATGGAAAGCCCATGAGCCTCATGACCATCCACTCTACAAAGAGAATAGCTCACCCAAGAATGACTTCTCATTAAGCATAGGGCTCTTTTATAGCTTTGGGCCTCAAACCCTTCAACTATGGGATAAATTTGAGCTCTTTAGCCTATACTTATACAACTTTGTGAAGTCGCGGAGCGGAGCTTAGATTCACACACACACACACACACAGATACACAAACAGAGAGCTTACACAGTACGTAGAGAATTCGTTGAAGGGTTATCACCCAAATCTTATTATTCACACAAGTATAAGTGAGTATATACAAAGAGTTAGTGATAAGCAAGGTAGGCGGGCGGCTGGCCATATCCGTATAAGAGGCTACTTGGGCTTTAATCCCAACAACCTCCCACTTAAAGTCCAATGTGGCACTTTAAATAACTATAAATCTATGAACATAAATGTACAAATATTTACATGGCTGCCATCTATCCAATGCCTAATAACTCACGACAATGCACAAAGCCCTCTCCTTGAAGTCCCTTTGTGAGTAGAACAGCAGGATTGTCCTTGGTGTGGATCTTCATCAGTTGTATCTGCTTGTCTTCAAGTACTTTCCTAATGAAGTGATATTTCACATCAATATGCTTAGTCTTCAAATGGAACACTAGATTCTTCGCCAATTGTATAGCACTTTGACTATCACAATATAACTCTAGGATATCTACTTTGATTCCCAAGTCTGCTACCAATCTACCAAGCCAAATAGGTTCTTTGCATGCCTCATTTGCTGCAACATACGCAGCTTCTGTATTAGATTGTGTAATACAATCTTGTAATCGAGATCGCCATGATATGGCACCTCCAGCCAATGTAAAGACATAGCCTGATGTAGATCTCCTCTTATTCAAGTCTCCTGCATAATCTCAGTCAATGTATCCTCTGACACTCAAATCCTGACTACCATAGCATATGTGCATACTCTTTGTATGTTTTAAGTATCTCATGATACCTTTCACTGCCTCCCAATGTTTCTTGTCGAGATTTGATATATATCTGCTAACCACTCCCACTGCAAATGCAATATCCGGACGTGTAGCAATCATTGCATACATCAAACTCCCACATGCAGACTCATACGGCACCGTATCCATTTCAACCTTTTCCACCTCAGACTATGGGCAATCTTGGTTGCTTAGTTTCACATATGACAGCAATGGTGACATCAATGCCTTTTCCCTGTCCATACGGAAACATTGCAACACCTTGTCAATATACTCTTCCTGAGATAAGTAAAGCATCTTCTTTGACCTATCTCGCTAGATACGCATACCCAGTATATGACTTGCCTCACCCATGTCTTTCATGTCAAAAACCTTCGCCATTTTTGACTTAAGAGCTGAAATTTCTCCCATTTGTCTACCAGCTTTAGCTTGTCAAGTATACAGGCAATGATCTATCTCACTTCTCTTGTATCCTTGAGAAAGCATAAATTGGTGAAACTTGCCATAGAAACTCTTTCTCAAACGACATACCAATTTCTCTTTGCCTTTCTCAACATACCCTTCTGGCTGCTGCATATAAACCTCCTCATGCATCTCCATGAAGAAATGCCAATTTCACATCCATCTGATGTAAATGCACATCATGTTTGGCAACCAAAGCAAGTACACTTCTCAATGTTTTCATCTTGACAACTGGTGAAAAGACTTCATTAAAATCTATTATGTGTCCTTGCTTAAAACCCTTAGCAACCAACCGTGGTTTGTATTTTGGTTGTCCATCATGAGGAGTAAGCTTATACTTGTAAACCCACTTACAAGGTAGAGCTTTCTTGCCCTCTGGCAATTGAACCAAATCCCACATTTGATTCTTATGCAGAGCAGTCATCTTTAATTGCATGGCCAACTACCATTTTTTCGAGTCAACCACTTGTCTTGTAACAAGATGGTTCTTCGCAATCCATGAGCATGACATAATTTAGAGGTGGCACATAACGATCAGGTGGTTTGGATACACGCTCAAAATGTCTCACCACAACTGATTCTGCCTCTCTAGCCACTATAGGTTGTTCCTTAGCCTGACCATGCTGTCTTGATGTGCTAACACTAGGTCCATCTTCCCTGAAGACAACTCTTCTGATCTCCTCTCTCTTCTCTGGCTTAGCGTGAAACTTGGCTTCATTGAAATGCACACCATTGCTACGAATAACTTTTTTGGACTTAGGATCCCAAAGCCGGTAACCCATCTCGCCCGATTCTCCGTAGCCAAATAATATACGCTTCTTGCTCTTTGGTTCTAACTTATTCCTCAAATCCTTAGAAATATGGCTATAAGCTTCACAACCAAAGACTCTGAGATGCTTATACAAAGGTGACTTTCCTATCCATAGCATCTCGGCCACTTCACTCTTATCCAGAACCCTACTAGGAGACCTATTGATCAAATGGACTGTTGTAGCCACTGCTTCCGCCCAAAATCGATCATGAAACTCAACATTTGACAACATGCTTCTGAACTTCTCCTGTATGGTTCTATTCATACGTTCTGCAACCCCATTCTGTGAAGGATTATATGGTGCAGTAAGTCCCCGCTTAATCCCCTTTGCTTCCCAAAAGTCTTGAAAGGCCTTGGAAACGTACTCTCCACCATTATCAGTTCTCAAGCACTTCAGCTTCTAACCACTCTGATTCTCCACAAGCTACAAGAATATCTTAAAGACCTTGAGCACCTCATCCTTGTGCTTCACAAAATAAACCCATACTTTGCGAGAATAGTCATCTATGAATGTACAAAAGTACGTTGCTCCCCCTAGCGACAAACTAGACATTGGTCCGCATAAGTCACTGTGTACAAGAGCTAACTGTTCATCCTTACGATTTCCCTTTGATCTATGAGGTTCCTGTGTTTGCTTACCATAAACACAATGCTCACAAAACTCAAAATTTTGAAATGAAAATCCAGACAAATAACCATAACGAGAAAGTATTTCCATTCCCCTTTTTGACATATGTCCCAGCCTACAATGCCAAAGTGACACACTTGGCTGCTCAATCACATTAGTTACATGGTTTTTAACCTCTGAAACATGTGAAGTGTACAGAGTTCCTAACTTGCCACCATGTGCTGTAGTCATCGAACCTTTGGAGATCTTCCAAGCGTTGTTCCCAAAAACTGTCACATAACCCGCATCATCCAACTTCCCTATACTGATCAAGCTCTTTTGCATTGCTGGAACATGTCTGACATTCTTGAGCCATAAAGAAGAGCCATTGTGAAACTTCAACTGCACATCTCCCACTCCAAGTATGTCACAAACATGCTCATTGCCAAGTCTGACATAATCTTTAGTAGCCACATATGATGTAAACCACTCTTTGTGCAGAGAAACATGTAAAGATGCCCCTGAGTCAATAATCCAACCACTCATAGCATGTCCATCCTGTGCAGTCAAGAAAATAGAATCAAAATTGCTTATGAGAAAGATGTCACCAGTTGCTATACCAGAATCACTGTCTGAACCAGATCCTGTGACATTCACCTCTTCAATCTTAACTGAACTCTTCTTTTCATCTTGCTCAGAACTCTTTGTTTTGCCTTTTTCTTATTTCCACTTCGTACAGTCTCCTGACCATTCTTGCCACAATGGTAGCATTCTATGTCATCCTTTGACTTCGAGTCACAAGACTTACATCGGATTTGTGCCTTCTTACCCTTCTTCTCTTTAGATTTATGTCTCCCTTGAACGACCAAAGCACTATTGCCTTTGCCTTTGTCAATGTTCTTCCTATTCACTTCCTCTGTAAGCAAGCTGCCTTCTACATTGGCACTTGTAAAACCCTCTGGCATGACAGAATTACTTATTTCCATGTAAAATGTATCCCAACTGTCTAGCAAAGTGATTAAGAGAAACATAGCCTTCACTAAATCTAGAAAGACTATCTCAGCATGATTGTGGAACAAGCTAACTCGTCAAGCTCTTCCCACTCATCTTCAGCTATACCTTCTGGTCTCTCCCCTTTGAGCTTCAGTGGCTTCACTTATTTTTTCTGCACCAAAACCTGTCAAATCTGCTTCTTCCAGAATGGAAAGTTTGTTCCATCCAGCTTCTTTATGTTGTAAAGAGTCTCACTTTGAGAAGATGCCATATCTGCCAAACTGTTTACTCCTGAGAAAAATCCGACAGAGTTTCCCCTGTAAACTGGCCTCTGTACACATTAAACAAGCTATAATCAACAAGCTGAACACCTCTCCTCAGGAACTGTCAGTATTTTGAAAATTTTTGACAGAGTCTCCCCTGTAAACTGAGCTCTGGGAACCAAAAGATAGCTCAAAAAACAATCATAAATAGCTGACCAGTGACAAATCTAAAAAATCTCTGTAATGTGCTGTCCTGTAAGCATACACTATCTCCTCTCTGGGCGATGACAGAACCTGTATCTGTCTCAAGACTGAACCCTGAACAATGCCTCAACGGCCTGACGCATAAGATGCAATCCAGTGTCTACACAAAGTCATACATCCTAAGGGATAAAAGTCGCCGAAGAGGATGCGTGTAGAGGGGAACTCCAACAACCTAATCCACCTCACACTAGGTAACCCAGCCCCCAGTGCTTGGCTTCAAAAAACCTCACACACGACCCTCTCAGATGGCTCAGCAAACTGCCCAGAACTAGCATACATCCTATAATAGACCAATCACTGTCCTATGACCGTTGCGGCGGTCTGTCTGCTAGCGTGACTCACAACTAGCAGACCCACAATCACAGTACATCAATCTGCAATACATGCCAGTGGTGTCAAGCCGTCGTATGGCCACACCTCCCCTGGAACCTGGCAAGCACAAGAAGTAACAATGCAGACTGCAATATATATATCTGATGATATATATGTGTACTTGGTCTATAGATGATGCTCTGAAGACTAATGAGTGATGTATGTCGATGCCAATATTGATGTCGGCCACCTCCTGCTTGCCAATCTACACAAGACGGATTTCTTTGCGGCTGAAATCTATCTTCTGCTGTAGTGCTCAGAATGAAATTTTGAGGGCATAAACGGCTTCGAAAGGGGGGTAAAACTCCAGGTCGCTCTGATACCAATTGAAGTCGCGGAGCGGAGCGTGGGTCGACTCTCACACACACACACATAGTGAGCTTACACAGTACAGTACGCAGAGAACTGTTAGAAGGGTTATCTCCCAATACCTTAGTATTCACAAAGTATAAGTTAGTATATACAAAGAGTTAGAGGGAAGTGAGTTAGGCGGGCGGCCAGCCATATCCGCATAAGAGGCCACTTGGGCTTTAATCCCAACAGATTTTGCAATTCATAGTAATGAAAATTTCTCACATGCTCGTGAAACTTGAGATCGGTATCATAATGCATGAAAGAAACTTTCGGAGGCACAAAACAAGGAAACCATAACCCATCAAGAAGGCATCCGAATTCCGGAAGTTGTTACTTATCCCGTTTAAATCAAAGTTTTCTCTGTAGCTTTGAAATCCAACTTTAAATCATTCTTTTTTGTTGACCAATTGGTCACATGACGATGTTTCTTTTCCCCGAGGCGATAGGTGTGGGAACCAAATCTTATAAGGCATGTATTTTTTATCGCATTTTAAAAATAAAATAAAATATGTTGTCTGCGATATGGCCGAGCGAGGCAGGTAGGTAGGCAGCGCGTGATCCACAGAGTAGGGCTCAACAAGGTGTGCCCCCATCAGAAGCCAAGTGTGAGTGTGCGTATGCTTTGTGCCAAGCCAGTGATAGACAAGGTTGCGAGGACTGCGTAGGTCATGTGAGACAAATCAGCGGCACTGACTAGGGTGAGAACTGCATGCGTGTGTGTGTTTACGGTAAGAGGACATGAGCGGCTACCCATTTTTGGCACTATCTCAGAAGGAGCCGCGCGCCAAGTCAGCAGTAAGCGAGGGTGGACTCTTAAAAAGTCATCGTGTGTGTGTGTGTGTGTGTGTGTGTGTGTGTGTGTGTGTGTGTGTGTGTGTGTGTGTGTGTGTGTGTGTGTGTGTGTGTGTGTGTGTGTGTGTGTGTGTGTGTGTGTGTGTGTGTGTGTGTGTGTGTGTGTTGTGCTACAAGCCAAGCAAATGAAGGAGAGAAAGTCGGATCGTGTGTGTGTGTGTGTGTGTGTGTGTGTGTGTGTGTGTGTGTGTGTGTGTTGTGCTACAAGCCAAGCAAATGGCGTAGAGAAAGTCGGATCGTGTGTGTGTGTGTGTGTGTGTGTGTGTGTGTTGGAGTGCTACGAGACAAAATAAATGAGTAAATTCGCCATGCAATTCAAGAGAGAGAAAGAGAGAGAGAGAGAGAGAGCAAGAAGCAGGGTCGACACTTTTTATTTTTTAATTCTCAAGAAGAGGTTCCCACAAAGCAATCGCGTATGTGTTTGGAAGGGGCCCGAGCATACCTTGGACATTTCGCAAGCATTTTCCTCAAGAAATTTTTCAATCAAAATCACTATCCTTTGCACACGTGATGATGATCGAAACCGCTATCAAAAGTTATGGAAATACTCAATGCACATTCCCTCTTGGTAGTGAAAAAACGTTTGCAACTGATAAATTTCAAATCCGTCTTGCAATTGCATCATTGTTCTAAAGCAGTGGATAACTGATGTACACAAATTAATCCCAAAAATCCAAATCATTTTCAAACAAATGACATACAAATCCATTCGAGTTTTTGGTTTTGATTTCAAATTTGAATCAATCAATTGGGAAATGCACACAAGCTTCTCTAATGCATGATTTTCTTAAATTGCCAATTCTATCCGATTTATCAATCATTGCAACTTAAGTTGCTCATATCCACGGATATCCACAATTAGGCAAACCCAATTGGCACAAAACAATGGTAAATTTAAACCCGGTTTTTAATCATTGCAAATTTAATTGCTCATATCTCAAAGCCCTAATCATCCAAATCAAATCGGATTTGTCATTTGGTTCATACAGTTACATATATGTGATTATGGCAATTGCAAATCCATAAAGCATCAAATTTTTTACCATTTCCATTGGTATAGCAATGGTAATAAAATCATCCTCAATTGTATACAATTGAGTCATACCAAGTCATTTGATCATACACACCAACCTTTCAGGTCTTTCGATCATCACAATTGGTAATTGCTCCCAATTATTCATCACAATTTGAATACCAAATGCCATTGAGTAGGCACACACACCCAAATTTAGGCCGAAATTTTATGCAACTAATCCATCAATTTCACATTGCAATGGCCAAATTGCAAACTCGATCAAGCATAATTGAATGAACGCATGCTCAATTTCAAAAAAATTACACTATTTTTATCCAATCAAGCAATGCACACACTCAAAAATTAAGCACAAAAATTCAAATTTGGCTCAATTGCCAATGCATTTAAGCTTACACCTAATGATTGTACACACTTTTCATGCAAATTTCATAATCAAAAACTGTTTAGGTGCCCTAATTGACCATCAATCATAGTAAATCAAGTGGTCTTGGATAGGCGCACACACTCAATCTTTGCCCATATTTTTGGCAATTAGGCTTATCCAATGATTGAATTAGCCTAACATACACATCCTTTACATGATTGCATACTCACGTTTCATCAATTTCATCAATTTTTATGTATGCACACATTCAAGATTAGGTGCACACACACTTGAAATTTTTGACAGTTTTTTCTCTCTTTGGTGTATGCACACACACAATGATTTTTATGCACACACATGAATTCTTGATGAGAATTAAGCATTATTTGGATACACACAAAGTTCATTAGTCACAATTTGACTATCAATTTCATTCAAAGTGTATCAAATTAGGTGCAAAGTGTAGGTCAATTTGTGTTACACACCTAATTTTAGCAAATGATTAACAACATTGAAACACATTAATCGATCAAGAATTGACCATGCAATAGAACTTCTACTAGGAATCTCACCGCCTGATAAACCTCGTTATTGAGTTTCACAAGCGGAGATCATGAGGCAAGTGCATGAATTGGTGGAAAAAGGGATGGTGGGGCCTAGCTCCTCTCCATTCTATTCACCACTACTTTTAGTGCGAAAGAAAGATGGCACATATCACATGTGTGTTGACTATAGAGCACTAAATAGGATCACTATTAAAAAAAATGATTTCCTGTGCCGCAGGTAGAAGATCTATTCGATAAGTTACAAGTTTTGGCCTGGCAAATGCTCCAACCACATTCAAACTCGCGATGGACAAAAATCTTCAGGCCACTCAAATTCTCTTGAGTACAAGTGACACCTCCAAGTAATATTTCAAGTTGTGAGAGAGAATAAGCTTTTCATTAAACAAAAGAAAAGTAAATTTTTCCTACAAGAGATTCAATATTTAGGTCATATTATCTCTCAAGATGGTATCCGTATGGATCCATCAAAATTGGAGGTAATAAAAGCATGGCCTAATCCAAGAAATTTACATGAGCTAAGAAGCTTTATTGGTAAGTGTGC
Organism: Adiantum capillus-veneris; assembly: GCF_014529385.1. Lineage (NCBI taxonomy): Eukaryota > Viridiplantae > Streptophyta > Polypodiopsida > Polypodiales > Pteridaceae > Adiantum > Adiantum capillus-veneris. The sequence continues at coordinate 153,954,580 of NC_140948.1, forward strand.
ATACTATAAATGCTTCATAGAAAAATTTTCTCAACTCACAAGACCATTACATGACTTAACAAAGAAGAATATTAAGTATTCATGGACTACTAAGGAGCAAAATTCTTTAGACAAGTTCAAAGAGAAACTTACCTCCCAACCTGTCCTTATGCTTCCGGATCTCTCAAAGTCATTTGAGGTCCAATGTGATGCTTGTGGAGATTGCCTTGGATCAATATTGGGCATGCCATAGTATATGAGATGTGAAGGCTCAATGTCGATGAGCGAGTCTTGGGCATATATGAAAAAGGGCTTTTAGTTGTTCTACATGCTCTAGACACATGGAAGCACTATCTCTTGGGGGCTCCATTCATCCTACGAATGGATCGCAAATCCTCAAGAAATTCATGACACAAACCAAGCTCTATGACAAACAACTAAGGTGTGTAAATTTTCTTTTGCAATTTAAATTTTATATTGCTCACATTGCTGGCAAGCACAATCAAGTGGTCGATGCACTTTCACGATGGCCAAGGGTAAATGTGGTGTCTATAGCAACTCCCAATGGTCTATCTTTTATGTCAAATGAGTATGCTACTGATCAAGACTTTAAGTATGTAATTACAGCATTTGCATTAGGGAAGAAAAAAAGAACCATTCACCTTGAAGGATGGTTATCTTCCAAACGGCAACAGGCTATGTGTTACTCACCATCACAATAAGAAAGTCATGTATGAATCCCATGCTTCTCCTTATGCCGGGCAAAGAGGGATTCCATAATCTACTCTTTGGGGAGTAGAAATGTATTTCTATTGGTCTACCATAAAAAGTAAACATACAAGAGTATCTTTCAAAATGTGTGGTATACCAAAAAATGAAATTTGATCGAGGGAAGCAACTTGGATTGTTTCAATCGACATGCTTAACAAGGAAACACACTCTATGCCAGTCAAAAGGACTATTAAGGCACATCAAACGGCAACCCTCTTTAGATCTCAAATTTTCAAGTATCATGGCTTGCCAATATCCATAGTGTCGGACAAAGATCCTAGAATGACCAGTAATTTCTAGAAGGGTCTCTTTGAGAATCTAGGAAGTAGATTAAATTTCTCTTTCAGCCTATCATCCACAAATGGATGACCAAAGTGAAATAACTAAACTAATGATTCTTGAAACTACTAAAAGCCCATGTCATGGAAGTAGGTCAACATTCTCAATGAGAGAAGTACCTACCTCTTATAGAGTATGCGTACAATGACATTCTACATACTTCTATGGAGAAAGCACCTTTTGAGATTAAAGAGGGAAGATCCAAAAGTCCCTTACTACTTAAAGTATATTGGAAAATCTTTGTTTTGCTGATGAATATAGCCGAGCTTTACAAGAATCTTTTCCAAAGATTAAAACGGTTATATCCCATCTCACAACAAAGGTAAAAAGGGATGCTGCTAATAAGCACTAAAGAGCCTTAGTCTTTAAGAAAAATGATTGGGTCTTGCTAAAGTTTCTCAAGGCTCATCTAAGGCATACTACAAGCAATAATCCTATGAGCCACCAAGAGTATTATGCTAAACTAGCAAAAAGATACTATGGTCCTTTCTTTTAAAATTCTTAAGCCAATCAATGAGATGGCTTATTAGTTAAAGTTGCCCAACCATTGGGTCATTCACAATGCTAACCATGTGAGCCTACTCAAGCCTTACAAAGAAGAGCCACCAAAAAAACTAATAATGGAGGACTCGCCAGAGATCGAAGATCAAGAAGAGGTGTTGCAGCTCAAATTGATTCTTCGACACGAAGACAAGGTACTAAGAAATGGTAAGATTATCCAATGATATCGTGTTAAGTTTAAGTATTATCCTTTTAAAGATGCTAGAGGGATGCAAGGAACCTAGCTTAAGGATAATATGAAAGGTGTCAATGCGTACAATGCTACACTGGAGTAAGCAAATGAAAATGCATTTTAAATTAACAATGTTTTTGACTTATAAGACTCATTCTCTTTCATTTACTGTGCACAAAATTTAAGAAGTATGCATGCTTAGGATCATGTTTGTAGTGACAACATCTCCCAAACACCACGTAGAACTCGTCACTCTACTTTGGAAGTATGATATGGACTAAAGAGCAGACATGCTTGCGGCAGCTAAAGCTCCCGAGCACCACATGTATTAGACATCCATTCTGGCCCTGATGTCGTAGGGTAAAAAAGGATCCTCTACCCGCTAAGAAACATGGACTAATGACTAGGCTTTATCTTCTCTACCTCATAGTTGAGGAGGACTATGATTTTAAAAAAAGAGGTAATGTCATAAAATATAATATCTAACTTTACCGAATGATTTTCTCATATTAAACTGATCATTTAATATGGGAAGATAAAAGGGAAACAAGAGTTAGGATATAGATATGTGCTTCTAGACCTATCTCAACAGGGGACCAAAAGGAGAAATGGTTGCATCTCAATAGGGGTCCAAAAGGAGACGGTCTACCAAAGAGCATTATGAAATAAGTGCTTCTAGAAAGGGACCAAGAGGAGAGATGGTTACATCTCAATATGGGTCCAAAAGGAGGTAGTCTATCAAAGAGCAACTTGCACCTAATGGAGCTTAAAGACTCCCTTAGGATTAGCTTCATTAAAGACCACCTAACTAAAGTTTTTTAAGTGTTTGTGGAAACCTTGCCCAAGCTTGAGGTGATTTTCATGCTTAAATGACTAAGGTTCTTAAAGTGTTCAATTGAAAGATAAACTCTCAAGAGGTATGAATGGTTTCCATGCTTAATTGACTAAGTGCTTAAAGTGCTCAAGTCAAACCAAATGACTTAAGAAGCATAAAAGACACATGTCAAAATCCTCCACATGTGGCCCTCATGATATGCTTGAATCTTATTGGATAGGCTTTAAAGGGGTCCAATAAATCTTATTGGATAGGCTTTAAAGGGGTCTCAAAGGGGAAAAAGAGGACACATATCCAAGTGATATAATTAAATAATAAGAGAGAGAGAGAGAGAGAGAGAGAGCTTGAGAGGTGGTATACTCTCCCACACACATTCTCTCATTGTGTGGAGTGCAAAGTGCAAGAGCTCCATCTCCTTCTCCAAGCTTGTTGAGAAGTTGAGAGCCTACAATTACAATCTTGGTTATGGAATGCAAATCCAACCAAAAGCCATGCTTCAATGCTTAAGCTTGCCATCTTCTTCACCTTCATTACTATGCTATTATGCTATGCTAAGCAAGAAGAGTAATGATAAGTGAGGAACTATTTCTTTCTCCTATGAATGATTCTTCTTCCTCTTCCCTACCCTCAATCCCCGCTAGCTCTCTCTACCTTCGAAGGTGTTTAAAGCCTTGGGACTGAGGCTTGGGATAGCTAATGCTTTTTGTAAATTTTATGTTATGCTCGTGTGATGCATCAAGATTTACATCTTCATAGCATCACCAAGGTCATAAGGAACACAAATATTTTTTTGTACCAAGTCTCTCTTGATATGAGAATCTATAATATAAGCGCCTTTTGGAGGAAGGAACGGCTCCAAGTAAATCGAGTCCTCAAAAAATTTCATTTTCTTTAATACTCTTTCTCTCTTGCAAAAGTATTGTTCATGGCAAGTTAATTAAGTACTATGTTCATGTTGCTACCATTAATTAAGTTCACCCTCTATGTTCTCAAAGTAACCTCACAAAAATGCTCACTCTAATTCTCTTAATTTCGCTATTTTCAAAGTTCATAGGCCATTTCCATTACACGGGTCCTCCATCATTGGTTCTTTTGGTGGCTCTTCTTTGTAAGGCTTGAGTAGGCTCACATGTTTAGCATTGTGAATGAGCCATTGGTTGGGCAAATTTAACTAATAAGCCATCTCATTGATTGGCTTAAGAATTTTAAAAGAAGGACCATAGTATCTTTCTGCTAATTTAGCATAATACTCTTGGTGGCTCGAAGGATTCTTACCCGTAGTATGCCTTAGATGAGCCTTGAGAAACTTTAGCAAGACCCAATCATTTTTCTTAAAGGCTAAGGCTCTTTTGTGCTTATTAGCAGCATCCCTTTTTGCCTTTGCTGTGAGATGGATATAACCTTTTTAATCTTTGGAAAAGATTCTTATAAATCTTGACTATATATTCATCAACAGCGAAGATCTTCCCATATACTTAAGTAGTAAGGGAGTTTGGATCTTCCCTCTTTAACTTCGGAAGGTGCTTTCCCCATAGAAGTAAGTACAATGTCATTGTACACATACTCTATAAGAGGTAGGTACTTCTCTCATTGAGAACGTTGATCTACTTCCATGACATAGTCTTTTAGTAGATTCAAGAATCGTTAGATTAGTTATTTCACTTTGGTCATCCATTTGTGGATGATAGGCCGAAAGAGAAATTTAATCTACTTCCTAGATTCTAAAGAGACCCTTCTAGAAATCAATGGTCATTCTAGGATCTTTGTCCAACACTATGGATGTTGGAAAGCCATGATACTTGAAAATGTGAGACCTAAAGAGGGTTGTCGTTTGATGTGCCTTAATAGTCTTTTTGACAGGCATAGAGTGTGTTTTCTTGCTAAGCCTATCAATTGAAACAATCTATGTTGCTTCCCTCGATCAAATTTCAATTTTTGGTACGCCACGCATTTTGAAACATACTCTTGTATGTTTACTTTTCATGATAGACCAACAGAAATACATTTCTACTCCTCGAAGAGTAGATTAGGGAATCCCTCTTTGCCCCACATAAGGAAAAGCATGGAATTCGTACATGGCATTCTTGTTGTGTGGAGTGAGTAACACATAGCCTATTGCCATTTGCAAGATAACCATCCTTCAAGGTGAATGGTTCTTTTTTCTTCCCTAATGAAAAAGGATGTAATTATGTACTTAAAAGTCTCAATCAGTAACATACTCATCTATCATAAAAGTTAGATCATTGTGATTTGCTATGGACACCACATTTACCCTTGGCCATTGTGAAAGTGCATTGACCACCATACATTGCGTGACAATAAATTGGATGCACCTTTGTCTAGTCGCACTTGTTCAGGCTGTCACCATGCATCCTATGCATCAGATTGTTATGCTTTGGTTGTGTCTAGCTTACATGATGTTGAGAAACCTATGTCTTTTGATGAAGCACAAAATTCAAAAAATTGGATGGTTGCCATGCAATTAGAAATATGATGCACTTATAGAAGATGACACATGGATTTTATGTAATTTTCCTCCTCGCAAAAAGGACATTGGTACAAGGTGGGTTAACAAGTTGAAACACAAGCCGGATGGTGAGATTGATCGCTATAATGCTCAACTTGTTGCAAAGGGTTATGCACAACAAAAAGGCATAAATTATGAAGAGACTTTTGCCCCCACTTGTCATATGACTATTGTGCATTTTCTATGTGCATTGGCAACTCATTTTGGTTGGGATGTACATCAATCAAACATGTGACTTCTTTCTTGAATGGTGAGATATTTGAGAAATTTAATGTAATGCAGCCTCTCCGTTTTGTCAAGAAAGAACAAGAGGATAAGGTGTGCAAATGTAACAAAGCTTTGTATGGGTTGAAGCAATCTCCGCGTGCTTGGTATGAGAAGGCTGACACTCATTTGGTCAAACGAGGCTTTTGTAAGTCCAACAGAAAGCACATTGTATGTAAAGCGTCAGGGTGATGTACTTCTTATTGTGGTTCTCTACGTGGATGATTTTCTGATCATTGGACCAAATGAGAGATATATTGCTAAATTTAAGGATGATTTGATTGCTACTTTTTAGATGAAATATTTGGGGCTATTGCATCATTACATGGGTATACAATTTAAGCAGTGTCATGGTGGTACTATCGTGTGTAAGAAAAGTTACATAGAGACGCTGCTATGTAAGTTTGGACTTGAGGATTGCAAACCTATTGCCACTCCCATGGAAACAAGTTTGAAATTGAGTCTTCATGATATTGGTGATCCTGTAGATGTCACTCTTTAACGAACGATTGTTGGATGCCTCATTTATGTATGCAACACGAGGCCGGATATTCACTTTGCACTCTCACGGGTCAGCAGATTCATGCATAGCCCACGGTCTAAGCATTGGCAGGTTGTCAAGAGGATTTTTCGCTACTTGAGTGGCACTTTACATCTTGGCTTGTTGTATCCCAAGGGGAGATCATTGCCGCTAGATTTGCATGCTTTTTCAGACTCAGATTTGGGCTGGTTGTTTTGACACGCGAGTGTCCACAAGTGGTTTTTATTTCATGCTTTGCAACTCATGCATATCATGGTTGAGCAACAAGAAACCTACTATGGCCACTTTCAATTGTGAGGTTGAGCATAGGGCAGTCTTCACAGCTACGGTTGAGTGTGTATGGCTTAGATGCCTTATGGCTGATTTGGGTGTTGGCCAGGACACTGTCAACACTATCTACACTGATAGTCAGAGCACATTGGCAGTTGCGAGGAACCCAGTTTTTCATGCTCGCACAAAACATATTGAGGTGCATTACCACTATATTAGGGAGAGGCTCTCAGTAGGAGAGATCAGCTTGGCTTATGTGCCAACTCAAGACAACCTTGCAGATCTTTTCACAAAGGCATTGTCTAGTGAGAAGTTCGAAGCTTTCCGCAAAGATTTGGGATTACTTCCCTTTGTGGATTGATCATGTCCTTATGGCATGACACTTCCCTTTACTCTATGTGCCAGCTCTCGTTCACCGCATCTTTCCATGGGGGATTTGTTACCATATACATTGGTAGTGATGTGTGTGAACACACTTAAGACCATTGGGGCAATTTTTCCCTCACT